>NC_087400.1:16995711-17595711 GCF_031307605.1 Tribolium castaneum
ATAGCAAGCCTACGTGATAACAAAAATAAAAACCCAATTTTAAAAGTTGAACAGTATTTAGAGCCGGTTTACAGAACATTTAATCGCAATTAAATTTTAATCGCGATTAACTTGACATTTGTCAATGCATTTTAAATGGCAACTTAATTCGAATTAGTTTAATTTTGAATTAAATCTTAATTTCGCTTTCTGTAAACCGGCCCTTAATGTTCAAAATGGACACTGGACCTGAGAAAAATCATAACGATAGTAACACGAATTCCTCTCATTTTGCATAATTTCAAGTGATTTGCCAAATTTCAACTTATTAAAATTGATTTTAATTTTTAATATCACATAGGCTTTGAAAATATTCAGAAAACAAATAGTGCGTTGTATTGCTTTCGAAGTGTTCTTTATTCATACGAGGTGTCACTTGACATATCGTTATATTTGAAAAAACAAAGTTAGAGGTGGCTATGCCTTTTTGACAGCAGATACATAAAACTCATATCCACCACATGATAGACAAAAAAAATAAAAATCGACTTGTTTCGCGAATTTTCACAAAAATCGCCTATATCTAAGTTGTGAATTTTATTCCAGTTAAAAATTCCAATCTGTATTAAAACGAAAGGGCTTTTCTAATGAGAAGAAAAAAAAAGAAGAAAGATTTATAAAATAATACCTAATTAATAATAATGATAAGAATATGGAAAATTAAACTCTCAGGACAGGACTCTGACTTTGTATTTGATTTCACCAACCTCAGTTAAATTTATTAGTAGAATTAGTAGAAAAACAGAAACTATTGTTATAATCACAGTAACGATTATTTTTAACTGTTTATTAAATTTAACCAACGTTGGTGAAACCGACCCATATTAGACATTGACATTGTTTATTTTGATTTGTTTAACTGGTTTGAACCACATAATATGTTACGGGAGAACAAGACGCGACTTTCTATATTACAACTAGACAGATAATGGTCGTTTTTTAATTTAATAAACTACTAAGGGTCGGTTTACAGAAAGCAAAATTAAGATTTAATTCACAATTAAACTAATTCGAATTAAGATGCCATTTAACATGCATTGAGAAATGTCAAGTTAATCGCGATTAAAATTAAATTACAATTAAAATCTCCTGTAAACCGGCTCTAAATGTATATTTGATTTCTGCATCGAAACTATTACTAGAAGCGATATCTAGTACCTTATTTTTATTAAAACAATATGAATAGTACACTTTAGTATACGTATTAGAGCACCCAAATAAGTGATTTAAAAAATGATAAGGGCCACCATTTTAGTATACTAATTTTCTTGATAGTATATTTAATTAATATTTACTAATTTTCATAACATAATTTTACGATGGCTGCGCCTGTAAAATGCCACCAACATACATATTCCAATACGAACTCGATTACAAATTTTGAATAATTAGATAGTCTTCTCATGTTTGTTCACTCCTTCGAAAAATTAAAACGTTTTTAGTTAGCAGTTAGTGATTAAGATTAGAATCATATTTATGCCGTCTCTTGATAAAACACATGATATCATGATAATTGTTTGTAAAAAACATAAATTTATGACTATCAATGAAACAGTCATTAGTCTGACACTTACTGTCATGGATTTCCACAAATTAAATAATTAAATGTGTATTTTTTTAATCTAGTGTTTCGTGACTTTTATATATTTGGGTGCGAACATTAGACGCAAGCCTTGTTAAGGTATGTGAAACACACTGTATTTATTAAATAATAAAAGAAACAATGTTCGACATAAACAACAGAAAGAAAATTAATCAAATAAAATTAGAACGTGCAAAATGAATAATCGACGTTAGTCGCCTGTTCAGTAGTTCATTATTTTCATCGTTTGAGGTTTTTACAACAAAAACGTTAAAACTATCATTAATAATAAATTTTTTGAACAAGGAGGCTTAATTTTGAAGCCAAAAATCCAAATTTGTATTCTAAATTTTAGGTACTAGATATTAAAAAAAATTAAATCTGAACAGGCCCTAATTCGGATTATCAGGGTTGCACTGCAGCAACCTTAAATATTTTCTAATTTTGGTAAACTGCGTTAGAATTTCTGTATTGTTCAATCCCAAGGATGGTTTTTTCGATGCTGTCGACCTAAAAAACGACTTACCTGAAAACTGAAGACCGGTTTACCAAACTGCATCCTCTCCATCGTATATGGAATCGTCGCGTCGAAACATCCTTGAGCCAAACCGATCATTTGTGCCCCAATTCCGATTCTTCCTTCATTCAAAGTTTCAATCGCCAATTTGTAGCCTTTTCCAAATTCGCCCAAAATAGCAGATTCTGGCACTCTCACATTATCGAATGTGAGCATACAAGTACCTGAAGCGGCGATTCCTAGTTTTTTTTCGGGTTTTGCTACTGTAAAACCGGGAGTATCGCGTTCGACGATGAAGCAAGTTATGCCTTTGTAGCCCTAAACAATTTTTTTTTTAATAAATTTGATAATGATTTTATTTTGGACATACTTTCGAAGGATCAGCGTTGGCTAAGACTAGGAACACGCCGGCTAAATCTGAATTTGAGATCCACATTTTCGAACCGTTGATAATGTAATCGGAACCATCTTTTTTAGCAATTGTTTTAAGAGCAAAAGCATCGGAACCTGATGATGGTTCGGTTAAAGCGAAACTGCTAACCTGGAAAACATAGTAAAATTCCACTTCATGTGTTTGTTGTCAGAGATGGGAAAGTGTAGTGAATACGTCTTTTTAATGACGTAACAAAATGAACAATAATTATTCAATTATCTGGCATTATCATTGCGACAACCTTGACCTGATACACACAATTTGTGGTTAATCTCTTATCATTCAATGTCAAAGTGAATTTCAGATAAGAAATGTCCCCATGTGGTTGTTTAATAAAAAAAAACAGACATTTACATGAATTGTTATGAAATAAGAAAAATACATTTCGGAAGGTTCGAAGTCTTTTATTTTTAATAATAATGTTGTAATTGTATGACTTACAGTGAGACCACTTATCAGTACCGGTTTTAAGTTTAAAGTACCTATTAGCTGTTTCAAAACTATAAAAACGCCAACGTCGCATTTTGCCAATTATTTTTTTAATAAGATTGATAAAATTATAAAACAGTTATCAATGATTAGAACTCCCATTGAAATGTATAAATTACATTCCATTCATTTTCTGAAGTGCATGAATAATTTATAAGAGCTAATTTTGAGAAAAAAATGCGACGTTGGCGTTTTTATAGTTTTGAAACAGCTAATAACAAATCATTATTTAAAAAAAAAAAATCCGTCTTTGGAGATTTGAAAAACTAGCGAAGTGTGAAATATGTCATCGTTGCATTTAAATTTCCCGCTATTTCGCCATAGAACAACATTAGAATTGACCACCAGAGAGCGTAGTAATCTTAGTTTGAATCGTAAATTAACGAACATTTAAGATGTTTCAAATTATAGTAAGCAAAAAGACCCAAATTTCTTAAAAACTAAATTTTTTTCAAACTTAAAATTATACAAAATGAGACAATAAACAGATACAGGGTGATCCAGGGGTGTGTAATCGGTCTATAACTGTTTTGCTATTTAAAATATTGCCATTCATTTTTTATTATACAATACATCGACTTAAAGTACACAAACAAAAAATATTTTTATATAATCAGGGTGTTGTTAAGTTATATTTTTTTAAATGGAACAGCCAATATATTTTTGCAAAATTAGATTCTACACAAAACAATAATGTACCTTTATACAGGGTGCTCAAAAACTGGCGCACCAACTCAGTGGTAGGTTATTGAGAAGCAAGTGCAGATTACGGGAAAAATGTTGAAAAAATTCCTAAAGTTATATTTTAAAAAATCTGGAGCTACAAACTTATTGTGTTAACTTCTTTAGTTTTCATTATTTTTTTTATATTTCTATGTTTCATACCAGGTAATCGTTCCGTAACAAAACGATGAATAATTATTTTAAAATTTACTATCAGATTTTAGGAGTTTTTTTAATTAAAAAAAATTAAAATTCATCCAAAAACTCACAATGTGTAGATGTGCCAACACTGGGAATTATTTCCTAGGAAACCGTTTCAAAAATAATTTATTTTTATTGTTGCTCAAATTTTATTGCGATCATGACTGTTAGACAACGTTGCCACATATCATTTACCTAAAATTAGTTATTTATCAATAACTTTAATACAAAGAATTTTTTTACTATTTTTACCATTATATGTAACCACTTCTCTACCACACACCATTGAGTTGGTGCGCCAGTTTTTGAGCACGCTGTATTAGTAATTTAATTATTTCTTGATACATAAATGTATCATCAAGAATTAATAATAAAATAAACAAAAATTTTTTTTAACACTTTAAGAAATATTTTTAATTTGCTATACAAACTCCATATCGTTAAAAAGCTTATAAAAAATGCTATAGATACGTGTAAAGAATTACATGGTGTTTCATTTGAAAAAAATGAGTTATTCAACTTTTTCCGTTTTGGCACAACCTGTACATTACCAGCGGGTTTCAAGTAAAAGTCGATTAATGCTAAATACTACACGATATTCTGAGTTTTTCTGTTGCAAATTTATCGGAAAATATTTACAGGCGATTTCGCAATGATTTTTAAAAAAATTGGTCTTTTTTATAACGAAAAGTTGAAAATTCCAAAACGGAAAGAAAGAGACCCATAATAGTTTATATAAAGTTGCATTATTTTTTTGCGTACAATCTAATTATGCAAAAATATATAGGGTGTTTCATTAAAAAAATTAAGCTTCGGTTCACCACCCTATAAACAACACTCTGTAAAATTAAAATATTTTTAGTTTGTGGACTTTAAGCCGATCTATAGGATAATGAAAACGGCATGGCAATATTTTAAGTAACAACGCATTACGCACCCCTGGGTCACCCTGTATTACTGGATTGTACGAATATTACGGAAGGGTTTAGAGCACGACGAATGAATGCTTCAATAGTATGAGTGTTACAATTAAGTCTTATAAACCGAGTGTAATATACAATTTTTTCTAATTTATATTTTTGTTATTTGTTTTTGTTTAATTTAACTTATCAAAATCTGTTCGCAATATTTCCTATTAATTTAGCAACAACAATTCCAGTAGACAAAATTTATGTTTTCTATCTACATACCTTTAGAAATAAAATTTTTTTTGGCATTTTAAAAGATGATGTATGTATTTTCTATTTTTTTCATTTTGCCTTATAGAAAATAAAAGAACGTGTAACAGAATATCTCTATAACTGTGAAATTACTCTACAAGTTTATTCAAATATCTACCATAATTAATTATTTAATAATAAAGGTAACTCAGCAACGAAATGATGTACAATGACATGCGGACTCCCGTGTTTATTTAGACTTTTTTGTTTATTAAACTGCACCATTCTCAATAAAATTTAATTTTTTTCACATTTTGTTTTTTGTTATTTGTTTTTCACATTTTTGCTGTTTATTTAACGAGTTTGAATGTAAATCGAACGTTTTATTTCACAAGTGGATAACCAAACCACGAGTGAAAACGAGTAAACTGTATTTATATACAGCGTGTTAGGGAATGGTTTAACAAAAATTTAAAGGTAGAAAGAGAATGACAAAACAAATCGATTAAGCAAAATTTATGTAAATCAAAAAAGTATAGTTTTCCCAAAAAATCGTTCTGAAATTAAACTCCCAAATTTTGAGAACCGCTGAACTAGAATTATAAAAATTAGCGTAAATTTTTGTTATTGATAAAACACCAGAGGTAAATTAACTTTTTGGTTCACTACATTATTCTTGTATTTCAATTTGTTTTGTTGTTAAATTTTGCGAAAAAATTTTTTTTGCTAGGACCAGGATTCGAACCTCCCACACAACTGAAGATGTTAGCAACAATTTTGAAAAATTCTATAAACGTCCATGCGCCACCATCTCATTTTGTTTAATGAAAAAATTAACTGTTAGTAAACTACCATAGGCCACAAAGCGGCTCTTAACAGGTGGGTTAATAAACATTTTTGAAGAAAGTACGCACTTTTTGGAAAAATGATATAAGGGCAATTAACTCATCTGAGGATGACAAATTCACATACGCAATATTGCTAAGCCATTCCCTAACACCCTGTATTTTTCAGATCAGAATAAAATAATAAGCTTCTCGAAAATGTCATAGCCAACTATAATTCCTATTTAAAAAAAAATAAAACTTTATCTTATTACAATTAAACAAATGGTTAAAAAAATCGTTAACAAAACTATTAAATCCAATGTAAAAAAATTTAAAATGTCTTTGTTTTAAATGTGTATCCTTTATAATACGGCAGATAGGAATGTTTTAAGATTTCCATAAAATATCAACTAAAAGGTTTAGAGAAAAACGAGTTACATATTCGGAAGTCATTTTTTTGAGAAAACAATTTTGGTCATAACTGCATCTCGCTATCGTTTTTTGTTTTCGACTTATAAACAAAAGTTGACATTTTATCGAAATCTAAAAAAATCATAACTTCCTTGTTATAAAAGATACTCATTTGAAGCAAAGACATTATTGAAGCACTTTTTTACAGAGAATGTAATAATATCAGCGATTTTTTTACCATTCGTTTAGCTGTAATAACATAAAATATTATTTTTTAAATAGTTATCATAGGCGGCTGTGATATTTTTGAAAAGCTTATTTTGTTCTGATTTGATATGTCTATTTGTGTAATACATTATTTTTAAATGTTAAAAAAACAAAACCTTTCGATTTTTCCTTATAGTAGGCCAGGAAAAAATTTTGGATTTTCAATTAAAACTATAAAAACCAACAAGTAATTATAATTAAATAATTGTTTAATCACTAATTAGTTTCAAAAACAGCATAAGAAATTATTATTAGATCAAATTTTTGCGATTAATAAAAATTATTTGTTTTTAGATTAATAATGGCAAGTTTATATTGTCATTTTATTTTCTAATTAAACATGAAATGTCGGAAAAAGAAAAATCTTAATAATTGTATGATTGTCTATCAATAAAATTCTATTATACAAAAAATGTCAATCCAAACACCAAAATCAAATTCCATCTGCTGTAAAAAAATATATAACATTATCAAAGTCACCCCAATTCCACTTCACTAAATCACAAAAAAGTGTGATTAAATAATAGTGACACATCGTTTTCAATTTTCTGCACATTTTTTATGTAATTAAAATCTGCGACGCTCGTATATTTGTTCTATTGAAAATAACTTTAACATAGTTTATTTTTATAATTTCACATTTTTTACTTTAATAACCGTTCACAAAATTTCTAGATTATTCACACCTTTTAATGAAATAGATTTTCCATGGCCATCTACTTTCAAATATTTTAAATATATTTTTTATCATATCAATATTTTATATTGTTTTCAATTCAGAAAAAAGTAAGCTTTTCGAAAATGTCATAGCCAACTATGATTCCTATTTAAAAAATACAACTTTATGTTATTAGTTATTACAACTAAAAAAACGGCTGACAACATTATTAAATTCTTTGTAAAAAACTGGTTCAATAATGTCTTTGTTTCAAATGAGTAAAAAAGATACCATATCTTTTTTACTAAAAAAGATATGGATTTTAAAAGATTTCGCTAAAATGACAACTTTTGTTTATAAGACGAAAACAAAAGACGATGCGGTTTTGACCAAAATTATTATCTCAAAAACAGTCCCGAGAATGTGTCACTCGTTTTTCTCTAAACCTCTTAGCTTCGGAGTCTTATTCGGACATCCAAAATGCATCACCCTGTACATTAGAGACTTTGCAATTTGTGAGATGTAATTACATTCAGTTTGAGTGTCGATTAATATATATTTCTGGAATACTGATAGAATCAATCAAGACTTAAAAAGAACCCACTATACGAAATTTTATCTTATTATTTAAAACGTCATAACCATAACAAATTAAGTAATTAATAGTAATAACTGCTTGAGAGATTGTTTACTACAGCATAAAACACGTTTCAATGATAATAAACGTCACATTTCGAGATTATAATTTCCAAACCCAATTAATTAATTTGTAAAACAAGTTATTGAAACTAACAGAATAATTTTTAACTCTAATTGGAAAGTTGTGGAGAAAACCGTATTAATAATCCAGAAAATAAATAACTTATTGTGAATGCAAATATGAACTAATTTAATCCGGAGATAAATTTATGTAATTAAAATTATCAATGAGCTACTTTCAACATCACTGATTGCCCAACTGGAAAATTTTCAAAAAAAAAAAAATATTAACTCACCGTATTTGTGGCCAAACGTGGCAAATACGTTTTCTTTTGTTCTTCATTCCCGAACCTGATGATAACATTAGCGATAAGGGTGTTTTGGAGATCGACCAAAATGCCCAACGATGGGTCAACCTTGGACAACTCCTCTACCGTCAAAACCGTCGTCATGAAATTACACCCAGCACCTCCATAATCCGGGTCGATTTGGATGCCCATCAACCCATTGGAGAACAACATCTCCACGATGGAATCCTTAAACCGCCCCTCATTGTCCATTTCGCGAACATGGGGTGCGATTTGTTCTTGCGCCAAGCGGGCGACGGTCTCCTTCATGGCCAACTCATCTTCAGTGAGAGTGGTTAGGGGTTGCACTGCTAAAGGGGTGGCTTCGAGATGGGGTTGTGCTTGTTGGAGTTTTTTCGCGACGGTGTAAATATTTCGTAAATTGTTGCTAGTAAGCTGGGGGGAGTTGTTAATGGGAGAAAAAATAAAGTATGGACCCCCTTACCGTTTTTGTGATTTTGAATAGACTATTCATTTTGCTGGTGGTTTCAGATGGGCGGCATACCTTCGACTGGCATCAGATCAACTGATCAACAATAAGCGTGTAACCTTGTATATGTAAAAGTGATAATTTGAGACTCTTTATCGGAGCTTGTTTTTCAATTCGGTTTTGACGTATTTTTGTGACGAAATTTCTGCCTGGCTCAAATTATGTAAAAGTGAACGAAATGGGCAAAAATATTTGGTTTTTGTGATAACTGAGGCTAAAAATATTAATAAATGTCAGGTGTGTCTAATATTTTGATTCGCAGATTAACTGGTGATTTACTGTTATCTTCTTGTTTTGCCACTTTTCGGGTTATTTTTATACATTAAATCTAAGATAAGAGACTGTTAGAGGATTAATTCAACATTTTTGATTTTGCTGTAAATATGTGATCGAAAATATTCGATTTTTAGGATGTTGTTAAATAAAGTTTTTATCTAAATCAAAATAAGAAAATACTGATTTAAATAATTTTTGTTTTCTTCCTATTGTTACGGATGCCAGGAGAAGGGCCTTCTAGTAAGTTTATTTTTTGTCCTAAGCGTTTCAGTATCTAAAGCAAACAAGTATTTGCTTTATTCTAGTTTGATATACAGAACTGAAAACTAACATCGAAAAATCCTCGAATGGTTCGATTTTATTTTTTTAAATGCTACATTTTGACATCATTCGTTTTTGAGTTGTAAAGTCATTTTTGTGTACACATCTTTATCATTATTGGAATAAAAGACATAAAAAACAAGATTAAAAATTAAAAAAATATATTAAAACTAAAGTAATAACGACAGCAATAACGACAGGTTTCATCGTTGTGTTCGTGCATTATTTTATGAGGAGCAATTGTTTTTTATATATTTTTTAGATAATTAGCATGAAAACACTTAATATTATAAAACTCAAACAAGAAAAAATAAACGAAAAAGTATCATTTTTTATAAAATAAAGTAAGAACAAAAAGCCAAAGCCATCTTTGTATAAAACTTAACACAATAACTTTTTTATTTCCTTTTTTTTTAACTTTTTTTGTTTATTTTTTTGAATTTGTTATACTTACTAGAAAGATAACGATGTGTAGTATTTAAAATAGTAATAAAAAATGTCTGTTGACATTTAAAAAAAATTACATCATTACTCAAGAACGAATGATGTCATAAATGTTACTATAGTGTTATTAAAAAAAAAATCGACCTGTTCGAAGACTTTTCGAAAAATGACTCATAACAAAGATATGAATTTTGTACGTTACTTTTGGTTCAGCCTGTATTTTTGTGACAGTCATTTACTAACAGCGTGAACAAAAATTATAGAGAATGTATTTTGCTTAAAATTGTACCTATGTTCTTAAAGTAAATATAGATTAATCAAAAAACTGCCTGAATTTACACTTTTCATTCACCCTGTATTATGTATATTTTTGTAATATTAATTTTAAAATTGAAGTAACATTTTTTTCTTTTTTCCTGCACACCTTTTTTCATTTTCAATAGAATTAAAAAAATCTTAGTAACCCGTTTTTCAATTAAAACTACACAAATTTCAGTAATTATAAAAACGATATTTCTGATAAAAAAAAATATACGATTGTCATCAGATAGATGTCAATGCCCTGACTTCATTAATATAATATGTACCAGAGGTATATATTCGGTCTATAACTTATTTATTGTTTGAAATATTGCCATGCCGTTTTTACTATCCGATAGATCGACTTAAAGTCGATAAAAATATACAATACAATTATTTTTATTGTATACTGCTTGTTGTTTATAAGGTGGTGAACCAAAATTATATTTTTTTAAATGGAACACCTACATAGAGTGTCTCAAAATTGACGCCCGTGCTTTGGGAATTTGATTCAAGAGGCTAATACAAATCGAAAGTTAAGAGTAAAAAATTTTCCAATTGCGAAATTGCTTATAAATATTTTCCTATAAATTTGCAACAGAAAAACCTTGAATACCTTGTAGTCGACTTTTAGCTAAAGCCCGCAGATAATATATAGGTGTGCCAAAACGCAAAATGTAGAATAACTAATTGTTTTACACGTATCGATAGCTTTTTTCATAAGCTTTCTAATTATATGCGCTTTGTATAGCAAATTTAAAATGTTAAAAAAAAATTCTTTTTTTATTTATTTTATTAATAATTCTTGATGAGTGAAATTCATTAATGGATCAGGTAATAACTAGATTACTAATGTAATTAATCACATTAGTACATATCAAAAAATTAATCACATTTCTAAATTCTAATTTCTAAATTTGCAATGCAAACCCCATATCATTAGACAGCTTATTAAAAATGCTATCGAAACATAAAAAAATTCATGGTGTTCCATTAAAAAAAATGAGTTATTCAACTTTTTGCGTTTTGGTACAGCCTATACTACATTATTTCGGTGTTTCAAGTAAAAGTCGACTATTTCCTAAAACTACACGGTATTTTGAATGTTTCAGTTGCAAAATTGTCGGAAAATATGCATAGGCGACTTCGCAGTGATTTTTCAAAAATTGCTCTTTTTTATAACGAAATGTTGAATAATTTCAAAACTAAAAGAGATATACCCATAATAGTTTATATAAAGTTACACTATTTTTTACGTAGAATCTAATTATGAAAAAATATATAAGGTGCTCCATTTAAAAAAATATATAACTATGCTTCACCACCCTGTATGCGTATAATAAAAATATTTTGAGTTTGTGGAATTTAAGTCGATCTATCAAATAATGAAAACGGCATCGCAAAATTTCAAATAGCCTGTATAAACAACTTCCTACAAAAAAAGACAAAATGCTGCAATTTATTTGCATATCACTATTTTTGTACAAATGCAGCAATTTTATCGTTACCGTGTACACTTGTCAGAGACACAATTCCTATGTTTATTTGTTCAAATGAGTCGCAATTATCATTAGTCGTTTCAAAATATTTGAACAGTGAAATCTATTTACTTCTATTTACACGTATTTGAGTTTAATGGAATTCAGAAATGTATGTAAATGGGATATTTATTTTACTGTATTTAAATTATTTAATTTTCTCAACTAAACTACCACTAGAGTTTCACATTTTAGTTATTTTTATTATTCAGTAATATTGCACACGCAAAATAAACATGTTAATGCAACGTTGTATAAATATGGCAGAAATGTTTTATTGATGTCCAAAAATGAGCAAAAGCATTAATTAATCCCTTAGATACAGATTTTAATAAACAATATTAATTATGTGTTATTTCTGCGTCATTATGTTGCAATAAAACATCATTACTTAATAAGATATTGATAAATGATGCCACCGTCGATGAAAAGATAAACAATGATTAATAGCATAAGATCATAAAACCGGGTCACTATTAAAAGATTAAATAAACACGGTAAATATTAAATAAAGTAGAATGCAATTTTTTGTTAATTTATTTTACCTGATAAGAAACAGGTATAATTTAATGTGTACGCGATATTTAAAAACAATTAATTTAGGAGAGGTCAAGGTCTTTAAACGTAAAACTTGTTCAAACTTTTCAATACTGCGGGTAACCTTGTACATCATATTTTCAACACTTACTTGTTTATAGCATTTCGTTAAGTAAAAGTAATAATTAAATGACATTCAAGCTTGAAAGGAATTATATTCAAATAATTGAAATTGTCACAAACGTTGCCGACCCATTATAGTATGCAAAAAACCTATAATAAATAAACTGGGCCCAGAAAATTATAATGAATTAATTATATTATAACAAATTTATTTTCGGTTGTGTCTTCTTGTAGTGACACTGCTCAATAAGCCACTCGACCTAAAAAGTAAGAAGAAAATCATCAGTTGTGTTAACAATTACTATTATGAACAAACATGTAAAGGAAGTTCGAAAAAATTGGACAAATAGCTATTTTATTTACTGTACTCACCTGTGTCGACGTAATAGTCGTCTCGGAGAAGCAGATGGTCGTCGTGGAGAAACAGATTTTCGCGTTTCTCCGTTAATACTTTCTTGGCTCACTTGGTTAAGATATATTTTTACCTTAAATAAATAAATAAACGTACTAGTTTTTCCTTTTTTGACGATTTATTTACTGTCATGTTTTTAATACCTTATCAACAATACTTTTCAGTATTTTCGTGATTCTTTGTCCGAAAAAAAAATCAAAATAGTATATTAAAGTATAAGTGGATATTGAGGTCTTTAAAACACGCGCGATTTTTCGAGCACGACGGCGTAGCCGTGTTTTAAAGATCAGTTATCCACGAATACTTTACGTAATTTTTTTATTGGTACACTTTGAAATCATAAACACTGATATTAATATTACATAAATTGGAAATAATGTAATGTGAGATCAGTAAACCTTTCGTTGTCATAATAATGAAAAATCATTAAATTATTTATCTTCACGTTTCTTGGGTTATTGATGGACACTTAAAAAAAACGCGCGCTTTGAAAGTTGGATTTAAACACGCTGCTGCGTGCTTTAAAAAAGCAAAAAACAGGGTGTCTCATCTAAAATTGTCGAACCTGATATCTCAGATATTTATCAAAGGATTTTTATGAAATTTAAAATGCAGATATTTCAGAAGGTAAAGATTAAAATCTAATTAATGCAACAACTCAAGTCTTAAAAACGTAATTTTTACATGCCTTTTTAAAATGTTAAGAGCCGGTTTACAGAACATTTTAATTGCAATTAAATTTTAATCGCGATTAACTTGACATTTGTCAATGCATTTTAAATGGCAACTTAATTCGAATTAGTTTAATTTGGAATTAAATCTTAATTTCGCTTTCTATAAACCGGCCCTAAGTCTTTTAAAACTTACATTAAAACATTAATCGTCAATAAAAAATGCTGTAGTTAAAAACTCAACCTTGAAAGACGTTTGTTTTGCATAAAAAAGAAGAAAAACTGTTAAACGTGGGTACAGATGCAAAAGCGTAGATCTCTATGAGACAAATGAGCACTACCACTGAATTTTGATCAGTCCTACACGCACAAACGTGTCACGCAAGTGCCATTTCACATTTATCTCTCACCCATACAAAGTTAAAAAACAAATTGACAAATAACTGAGATATTAAGCTGGAAAGTTTTAGCTGAGACACCCTGTAGATGATCAATAAAAAATTATTATTGTTTCTGGGCGAGGCAAAGAGTCACATTTTAGGTACATGTTTACAACTTTTTCCATTTCTTTGTTGTTGTATTGAACGATTATGCTTTATTCACTTAAAGAATCAGCAAAAGGACTAAGCCCGAAAAAGACTAATTTTAAGGAGTCAGAGGAATCCATTCGTAGATCCCAACTAGCATGCACAGTTTTAATTTGGTTACTAAAACGTTTTCGCAGCAAAATGAACAGCCATTTAACTTTTACAGCTAGACTTTGTACTGACTGCTTTTAAAGCTAACAAGCTAAAATGTAGGAAAAAATCTAAACAGCAATAAAACCTCTTTTTTCACCTAATTTGCTCTTTTGGCCAAATAAAAATATTTGTTCGTGGGGCGAAAAAGCTTATATAGTAGATAAAGAAGAGCAAAAATCTGTAAATGCAACTATGCATCCATTCAGAAAACTAAATAACTATAATATGGTGATGTTAGACTCTGTTATAGCATTGGCGGTTGATGTTACATTCTTTATAAATAATACAATCTGTCTATAAATAAATGTGGGATCGTCGTAGGTATTAAAAATTTGCCCCTTTTTTCAAGAAAAAACGAACAATGTTAGCATATAAAAAAATAGTCTTACTGATTGCGTGGGTAGATAAAAATTGGTACTATTCAGAAATTTTATAGAAATAAAATAATTAAATACAGCAAATTCAAATTCCAGAACCACCTAAGATCCTACACTCTTTTATAAACAGTCCGTATTAGGCTTTATATTCCGTCCCAGTAAAAGTTTGTACAAACTGATGTTTATTGACAAATATGCAGAAAAAGAGATCTAAAAATGAATGCGCCTTCAAAATAACAGAAAATACAATAATCTTTCATTGTTGTAATTTCGTAACACATCTTTAAAAAAGCATTTCTATAGGGTGTCCGTTTTTCGAGATCCACCATGGGGATGATCTCAGTTATTACAAGAGATACGAGGTCGGTTAATAGAGCAAAGTTGTGCATTTTTATGCTGAACAATTATCTCAAAAAAACTTTTATGAGTAATTTTTAGTTTTTGAATATATTGGGAAAAATCCAAATTTTGTAATTTTCGTTTTTATTTTTTTAAGTTAGATTAAGATCGAATCATATCATTATTTATCAGTATACATTGTAGGAATAATATCGTTATAAGAATCTTAAGGTTAAAAATGTATCTTAATATAATTGTTAATTACTAAAATGGCTTTTCCTTATTTCTCGAAACTCATGCGTGGCATTTTCAAATTGTGCTTCCTTTTGTCAAAGTTCAATTTATCGATTTCTGGATTTTCTTTCAAATCGCAACAATAAACTGATTTGCACAGTTTATTTGTTGCTTTTTGCATCTGAAGACTTGGGCGTCTTCACTTTTGAAGCATAACAATTTTATATAAATACTTTAACTGTTTAAAAATTTATGCTATAATTAAAATCACATAATATTTGCATAGTATCAATAATTCTGACATTATTCTTCCCCTGATTGTCGGATTTTGCTGCAGCAATTAAAAAAAATAATGTTTAATAGGTACACTGAATTAAGAATAATTATTATTCATTTTTTAGTTTTTATTAATGTATTAACTTACATGTTGTTGCCATGGCCCTCTATTCATTACTGTTATTGCTCGAGTTTATTTGTTTATCACAAGTTTAACTCAAACTGAACAGAAATTTATTTAAAAAAGCTGTTTTTGTGCATTATCAGCAAATTCACTATTAATTTCGGTAATTTATTAATTCTTTATCACTAATTATCATTAAAAGCAATTTTTTCCACATTTGTGAAAGTAAGTAGTATATGGGTTAGATGGCCCTTCAGCAGTCTGCTTTTTTCTAACATTGTTGGTCTGCATATTTTATGATTTTTTTAAGTGTCGCATATTTTTCGTAATGTAGCCGCCTCTCTACAGGTGTCTGCTGTTGCATTAAATCTTAGTGTAATTTAGGCCCATACTTCATTTTTTCATTGAACGTATTCATGTTTTTTTTACAATCCAGTGTTTACAATTTTGAACAAAATTGACCAAATTTTATTCTTTGCGCTTAAAATTACTACTTCGATTTCTTTTATTCATCTCTTAACGATTTCAATAAAATTACAAAGTTATGTATATTAATAACGTTAATATTAAAAGTGTTTAGCGAGAAGCCAATACTTAAGCGGTCAAGATGGACCGCTTAGTTAAACCAATACTAAGCTTTTGCTTTATAGTTTGTAGTTAAACTCGGTTTAAGCTCGAACTGAGCAACTGGGCCTTAGTATTCTAGGCTTAAGGGCGTAAGAGTAGAAAAAAAACATTTTCATAACTTTCCTAGAAATGCACTTACTTCTTGAAACGTTCCTGAAAGTACAGTCGAATGTGTCGGTGATCTCGACGTCGACGCTTGAGAAACATTCTCCAAGTGCGAAACACTGCCACTATGGAACTCACGTGTTGAATTATTTTCAGTCTCTGAACAAGTAAAAAATTAACTACATTACCTTGAATTAAGATACTCACCAATCGTTTGAGACGAAGTCGATGCTGCTGTAGTCCCTCTCAAAGTCGAATCCTCAACCTGTAAACATCAAATGTCTAACTAGAAACTGTTAAAACACACAAAATATACCAAGGAGTTATTTTCCCTTTGTAACGAATTGTTTTCACTTATTCGTGTCAGATTTATGGTGGGAATGTATAGTATGTGTCCATTTACCATATGGGGCTTTACCACATGGGCTTTGCTTGGTCTTGATGTTGATGGCGACGCTGGAGTTACCTTCACGGAGATTTGACTCTGGTCCTTGGGAGTCGTCTCTTCTGGAATCAAAGGCGTGCAAACATCAAACAACTGTAACTTTTCATTGATTTGAAAAGTTCAGAGCATCTCTTGGGTAGCAGTAAAGGACATCCAACAGAGTAAAATAATTTCTTATTACAAAAAATTGTTTGAGTCTCTTTTTTTGACTGATTTTGACAGTTCTCGGGGGCCAGAAGATTTTATAGAATAAACTGTTGGACTCAATGTTTTCAGTTTATTATAAGTTTTAATCAAAACATCTACAGGATGTTCCGTCTAAACCTCACATTAGAAGTATAGAAAGTTCTAATAAAGATATTTATCTGAAAGTTGGTACTCAGTCATATTCCGTTGAGTTCTGCTCAATGAATTTTCAAGATGGTAGCACTTACGGTTATACCGGAAGTCGCTATTAACTTTCTTATTTTAAATGGAAAGTTATATTTTTTTAATGCGTTTTTGGATTACTAGAGTTCTTTTAAGCTAGTTTTCATAAGCTTTGCCTGTACCTAAATTTAGCCAAATACAAAAGTTTTAGGGTTTTTAATTTTTTTTTGGATTTGTGCTTTGCAGTTCAAACTTCAATAACTCTGCCGTTTTAAAAAAAATCGAAAACATTTTCCAGCTCACTTGAAAGATAAAGTCTGTATCTTTTTTTTTTGGTGTTTTCAAATTTGTAAAAAAGAATAACAAACCCCAAATGTTTAAAGTTAAATTTTCAGAACTTTGAGCACCCATAACTCATTTTTTCCAAGTGAAATGACACAAGTTTGATTTCATTAAATCGTAGAGAATTTAATTCTGCATCGATCTGTAACTTTTTCAATAACTTCTTGTTTGGATTGAGAAATTCATTAGCCATAGGCCTTTTCTCATAGATTGCCATGGAAACAAGAGACAAAAGTGTGAGAAATTAAAGCTACGTTTTTCACTGGGTTTTTGGATTAGTTGAGTTATTTTAAGAAAGTTTTTATCAGCTTTCCCTATAACTAAGTTCAACCGTTTTTGAGATATTTAGGATTTTTTGCAAATTTTCGATTTGCACCTGTCAATTAAAAAATCGGGAACTCGCTTTTCAAATGTTTTCAAATTTTTTAAAATGGCAGAGTTATCGATTTTTGAACTGGAAAGTGCATATTAAAAAAAATTCAAAATGATAAATATTTCGTATCAGCGAAAATTAGGTACAGAGAAAGCTTATAAAAACTACCTTAAAATAACCCTAGTGATTCAAAAACGCATTATAAAACATAGCTTTCCATTTAAAATAAGGAAGCTGATAGCGACTTCCGGTATAACCGAAAGTTCTGCCATCTTCAAAATATTTTCACTGAGCAGGACCTAAAAGATTATGGTTGTACACACATTTTCAGTTGACTATCATTATTAGAAATCCCAATTCTTCTAATGAGGGGTTTAAACGGAACAGCTTGTATATATTAAGTCATCTATCTGTAAATATCGTACTGAACAAAACTGTTATTCAGTTTTTGTTCAGTATCTAAAGACGACTCTGAAGACTTCACTGACCCTCATGTCTCCCCTTTTCAATAAATTCAATTGTCAGTTTTTCAAATCACAGGACATTCTCTTCTAAAGCACTTTTTTTTAAATGATTATTTTTTTTCCAGTCCTAGAACTCGCTTAGAGTTAGTCCCACGAGAAAAATGCATAGGACTTTTTGTAAGACATTTTACCAGCTTTAATTTTGGTAAGATGACAAAAACTGATAGGAGTGATCGTTTCCAAGATATAAGCAAAAAAACAAAAAAACATCTTCAACCGCCTCCCCCTCCTCGAGCTCGTCCCCACTCTCGAGGACTTTTGATATTTATTTACCCAAGTCTAAAGAAAGCGTTTAAACAATATTCCATCTCTCTAGAAATTTTTTCCACGAATCGCCTTGTTTTTGTCTAAGTTGACTGGGCTGCTGACAGCAATCATAATTACGTTAGAACGGTATTGGAATAGTCATGAAAATCCACAATTTTAGTAAAATTGAGTTTATATCCCATTTCAGTTCATAGTAGAATTTTGCAACAGCGCATTTAAATTTTTTTTACCTTAGCTCAAAACGTCTCGCTGGAAGTTAGTATAACACAGAATTCTTTTCTTTTTCATGCACTTTCAATTAGTGCTTTATTTTTCACTCCGAAAATTGCAAAAGCGCTATTGCAATTCTACTATGAATTGAAATGGGATATAATTGTGGGACTAAAGTTGTTTAGTTCAACATTCAACTCTAATGCCTTATTAAACAAATAACTATTTTCATACTGGTTTCTGGAGCTGGGGCTGTCGATGGATTCACTTCGTTGCAAGTGTGAATAATTTTGAGTAAACCATCAGATAGTTCTACAAGCTTTGCAGGGTGATCCTTGGTTACGGCTTGTATACTTGTGATGATATTTTCCAATCGCTGAAAGTAAAACTGTGAGCAAAGTTTACTTACAATCACAGAAGCATAAACTTACATTGATCTTCAGGGCATATTCGAAGTTTTCAATTCGGAGAAAGTTGGCAACTTCTTCCATACGCGCAACTTCCTTCTTTAATTCAATAACGGATTTTAAATCAGGCTTCGACATCATTAATCCACTCAAACAAACACTTTTTAATAAGTTTTTAGTAGAAATTGACGTTTGTGCTAATTTTAGGTTATATTATAATTCAGCGCACGCCATGCACATGCGCATCTTCCTAGATTCACTCAATTTAAAAAACTTTGTTTAAATTAATGAATGCCTCATTTTAATGAAATCGTGTTATTTTCTTCAAGACAGGCAAACATAGCGTATTTGTGTGCAATTGTGATAAAAAAAAAGTTTTTGGTCATTTTTTAGTACAGTACCAATTTTATTTAAATATTTTAACACTTAAAGGCCAGATGTATACTTTACAAACTTGCTGGGATATTCTGTATAATTATATAAAATTAAAAATATTAAATTGTAAATTTGAATTTAGCACTGAAAAGTAACCCCAGGTAAAACTAGAGAATTTACATTTTGTCTGTTGGCCACGCTCGCTGTCAACGAAAAAAAAAACACGTGGGGTTAACATTTCTAAACAATTTCTGTTTACTCAATTTTACGATATTATGGTAATTGTTTGTCATTCTTCCAATTAAATTTCTTTAATGTTTGTCTTTTAGGATGTTCTGAGCCGTCCTGCCGAAGAATTCGAGAATGACCAAACCTTGGAAGCAATGTGGGCCATGAAAGCCTACGAACACGCCGAAATTTACTTCAATGTAATTTAATCGCGTCCAACAACCACATTATTAATTTGACATTTCAGATTTTGTGTTCAGTTGACCCAAAATACCTTAAATTGACGCCAATAGACGACATAATCTACAAAGAATTTCGGGAGGAATTCCCAAATTTAAGACTGAACATAATCGAGGAGAATGAACTCAAAAGTGAGAAAAGCAAAGCCAAGTGGCGGCCGTTTTGTGAAAAGTTCAAAAAGTGCGTAGAGGACTACAGTTTTGGGACTTTGTTACGCAGTGATGCATCCAAAAGTTACA
Source organism: Tribolium castaneum (assembly GCF_031307605.1). NCBI lineage: Eukaryota > Metazoa > Arthropoda > Insecta > Coleoptera > Tenebrionidae > Tribolium > Tribolium castaneum. The sequence goes on from NC_087400.1 coordinate 17,016,018, forward strand.
CAGAAGACAACACAATTCTAGTGACGCGAATACAATTTTACGCGATCGAATTAGCCCGAAACCGCGAAGGTGTCAACGATAATTTACGCAAGCATTTCCCAAAAATTGAATAAAACACGATTAATACAAACTTTTTTTATTATATTATTGAATACACAAATTTTAAGAAGTTTCAACAGCCGTCGCAGACGCTGATTCTTCAGTGTATTTTCCCTTGTCTTTGCCCAAAGCGGCCAACCTGCCCTTGGCCCTACGGTCAATGATCTTTTTCCTGTCCTTGTCCATCTTGAGCTTGACAATTACGGCCTGAAACGGAACCAATTAATACCGATTCTTAACTATTAAAAAAAAATTGATGAGAATGGAATCAGAGCCAAGGTCTCACCATGTCATAAGTTGACAAAACACAATCGAGACACTTGTTAAGAGAACCTTAACAAGTGGCGATCGTGCTGTCAAAACTTATGGTCTACGAATGGTTTGTGATCATCATTTTTACTTGAAAAATAAAAAACATTGTTTTTATTTCTATTTTATTGGGTGTGTCAAAAGTCCCGGATACGCTCTTCAGAACATTATTTTTGATAAAAAAATTTACAAAACCTCAGTTAAAATCAAAAACCAAATGTACTTTTAAACTGCTGTTTTTAACTCATTTTAAAAACCAAAGGAAATGTTTTCCCACAATTCTTTATGAAAATTTTGATATTAAATCAACTAAACATTTAAATAAATAATTAAAAATAAAGTTAACAGTTTCTTGGGTTATTGATGTTGCTATACACTTAAAAAACGCGCTTTTTGAAAGTTAGATTTATGCATGCTGTTGCGTGCTTTAAATAAGCAAAATAGATTATCAATAAAAAAGTTTATTTTTATTTACACAGGGTGATTTTTTAAAAACGTCAGGTTCTGTAGAATTTTTATTTATGGCTCAATTTCAAAAATAAATGGCTTTTAGTAACAGCAGATGCTTTTAAAACTTTTCTAAATGTTTAGTATACTTTCATATTTTAAATTAGGACCCATATTTTTCTTGTCATAATTTAAAAGCAAATTTTTTGGAAAAAATTGTTTAAAAAAGTAGACAATAAAATTGATTTTATTTTATAAAATTTAGTTGCATGGTGTCAATAAAAATTGTAGCACGTGTGTTTTTAAACATAATTACAATGTGAATTTGATAGTTGTGCAATTATTTTATGATGGAAGAGCTTAAAAGGAGTCAAAAAAAATAACTAGCTTTATCCAAACTTTTACTACTTTTTTACCAAAGTTTATTATGACTAATAGACGTCATTTTAGGAAATCAAATTCTGTAGTACCTTCGCCAAAAAAAACGAAATTTCAACGTTTTTATATTTTTTTATCGCAGGACTTGTTTTTCTGTGACTGTTTGTCTTAATTTTAACTCAATGTGATAGATTTTGAAGAACAACGCGCAGAGCTCAAATTTGTTTAAAATTTTTGTTGGTGTCAAATTTATTCGCCGACCAAAACTCTATATCCCAAACTATAAGTATAAGGATAAGGCAAGTTGAGTTATTTTTCAATATTTTTATTTTCATATGTACTGTAAGTATAATTCAAACAGTATGCAAATAATAGTAATACATATTACTATTTCGCAAAGCATTCATGTTTTTTACAGTATTTATTTATTTCCTCTTATTTCATATGTAAAGTAAAAATTACTGGTAAAGTCCTTTTTTTTAATTTACCGCTTAAAGTGAACCTCTGATATAACAAACTGATTCTGATACATTGTAATCGTAATCAAACAAGTTATCAAAAAATTAGAGCAATGGAAGGTGCAGCTACATTGTTACTTCATTATGACCCTCACCTACAGCTCGTGACGTATTTTCATACTCGTGGCTTAATCGCCATTAAATGCGAGATGCATACACATTTTTTTCTAAAACTCGACCGGAAACAAAAAAAAATTAAATTTATTTTCAAAAATGTTAAACGTTCACGGCAATCCAACAAGTACTTCTTGGTCACAAGTGGTCCCGTGATTTTCATACTGTACTCTGATTAGTCACAAACGAACCAACGAGTAACGAATCAATTAAACTACATGGGAATAGAAAAAACATTTTTTTATTTTTACCTTGGAGGGATGAATACCGACGTAAACCGTGGCCCCGTTAGCCTTCTCCCTTTGAATTCGTTCGATGTAAATAACGAATTTTTTTCGGTACACTTGGACAACTTTACCGACTTGTTGGCCCTTGTAGTGCCCTCTCACTACCTAAAATACCCATTATTGACACTAAATTCTGTACACAAACCACTGAACTTACTTGAACTTCGTCATCTTTGCGTATGGGCATCGTACGCACGTTGTACTTTTGTCTCAGTTCTTTGGACAAGGGGGCCGACATCAATCGCCTCCTGACGTGAGAAGGCGCCGTGAAATGTCGCTTCCTGTTTTTGCTTCGCGAAGCAGTCACTAATTTGTTGAACTTCATGTTTGTTACGTCTGAAACAAGTGGAGGGTTTTAGTCAGACAAGTCTCGACAGGTTGAAGGAAAAAGTGGGGTTATGTTGACTGCGAAATGCGAATTATTGTACAAAATATATATAGAAATGGTTTAAATGTAGGATTTATAAGATATTGGGGTTGAAAAAATCGAGAAAAGTGCGAATGAATTGTGGATGATTGTGAGTTTAGAAATTCAAGTTTTACGTACCAACAGCAACACAAACTTCGTTGAAAAAGAGACTTTGCGCAGGCGGCTGCGCAAACCTTGATAAAGTGGCGGCTAAATTCAATATTTAAAAATTAAATTCTGGCTAATCCATATCGATTCAATCGTTTTATTAATCTATAAGCTGTTTCAAAACTATAAAAACGCCAACGTCGCATTTTGTTTATTTTTTTTAAATAAGGTTGATAAAAATCTAAAATACTTATTAAAGATTAGACCTCTCATAGAAACTATAAATTACATTAGCTATTAATTTTTTGAAGTGCATAAATAATTTATAACAGCTAATTTTGAGAGAAAATGTGACGTTGGTGTTTTTACAGTTTTGAAACAGCTAATATTTACACAAACTGAATTTAAAGGCCGTTTTATAGAAAGCTTTGTTAAAATTTAATTAACTGTTAAAAGTTAACGTGAATGGACCAATGAAATTTGTTAAAACCCTTATATAATATTTTTTAAACAAAGTGGACATTACGGCGCATGGACGGTTTGAGAATTTTTCGAAATTATTGATAACATGCTCATTTTGAATCCCAGTTCTAGCATAATCTTCTTTTTTTTTTGAAAATTTAATTACAAAACAAAAATTGATATAAAAGAATCACGGGTTGGACCAAGAATTTAATTTACCCCTGATGTTTCGTCACTAATATTAAAATTTACGCTAAATTTTATCATTCTAGTTCAGCAGTTCTCAAAGTTTGGGACTTTAGCTTCAGAACGATTTTTGGGAAAATTATGCATTTTTGATTTACATAAATTTTACTTAATCAATTCGTTTTGCCATTCTCTTTATCTTTATTTTTTTTTTGCTAAACACCTTTCCCTAACATGCTGTATTAGAAAATAAGTTTCATAAGACCAGTCTTGAAGCACGAATTCATTTTTAACAACGAGTGACGTTAGCCACGAGTTTCTTGAAAAAAACAAGTGTATTATACTATTTCTTGTAATTTGCTCCCTTTTTGTCGTTTTAAAACAAAAATTGTTATTTTAGTCGATTTAGGGATTCTTATGACGATTGGTAATGCCAGAATTTTGTAAGTGAAAAATTGATTTAAAATTTTTGTTCTATCTAAGTTTTGTCAAGAATGGGATAATTTTGCATTAAGGCTCTCTAAAGTCTATGAAATTTGCAAAAATACGGTCCTGAATTTGCTTCTTGTCAACTTAAAAAGGGTGCTCTTATAAAACTTGTTTTTTAATAACTATTATACAGGTGTTTTCGGATTGAATATATTTTGTCTATGCTAATTTTCTTATTAATAAAAAAATGAAATTTAATTATGGTGTACATAACAATGATTGTATCCAAATTTATTTCTTTAAAGGTAAGCACGCACGTAATACGCTCGATCGTGCAGCACTTAAATTTAATAATAATAACGAATAACGCATTTTGACTTTTGAGCGTTTTTATTAAACAGAAGACGGTCGATGGTCCAACGTTGGTACGGTTTATGAAATTCCTTAAACAATGTAAACGATTTTTTACGTTATAGAACTTGTTCTTATTCTGATTAACAATTAATACTTTTAAATTTTTAGCTGATTTTTTTGGTTTGCATATCTTATTTGAATTCTAGATATGTATAATATTATCACAAGTTCATTCATATCCTAATTGTTAGGATTTTACATTGTTACATTGATTTTACATTACAATACAATTTTACCTAAGTACTGATGCCAACGTAAAATTTGTTTTTTATAATTTGTTTTTGTAACACAATTAAATACTAAAATGTTTTTTTTTATTTTGTGATATTAAACCGTTATTCATTTTTATATTTTGTAAATAATAAAGTTTAAATTGGGCCATTTTATAGAACGCAAAACAATAGGGTTAGCACCATTTAGTTTACGAAAAACAGATGGCATATCGAAGCGAATCTTTCTGACTACACCTTGTTTTTAGCGAAAGCACTGCCTTGAGACAACGAACTAACTCGACAATAACGGGAAATTCAAACAGGACATTTTATTAATTTTCCAAAGTTAAAGGATTATAAATGTTAAATGTTTCTGCACCATGCACTGTTACGCGATATTTTAGTAAAAAAGTATGTGTAACAGTTGCAATGGCACAAAAATTTTTAACATTTACTTAATAAATTGAAATAAAGTCCATCCAATAAAAATTTATTTAGAAAAAATTATAACGTACTGGAATGTATAGGCATATTAATTCAACACTAATTGTTCTTTACAAACATATTCAGATGCAGTAATGTATGTAAATGTAAAAAATGCACACTGATCCCGAAAAATTGAGTATGTTGGCATCAGTATTTTTTGAACGCATAAGAAATTATGTTTTTTTTCGGTTGTTTACATTTGGGAAAAGATTAATTTTTTCTGCCTAATTTTGTAAGGCGCCAAATATACTTGTTTTTATGCGCCAATTGGTTTGGTCCAGAAATAAAAAGCCATTTTGGAGTGTCTAAAAATACGTTATGTTGTAAGTTTTTAGAGTGGTCTTGGGATAATTTTGCATGATTTTGGGTAATTGTCAACGGTTTTTTCATATGCTCAATTTTTGGTGGTCTACGGATATTTGAGTACTTTTAGGGTGCACAAAATTTAATGCTTTCTGATGGGCTTTAGGTCTTTTTCGTGTTTACTTTTGGGAAAACAGCTAAATTTTTAGGGTACTGCCTTGTTTTTTAAAACACTAAATGTCCAGATCCAGAAGTAACATTTTATACTCTACTAACAGCCGTTATAAAATTCTGTTTAAGTAAACGGTGGAATCTGTTGAAACTTTTGAAACCACAAAACCGAAGAATAAAGCAATGTGGAATGACTTCTGAATAATTTAATTTTTGCTTACACATGACGGACGGAACAAAAAAAATCTTGTGTGTGAAAATTGCTTTCAGACAGGTTTTTATTAGCAAAAACTTTAACAATATTAAAATTAGACAGTGGAAGTTAAAAATTCTTGGTTTTGTTTTGCATTAATTTGACGGTTCTCTCATTTTGACGGTATTCACAATTTAAATTAAGCGACACGTTACGTTCAAATTTCATTGGTGACGTGATAAACAACCATTTTTGAACACATTGTAGTTTTGAAACAGTTAATACAGGATGGAAATCTCAGTTAAAGTTAAGTTAAGTTAAAAAATTTGCGCATTTTTATGCCGAACAATTATCACAAAAAACATTTTTAGTTTTTAATTTATTGACATGGAAATTTGTAAGTTTCGTTTTAATTTTTTCTAGTGAAAACCAAAAGAACTATACGTTTTGAATTAAGACGTTCTTCGGGCACTTCTTTAAGGTTTTTAAGAATCTATTGGAAATTTCGTTCCTTTCAAATAAATTTTTACTATGAAGGGTGGTTTTACTGCTTTAAGATTACTATTAAAATTGTCGTAGGAATGTGAATTGAATGTTTACAATCAATGTGGTAGTTTATTGTTAATTCCAATCAATGCGAAATTTCGATTACGTCAATACGAAAAATTAATTTTGATTAAGTTTGACCAATGACCCCCAACTCATCTATTTTATAAGTAAATCCACCTACAGAGCGATTAATTGCAAATCCCTATCTTTGATATGTGCATTTGAAGATGAATATTAAAAGTGGTATCACACTCATATTATTATATTTTTGCTACAATTGTATGCCATATCAACAACACCAAGAAGGAGGTAAGTACAAATGTATGGAGTTTTGTTTATTCCGAATTTGTAACCAACAGATTTTTGTCGAAGGCATAATTCAAGTGAGATTGGCGAATGTGTGCGTATTTGTAATAAAAATTACAATAATAGTGACAATAACAACCTGTGTGGATTTTCTCCTTTTAATTATTCCCTAGTTTGTTGTCCATTAGTTTGGCAGGAATCTGGTTCAAGGAGTGAAAAAAGTAAGTAATTTGATTTAAAAAATTAACTAAACTTTGTCAAATTTTAGAATGTGTTGATTACTATTTACACTACGAAGCGGTTTACCCAAATGTTGATATCAATTTGGCAAAAGCTTTACCTCGAGAATTCCCTCATATGGTATGAGTCAAAAGTTATTGTAAAACTACAGATAGCTAAAACTAAGGATATGAAACGACGTTCAAATAAAACGTCCCGTCCTTGATAATTCCGTTATTGTCACCAGAGGCGCAGTTCCATTACCGTTCAAGTTCTCAGAGCAATGAATTTATAAAAATAGTTGTAATTAAATAACGATTGGCACAAGGCCAATAAAAAAAATACAGGCAGATAGAGCATCAAATTCTTAATAACAGGAGATAAAAATAGTGCGAAAATTATATTTCAAACTTTTACCAATTTGCATTCTGTCCTATATTTTTCAAAACCCTGTGAATACGGTTACAGATACAAGAAAAATGTCAGAAAGAAAGTTGTAGAGAATTAAATTTCCTTTAAAAAAGTCCGCGAGACCATATCCATGTCTTCAACCATTGAGGCCCTAAAATTATTCATAGACACTCAAGCGATGGATTTCCTTCATTTTGTGGGTGGTCAAATATTGGAAAATGAATTTATACCTAAACCGTTGAAGACAGACATATCGTGTTGCTGACTTTTTTGTAGCAAATTTAATTCTCTACAAACTCGTCTCTTTCACTTTTTTGTATCTTCAACCGTATTTGTTGTATTACTTGACCAAGGGCAAAATGAAGGAAATCCGTTACTTGAGGGTCTTTGAATGACTTTGGGGCCTAAATGGATAGAGATAAAAATATGGTCTTGCTGACATTTTTAAAACAAAATCTCCACAACTTTCTTCTAAACATTTTACTTGTATCTTTAACTATATTCGCAGCGTTATGAAAAATACGGGAAAAAGCATAGATTTTAAATTTAAAATAAGTTTTTTTCTCATGTTTCTCATGCAAATTTTTGTCCTCAGTTTTTCTGTCTGTTGATAATGCAAAGCTCAATATGTCTGCATTTTTTCCACGTAATTAGTGAACTGGTTGAATTTAAATTGATTTAAAACAATTTGTCACCGAGACGTTATAACGTTCGAAGCGCCCTCATTTTACTCTGCTGCACTGTTTTTTTTTGGGTACAGAATATCGTGCGATTTTGTATCTCGTTTCATCTCCTAAGTAATAGTATTAAGAATAGTAAAACCTTGTATATTTTTTTAATTTGAAGGCAGCGATTGGTTTTGGTGAAAAAACCAACATCTCATGGCTATGTGGAGGATCTTTGATAAGTTTCGACTTTGTTCTTACTGCAGCACACTGCATTCACACTTTGGATTAGTAACTATAAAAATATTTTAATAATAAGTGTTTTCATAATTTTTCTTTTTCAGTGGTCAAGTTAAATGGGTACGTCTCGGTGATTTGGACCTGAAAAATACAACAGAAGATGCCGATCCTAGAGATTTTGCAGTGACACGCATTTATGTCCACCCCAAATATAAATCTGCTTCTCATTATCACGATATTGCTTTGCTTAAAATAAATAGGTCAATTTCAATTATTTCACAGTACTTTCGTCCTGCTTGTTTACAAATAGAAGAGCGTTCTGGTGATCATTTGCAAGCAATTGGTTGGGGTAAAACTGATTTTTTTGGAGACACAAGCAGTCATTTATTAAAAGTGAATTTAACTACTGTGCCATATAAAGAATGTAAACAGAGATTTACTTCTTCGAGAAGACTCAAAGAGGGAATAAAGGATAAAGAGCAAATATGTGCTGGTGATTCTGAAGGAGGAGATACCTGTCCAGTGTGTACCTATATCAGCAATTTTGGTTAATTTTTTTTATTATTTTAGGGCGATTCTGGAGGTCCACTACATTACAAGAAACAACGATCTCTTTCGTTTCTTGGTTATGACATTGACGAACATTTTGTCGTAGTTGGTGTCACTTCGTTTGGGAAAGGCTGCGGTGTTCAAAATTCAATTGGAGTTTATACTAAAGTCATTCCATACTTAAATTGGATAGAAGACATCGTTTGGCCCACTGATCCCGTTGAAGATACTTTAATTTTTGATTAAAATTTTATTGAAACTTTTCTATACATTTTTGCAAGATTTGTAATTTCTTTTTTCATCTGTTTCACATTGTAATTTTGCGAAAAACAAGATGTAAATCGAAGTTAAGATTTTATAATGTTATCGCCGGTATTTTCTTATTAAACCGATAAATAAATATTTGAGAAGGAAACTGAAGCAACAACGTTATAGCAAAATCAATTTTTTAAAAAGTTTAGAAGTTTGGCCTGATACGACACCGAAGACATTGGTACAGTGCAAAAAATATGCGTTTAAAAGCTTTTATTTAACTTGCTTTGTTGTTTTTCTGTCTGTCTGTTTCATATTTTTGGAACCAAGTTTGAAAGGGTTCCCGTTGTCCCAATAAATTGAAATTTTGCATACTTACTTAATCTGCGTGACAATGAAATCCTATGTGGTTAAATACCCCCTAAAGGGGTTAAATAGGGTTTAACGGTATGTTGGTTATTGGGAAATATATATTATTACCTAATCATTTTTATTATGTTTTGTCGCTGTTTTTTGAAATTCATTTACCTTGGACGATAGAGTATAGATACAGGATGTTCTTTTAATGCTATCAGCTGATTTCTACCACATACCATTAAACAATTTTGCACATAGCAGCAAAATAATGGTATTACAATAAAACGGCGAAACTAAATCTCAGGGCAAAAGACGTTTAGAATCAGTAAAGACTACAAAACAATAAATAATAAAAATGTTTTTTTTAGAAAAAAGCCTTTATTTAAAAGATGCATTAAAAAGTAGAAAATAACGTTTTTCTATCAGAGGAGAATATTTTTGCTTATAAATTAGTATTTTAAAATTCATAAAAACGTTGAGAACGGTCATAAGTCATAACAATACAGCATTACAGAATTACTTTCTTAAATTGAGCAGTGTTCCCACCAAGCGCATTGCGATTTTTTAATAATTTGCCCACAGACGCACAAAATTGTAGAAAAAATTAAATAACTTTTGAACGATTAAAGCAAATTGCAAAAACTAGACTAATTTATAAAGCCTAAAAAAGTCCAAATTTAAATATGTACAAATATACAGTAGGAAATACCACAGCGAATCTTCTCCTGGAAAAATTCAGTCACAAATTGACTCACTCTGTATTTCATATTCATTTTCTAAATTCTTCAGTTTTTCGTTTTACTGTTTTATCATTTAGTTTTCTAATGCCTTAATGTTCTTACTTTTCTGTTTTATAATTTTTTAATTTATCACTTTTTCAGTCCTTTAGATTTACAAAATTTTAATCTTACCGTTTTACTATTTTTTTTAATACTAGTTTTTAATTTCTTATTAATTTTTTTCAGTCTTGAGTGTCCACAGTATCAAGATTCAGTTTATTAGTGTTTTTCTACTTCTGAAGATTTCTTACGCTTAAATTTTAATAAATAGCATAATAAAATTAGAAACAGTAATAAACACTAATTAAGTATAAATTTTTCTAAATACACTTTAGGAGTCGTGGAACAATTAGTTATAGCAACAAACTTTACAAAAAATGTACTGACTCATACTACAACTTAACAATAAAAGTATTGCTAAAAAATATTAAAATTTTCCAAATATTATTTACTGAAATAAAGTTTTGGAAATGTTGTTGTTGGAAATGCTAAAACACATTAATGATAATGATAATCTCAAATTTAATTTAATTGATATGCGACCTTTATCTATAGTTAGCCACTTTTTACGAATAAATGTCTTGTAAATAAGCGTAATTAACAATAAATTCCTTTATTTTTATTTCACATTCTAAAAATAAACATTAAAAGTCTTTTATAGTACTTATAGTGCGACAACTACATTAATTTTCCACCTGTATAGACGTAACAAGTGAGTTTGTAAATTAAAAAAAAGTTTTTAGTGGCTTGAGGAGCATATACAATAACTAGGTACACTTTCAGTGAAACACAATATTTGAGTACATTTTCCTTATCACTTTAATATTTACTTAACTTATCAAAACTTGCAATAACAATCATTCATCACATGGAACAGTCACCAACGATAACCTTTTATTCGCTCAAATCCACCCAAAATGGAGAAACCAAAGTTAGACACTGGTAAGTCTTAATTCTAAAACAAAACAACTTTTAATTATTGTATTTCGCAGGCAGAAAGTGTGGCATCATTATTGTATCAGTGACAATTACTATTATCTTGGCAATAGTAATAGCCGGTGTTTGCGTGAGATTTCTGTTGGAAGGAAAAGTTCAACAAGTGATTTTAATCATTTTGATCTGTGTTTTAATCACTGTGGGTATGACAAGTTTGATTGTTTTGGAGGTACGAAGGAGGAGAATTCGGAGAATAAAGAAAGCAAAAAGGGCAAATTATGTAACAGCACCAACAGCACCACCGATGGTTGATTCATCCACTTGGAAGTATTCGAAAAATTACAGTCAGAGGACCACTATGCAAGCGTAGTTTGTGCAATTTGAGTGTTGTGTGTTTTTTTATTTATTGAAAATTGAACGAAATTTGAGTGATTGGTGTGTTATTTTCTAAAGTGGATTAATAGTAAAAATATTGAATTGAAGTATTATCTTAACTTATCATTTATTGCAGCTCAGTGAAGATAAATTGATTATTTGATACAAAATATGTAACTATAAACTACATTAGAAACTTTTTAATTTTGAAAATAGCTAGAGCTTTAAAATTTCGTATATGGTCTAAATCGACCATCTTGAGTTCAACTAAATTATTTTCAAAATTGCTGAATTTTTGCAATTGGCGTTAACTTTAAGCTTTTAAATAGTAACCACCTATTTATATTGCATTTTTGAATTCACTTTTTGAGACTAAGTAAAATGTATCTTAGTTTTTAGTACTTATCTTATTTTTATACACATTTTTCTTTGCAGGGGTTTACTTAAAATATCACAGCTCGTGAACCTTTTGTAATAAGTGAATATTTCTTTTTGCATTTGGTAGCTAAAGGTTCGAAAGATCTTTTCAAATCTTTCAAATCTTCAAGGTTGTTAACTGTCAAATTGCAAGGCTATTATGATTTTTTTGAAAATGATGATTAAAAATGATTATAAATCAGTTTTTTTTATAATGGGATGACTTTGTTTTTTCCATGATCATAAAAAAAGAACATTAAATTTTATGCAGACTATTATTAACATCTTCAATCTCTATCTCTTACAGTTTTTGAGATAATTGCAAAAAACAGAATTTTAGCTCATTATTTTCATTTTTAATCAAGTAAACTTTCGAATAATAGCATATAATTATGCTATTAATTAAAAGAAATGTTTGATTTGTTCACCATTTTCATTCAAGAAGCTTAAAATTCGATGACTGAGCTATTTACATAATTCACTGAGTTATAATAAACCATATTTAAATATTATAGTTTTACTGTTTATTCGATAATGAACCAGATAAAAACTAAATAAAATATTAAAGTTTGACAATTTTGTTGACCAATTTGCAAGGTCTACTTGGATTAACTATAAAAATTACGAAGTAAAATCTGTTTGTTGTGTTTTTTTTTAAACTCTAAGAGACAGGCATAGGACGTATAAAAGTCAGCATAAATATTGATATTCTTTCGATTGTCGTTAAGAAAATAAAGTCGTTTTATTTGAAAAAACAAAGTTATAGCTGTTTTTTTGTGAACCATTTAAAAAAAAACTAGCCGTGAATTTTGACAGTTGACAATTTTGGAAATTTTAGAAACTCTTCAAACGTTTGGTTTTACCGAAAGCAAAAAAAAAATATTCACTTATCGCAACGGGTTTAAAAGGGTTATGATATCTTAGATAAACCCTATTTACTATTTAAAATTTCAAAGTTGACGCCAATGTCTCGTAGTTTCGGAAGTTCAGCCATTTTTAAATAATTTGGTTGAACACAGAATGATCGATTTGGATTGTATACAAAATTTTAAAGTTCTAGCTATATTAAAAATTAAAAAGTTTCTAATGTAGTCCTTTTAAAAAAATCACCCTATATACTTTTAATACATAAAACAAACAAATAGGGGTACTTACATATTTTTTTAAGCGATAAGGTGGCATTATCTTCTACAATCCGCAATTCTCCTGATCCCGGTTTACCGACTGATTCCTTTTTTTTCTCTTTTTAAAAGCTATTATTTAACTTGCTCTGTTGTCTGTCTGTCTGTTTCATATTTTCCGAGCCAAATTTGAAGGGGTTCCTCTTGTCTAAATGAATTGAAATTTGAGACGCTTACGTAATCTGCGTGACAATGCAATTCTGTATAGGTAATTTTGTATAAGTAATTACCCCCTAAAGGGGTTCAGTGGCGATTCAAACTTTGAAGTTATGCTCACAAAGGTATAACAAACACACGCGTTATGTTGGTTGCTCACCGCTCATCGTTAAAAATGAAGAACTCTTGAATTTATCAGAAATTTAATAAAATAATCATAATTTTTTTCCGAATTGTAACCAGGTCTGCACTACATTCGATTGTTTTTCACATGAAGTTCTTATTAAAGTAAACTATTATTAAACACTTACCTACACTGGATCTGTCGTTACCACTGATAAGTCATACCCATGTATAGTACTGTATGGATGGATTTTAATATTTTGGTAACACTTTGTAATAAAAAATTAAATCTTTTTTCATTTTTTAACTAATTTCAAATTCTAACAAAAAACACTATAATTATGAAACACTGCATAAACAATGCCAAAGCTATTTACTACTACATTCTTTTAAAATGACTATATAATATAACAAGTTAACACGCAACATTTCTAAATAAAAAATATTAAAAAAATGTTTTTTTAAGCTTTTAATTAAAAAATATACTAAAAAGTAAAAAATTATGTTTTTCAATCAAAAGAGAATATTTTTTTACAGGTTAAAATTCTAAAATTTATAAAAGCTTTAAGAGTTGTCAACTGAACAAAGTAATCTTGGAAGTGTTATAACGTTGTAACTCCCAATGCTTTTATAAATTCCAGAATTTTAACCTGTAAGAAAAAATATTATCCTGTGATTGAAGAACATTATTTACTTTTTAGTGCATTTTTTAAATAAAATCTTTTTTTATTTTATCGCTTTTTGAACGTTCAGCAAAAATCCCCTAAGTTGTTGTAAATACATTACATCATTTTATGATCGGAGTTTCGCTGGACGCACATCCGGCGGATGAAAGTTTAAAATTTGGGTATGAGAGCGAATAAGTCTATGAACTGAATTTTCGCTAATGTATAACGGTTAGTACAAGGCTAACAAAAGATACAAACAGAAAGATCATTAAATCTTCAAAAGTAAAAAACAAAAATATAAAACAAAAATGTAAACTACGATTAGAAAAAATTCAAACTTTTACCAATTTTTATTGTTTCATATACGGTTAGAGATGCAAAAAAAATGTTAGGAAGAAAATCGTAAATATATTTTTTTTCATGATTCTCAGAAAAAATTTTAGTCCTCAGTTTCTCTCAGTTTGTTAAAAGTGCAAGTTTAACATTTCTGCATTTTTTACAAGTAATTATTGAAAATAATTAATAATAATAACCATACTTTTTTTTGGGTACAAAATATTCTGCAATTTCGTTTCGTCTCCTAAGCTATAGTTCTTCATAGATCAAGTCTGACACAACAGTTTAGTGTATTGCACTTTTTGTAGATAAATAAAATTTTTATTTTAGTTAATGTTATTAATAAAGTTAGTTTTATTTATTTATTTAATAAAAATTACAAATACAGCGTATTTGTTTAAAAAATGTTAAAATTGTTTTCTTTCCAAAATAGTGTGCTGCCTATCTTAATGTAAATTGACATTTACCAAGTGCGCAAGCTCCAAACTCCCCAAATTCGATAAAAAATCCCCATCAAAATGGCCGCCGAAATGTTTTTATTTACATTTACCATAAACAGTTTTAAATAGACCGGTAATGTTTCCATCATTCAACAAAAGCCTTCATCTGATTTTAACGTATTTTTTCCGTCTTTTCAGTGTTAAAATGGTGAATCGAATAGCAAACGCTTCGGAAAGTGGCCCAATATTGTGATAAAATTAGGAAAAATGTTTCCTTTTTTAATTAAAAGTCTACTTTTGTCGATTGTAGTCGGTGCCAACGACACTCTTTGTCCTACAAAATGTGTGTGCAAAAGGGTGAATCAACGCGACGAGTTGAAACTACGTTGTGGCGAACCTGATAATAAAATTCTTAGTTTTGAAGAAATTGATTTGCTTAACATTGCCAACGATATTGTTCAATTGTAAGTTGGTTATGAACATTGGGTGTTTGATTTTTAACTATTTTTTTGCAGCAATCTGTCCAATAATCTGCTGGATACCTTCTTCCCGAAAGTACAATTAATTGCTCTACAAAAACTGTAAGACCAGACTACCTAGTCTTGTTTAGACGGAATATTACCAACTTGAATTATTTTTTAGCGATTTAAGTAAAAACAGGTTAACCGAATTGCAAGATAACCAGTTTGCAGAATTACCCAATTTAAGAAGACTAGACATATCAGGAAATAACATAAAAAGTATACAGTTGCTGGCTTTTGCAAAACTTGGAAGTTTAGAACGGCTTAAATTGAACCAGAATCAGATTAGTACTATTGCTTTAGGGACGTTTAATCCACTCGTAAGCTTGAAACAATTGTAAGTACTATTTGCTTTTTTTTTATCTGTGATGTCGAATATAAGTTGACAACACTGACTTGGTTGGTGACTTGAATGTCACTGTCAATGTTGTCAACTTTATTTTATTGTCGTATTAGAAATTTAATTAAAACGATACAGGCTGCACGTTAAATATTACTTAGTAATAAAATACAGGGGGTGCTATTTAAAAAAATTAAGTTATGGTCCTTCAAAGTTTATCAAAATGAATGTGCCACAGTCTTGTCGCCTAAAAATTGCACATAGACAAAATCCCAACTCAATATCTTGAAAACCAAGCGCTCTGCGATTTTTTAATAATGTGCCTGCAGACGCACTAAATAGAAAAAATTAAATAACTTCTGAACGGTTAAAGCAAATTGCAAAAACTAAACTGATTTACCTAAAAAAGTGCACATTTAATATGTAGGTCCAAATATTCAGAGGGTGCTATTTAAAAATACTATGTTAAAGGCTGCACAGTAAAAATGGAATATCCTGTATAGGGCAAAATAATTTTGGAACGTGCACTTTGACTTCCCATTTGTAGTGCCACTTGATTTATTTCTATATGTTTGATTGTGTAAATGCAATCGAACGCGCCCATATCAATGACTCACCTTGTATAACGTTTTGCAAAATTTTTATTTATAATTTTCACTGTTTTCCTAATTTCTTTTGTGTAAACGAGCCGGTCAATGTTTAATAATTAGTTTGTATTCAGAGCAACAATTTTCATTGTTGTTTTAAATTGTCCTTTTATTTTTATTTTTGTACTCATAGGCAGGTACACGTTTCAGTATGTTACCTTTTTTACAATTTTAAGTAAATTTGCGAACTTTTTATTGAAAAATTACAAATAGAAAAGATGTTTTATTTGTTGAGCTCTGTTACCTGTTACAATTAAGAAATGTATTTCTGATACACCTTGTTTCGAAACTTTAAAAACGTTAACGTCGCTTTTTACCCAATTATTTTTTTAAATAAGATTGATAAAGTTGAATTTTGAGAGAAAATGTGACGTTGGCGTTTTTATGGTTTTGAAACAGCTTATTAGCTTTTATATATTTTGTGTATTAGCAGTTTTGAAAACTACGTACATTTTTCACACATCTTCCACAAATTTAAAAATGGGTACTAATTAAATGCACAGTATTTTATTTA
Source organism: Tribolium castaneum (assembly GCF_031307605.1). NCBI lineage: Eukaryota > Metazoa > Arthropoda > Insecta > Coleoptera > Tenebrionidae > Tribolium > Tribolium castaneum. Next base: position 17,032,524 of record NC_087400.1, read on the forward strand.
AAGGACAAGTATTTTTGCTCAGTAAAAATGATGAATGCGCAGTAAATAATAGTATTTCAAAACTGGAGAGTCTAGAATCCTACATTTCGAGTTCTACGTTTTTGAGTTTAATCGTTCGAAGGCCCGAGGGGTATGTTTCTTTTTAAAAGCTTTTATTTAACTTTCTTTGTTGTTTGTCTGTCTGTTTCATATTTTTGGAGCCAAATTTGAAAGGGGTTTCCGTTGTCCTAATGAATTGAAATTTTGCATACTTAATCTGCGTGACAATGCAATACTATGTGGTTAAATACCCCCTAAAGGGATCAAATGGGGTTTTGAAGTTTTAGGTTATGTTTACAAATGGGTTTTCGATGTGTACATACCGTAACTTATACCAACATTAACGGTATGTCGGTCATTGGGAAATATATTAATACCCAATCAGTTTTATTACGGTCGTTACAAACAAATGTTGCAATTTTTTTAAATTCATTTCTCTTGGACGATAGAGTATAGACACAGAACAGAGGTTAGGATGTTCTTTTAATGCTAACAAATAAGTTTGCACAAATCAGCAAAATAATGGTGTTATAATACGAGGGGAGGTCCAGAAATCCGCGGAATGGGGGGTAAGAGAAGGAGGTTGATCCACTAGTTTAATGTCATATTAACTGGCATCTTTTATATGTGTCAAGTCTCAACCCTCTGGCTTCATTTGTTTACAAGATATTACCGCTTGAACAACTCAATGTTCGACCAAACAGAAAAGATCGAGAAAATGAAAACAGCGCCGTTACACAGGTCCTTCTTAAGCAAGGAAAAATCTCTTCAACCCAAGGGAAAGCAGCTTCCAGTTTACTCGCTATGGTGTGAGGAAATTTTCTTTGCTTGAGAAGAATCTGTGTAACGGCGCTGTTTTCATTTTCTCGATCTTTTCTGTTTGCTCCAACATTGAGTTGTTCAAACGGTAATATCAGGTAAACAAATGAAGCCAGAGGGTTGAGACTTGACACATATACTCATAAAAGACCTTAAACTAGTGGATCAACCTCCTTCTCTTACCCCCCATTCCGCTGATTTCTAGACCTCCCCTCGTAAAACGGCATAACTAAATCTCAGAGAAAAAGACGTTAAGAATAACTAAAGACTAAAAAGCAATACATAAAAATTAAAAAAAAAATGTTTTTTAGAAAAAAGCTTTTATTTGAAAGATGCACTAAAAAGTAAAAAATAATGTCTTTCTATCAGAGGACAATATTTTTGCTTACAAATAAGGATTAAAAAATTTACAAAAGCGTTGGAAATTATAAGTCATAACAATACGGCATTACATAATTACTTTCTTAAATTGAGGTATGTTTCCCTGTGTAAGAAACTTCATCAAGCTTATACAGGGTGAGTCAATAGTGGGTTATTTGTATTTCTGACATGTTCTAAGATGCAACCAAAAAAAAAAACTAATTGCACTTATCACTTGGAATTGTTTAATTTTTAAAAACATTAATCGAATCAACATTGTTTTTTATCTTTTAAATAATAATCGTCCATTATGAAATTTTAGCAAAACTATTAAAACAATTTTGACAACACTAAGAACAATGTAGTGGATTAATTTTGAAATTCTATAATGATTACCGATCTGGTCTGCTGGGTACAGTATTATTGGTTGCATATTAACAAAAATTTTGAAATAACCCACTATTGATTCACCCTGTATGTCGTTTAAATTCTTGTAAGTATACATTATTTAAAGATGAAAGTGACAATGTTTTAATAACAATACATACACACACCACCGCGTCTTGACACCAACTGAGTTTGCTTTAATTGTCGTTACATTTTATTAAAAAAAATGTATTTCACGTATCAAGTCCGGACAGTGAAGTTTTACTGGACGAGTAAACAGTAGAACTAGTAGCTTACGAGTAGCAGTAGAAGATCATTTTCCGGACGTGATGCATACAACATTTTTTATTTGCAACTGTGATGAGGATTTTTTCTTATGGAAGGAGCGTCTAACGTCATTAACAATGTTAAAAACACGACTGCAGTTGCAATACATCATTCATCATGTAGCATTTCTGCACTTAATTGTACATTTGATATTTATAAAAAATAAATCACAAAATTTTCAACTTTATTGTCTCGGTTTTACCGGACTAGTCCGGGAAAAATTATCTATCTACCGGACTAGTTCGTTAAAATGGTACTTTCCGGCACGAATATTACGAAAGAAAAATGTTCATTATGGTACGGTTGAAAAAAAATCTTTTTAATTTCACATTTTGTAAAAATTGTCAATTAATTTCAGAGACATATCAAACAACCCTTTAACATGCGACTGCAGCCTTTTATGGCTTCTCGACTGGAGTCAAAAAGAATCCGTAAAACTTCTTTCAAACCCCACTTGCAACACCCCACCATCATTCAAAAACCTTCCACTTCGTAAATTAAAAATCGGCGTTGACATCCACTGCAAATCGAAAGCTCTCAGCAAAGGTTTCCCTATAATCGAAATGAAACCATCCGTCAATCAAGTCGTTTTCGAAGGCGACCCTTTGAAACTCCAATGCACAGCTCCTAGCATATCCGACACATACGACTCACCTCTAAGTTCGAAAATCGAATGGACTTGGCTAGATTCCGATCCGAAATTATATTTCTCAGACATAACAATTGAAAACCATTTTTTACAAAGCACCGGATTGGTCGTTAGCACTTTACAAATCGCGAAATTGAAGCGAAACCATACAGGAATTTGGACTTGTTTATTGCTTTCGATGCAGGGGAATCACTCGAAAGGGATCACAATAGTGGTGATTTCAGACGAGACTGAATATTGCCCAATTACTGTGACCTCGAACAATAAAGGGACGTATACGTGGCCTCGAACTGTTGTTAATTACACGGCGACAGTTCCGTGTGAATCCCCGAATTTGAGTTACGATGTTTCGTTACATAAAGCTTCGTATTTTTGTTCGGTGGAGGGCCAGTGGGAGAATTTAAACACTTCGGCTTGTTCGTATACGTCCGAGACGACGAAAATACTCGAACAGTTTTCCAAAGTCAATTCGAGTATTGTGGAGAGTGCTAAACATTTCAAGAATTATACGTCGGTGGCAGAGCATTTTAAGGATGAAATGGATATTGTTTTTGCTGTTGAAACGATGGAGAATTATTTGAGGTATTTGACGGTTAATCAGATCGGAGGGGTGCTTATGGATGTGACGAATAATTTGTTGAATTTACCGAAGGAGTATCTCAGATGGGCTGATTATCGATATGGGAGTTGCAGGAAGTTGGTTAATATCAGTGAGAAATTGGCAGGGATTAGCACGACGGCATTGTTACATAAGGTAAGTGATTTTGATATTAAGTGGAAGATTGTGAGTAGAGTTTGGACTTGAAATAAGCGCTAAAATAAGGTTACAATATGCATAAACAAATGTTTAAAAACCGAAAATATACCTAAAAACAAACTCATAACTTTTTTTAAGAAAACTTGACTATTCAAAATAAAATTTATTTATCAAATGTTTAATAAAAACAAACTATTTGGAAAAAAAAACTAATTAATTCTTTATTGAGTAATTTAAATAGATATTTTTTATAGGGTGTTTCGTCTAAACTCCACATTAGAAGTATTGAAAGTTCTAATAAAGATATTTATCTGAAAGTTGGTTTTTGGATTAGTTGAGTTATTTTAAGGGAGTTTTTATCAGCTTTTCCTATACCCAAGTTTAACCGTTTTCGAGATATTTAAGATTTTTTGAAAATTTTTGGTTTTGCACAAGTCACTTAAAAAATTGATAACTCTCTTAATTTTAGAAATTTCGAAATCATATTTGGAAAATTAAAAGAGAAAGCCTATATCTGTTCTCCAATGTCTTCAAAATTGAAAATGAATTTAATAAATCCAAAAATTTTAAGGTTAAGTTTGGACAGTTTCAAGTGCCTATAACTTAGTTTTTTCAAATGGGATGTCCCAATTTTTATTTTATTAGATGGAGGAAAATTGTAGGAAATTTCTTACTAACCATAGCTATTTTTATATAGTTTGTCATAAAAATGTTTTTGATTAAACTTAAACGATAAACTCTTCAAAACTGTGTTATCCATCCCCTGAAAACAAAATAAATTCAAAAATTGTTGGTTTAAAAAACTTTAATGTCTTACATTTTTTCATTCGTTTTCATGGCAAAATATGGGAATAGACTAATGGCTAATGAATCTCAATCCCAACAAAAAGTTATTGTAACTTTAAAACTGTTATAGATAAATATAGGGAATGTTAATAGAGATCGATGCAGAATTAAATTCTCTACCATTTAGTGAAATAAAACTTGTGGCATTTTATTGGAAAAAATTGAGTTATGGGTTCTTAAAGTTGTGAAAACTTAACTTTAAAAATTCGGGGTTTGTTATTCTTCTTTAGAAATGTGACAACACTAAAGGAAAGATCTTAGCTTCTTTTTTCAAAAGAGCTAAAAAATATTTCCAATTTTTTTTTAAATGGCACAGTTATCGATTTTTGAACTGGAAGGTGCAAATCCAAAAAATAATTAATAGCCTTAAATATTTTGCAAACGGCTAAATGTAGGTATAAGGGAAGCTTATGAAAACTACCATAAAATAACTCTAGTAATAAAAAACGCTTAAAAAAATATAGCTTTTCATTAAAAAAAAGCTAATAGCGACTTCCGGTACAACCGGAATGTCACTATTTTAAAAATATTTTCATTGAGCAGCACCTAAGAGATTATAGTTGTTTGAAGATTTTCAGGTTGACTATCATTATTAGAACTACCAATACTTCTAAAGTGGGGTTTAGACGGATCACCCTGTGTTTGCTGTTTTAAATATTTAGTCGACGGAGAGTTTCTTGAATGTACCTCCAGTTCCAAACAAACCATTTTCATGTGATTCTAGTGGACGTAAATCTTCGTTTGCAATAGTGTTTGCACACTGTAGTAAAAAATTTTGTTGTTTTTTGCTTCTATGTCCCATTTTTCTGAAAATTTAAACTGTGATTAATAAGTACATAAAATTCAAACAAAAATTGCTACCTAACAAATCAGAAATTTTATCGTTACTACCTCCATAATCCTCCGGTAAATATTTTTTGGGGATTACCGTGTATAAAGATTCAAAATTTTCATGCAGTTTTATCTGAAATTAATCAAGCTTTCGAAATGGAACAAGAGAAAACTTTGTTGATAAATGATGGGTAATTGATAAATTCTAATCCCAAAATTCGAAGAGAGTAAGCTTTCTAAAATTAAAGAATTTTTTTCATGTGGTTACAAAAGTTGTGGTTACTTCAGCCATGTTACAATATCTCATCAAAATTAAAGGATTCCAAGTAGATAAATGTTTCAGAGCAAACCCTGTGTAGTCTATAAGAACTGGAATTCCTAAACTGCCATCATGTCTCAACATCATTTCATTCACGGCTAATGCAAATTTGAAAGTTGGTACAAGATCGTAAATTTTTGTATCAATATTTATCAGTTTCATGACTACGATATGCTCATAGTTTTGGGTTAGTCGAGGAAGCGTTAAAAAAGTTCTAAAATAATTTTTAATCTTTATATGAGAGACTTACACCTACTTACGTTGTTTCTTGTGACGGTAAAATTTTCTCGTAATCTTCCAACAAATCTTCATTTGTCTTCCGAAGGGTGTAATAGTTTTCTAATTTTTCTTTACATCTTTCAATACTAAATTTATTTTTAATTAACAGTTTCTCAAAGTAGTCATCTGTGCGTAAACAGTTGAGGAAATGATGAGAAAACAGCACAATACTGACCGCCTAAATCCCCTTGAAGATGAGGTTGTTTGGACTTCCAAATTTTAATTATTTCAATATTATTCTCTAATTGGGCATTGTCGACGTTGTAACCTTTCAAAATTTGAGTTCTTTCTTCAGGAGTTACACGAAGTAAGTTCATTGCAAAATCAAAATACAAAGAAAACTAGTTCCAATTATATAGAAAGTTTTACTATATCAAGAAATGTTTAATTGTTTAATTAAACAAAACAAGTACAGTAATTATTGGTTCTATTTATTGAAATTCTTTGTTCGAAATTTGTTAAACAATAGAATGACGTACTTTTGCGAAGTGGTCAGGTTTTTTTTTTCTTTTTTTAATCAGAGTATGGATTAGGCAAGTAAGTTTTTAAAACAGTAGACTAGTAAAGGAATGGTAGTACATCCATAAACTAAAAAAATGTTTTCTTAGAAATTGTGAACATAATGAGTGATATTAATAAAAATGAACAAAAGCACTCAAAAGCTACCTTTTGAAATTGTTTTTTTAATTTTTTTTTTTTTTAATGTATTACACAATAACTAAGGAGGTTATAAAAGTACTGTTTTCACTAACTTAAAGAAGAAAGTATAGATTTCACAATTTTATAAGCAACACTGGAATCATCCTTGTTTTTGTGACTGATTTTAATTATTTGAGCAGAATTTTCAAAACGTGATACAAAAGGTTCACAAGAAGTCAAAATAACTAAATTTTGTATTCGAATTTTAATAGTTTCAACATATTTCAGAGTTTTAGGTGCCGCGGAATTTTAAAATTAGCACGCGATTTTGAACTTGTGTTAAAAGATAAGTTGAAATTGGTAAAACCATTTAAAGAAAAATGCTAAAAAAATTGAATAATACAACAAAAAGAAGTAAAAATTTTTGACTTTCAAAATCAATATTTCAGAAAAATTAACCGTTTGATGGGGCAAAATGAGTTATTTTGGCTTAAAATACCTGCAAAATTATTGTAAAATCACACTGTGTATATAGGGTAACCCCTGGGTGTGAAATCGGTCTATAACTTTTTTGCTGTTTGAAATATTGTCATGCCATTTTTATTACGCTATAGACTTAAAGTCCACAAACTAAAAATATTTTTATTATACACAGGTGTTTTATACAGGGTGGTGAACCTAAGTTATATTTTTTGATTCTACGTAAAGAAATAATGTAACTTTGTATAAATTATCTATCTCTTTTCATTTTGGGATTATTCAACTTTTTGCTATAAAAAAGAGCAATATTTGAAAAATCACTGCGTAGTCGCCTTTAAATATTTTCCGGCAAATTTGCAACAGAAAAATTCAGAAAACCTTATGATTTTAACTAATGGTCGACTTTTACTTGAAACACGCAGGTAATTTACAGGGTGTGTCAAAACGCAAAAAGTTGAATAACTGTGTATCAAGTAATAAAATGTAATTAGTCATATTAGCACATACATATTAAAAAATAAATTACCATTTGACTTATAAGATTCTAGGCTAACAAATTTTCTTGTAATAAAATATATTTTTCTGAAAAATCTCGAAAAATATTTAAAATTGGCTATGCAAACCTTATATCATTAGAAAGCTTATAAAAAATGGTATCGATACATGAAAAAAAATACATGGTGTTCCATTTGAAAAAAATGAGTTATTCAACTTTTTGCGTTTTGACACACTCTGTGTAGTATCTGCATTCTTTAACTAAATGTCGACTATTTGCTAAAACTACAATGTATTATAAGTTTTTTTGTTGCAATTTTATTGGGAAATATTCATAAGTTACTTCGCAGTGATTTTTCAAATGTTGGTTTTTTTTATAACGAAAAGTTGAATACTTCCGAAACGAATAATAATAACCTATAATAATTTATACAAAGTTACATTATTTGTTTGTGTAGAATCCAACTATGCAAAAATATGTAGGTTGTTTCAATTAAAAAAATATAACTTTAGTTCACCATCCTGTATACAACGCCCTGTGTATAATAAAAATATTTTTAGTTTGTGGACTTTAAGTCGATCTATCGAATAATAAAAACAGCATAGCAATTACACACCGCTGGGTTACCCTGTATTTCTAATTCGCTGGGACACCCTGACGATGTTTCAGTTTTATAAATAATGACTTTCGTAGGTTAAAGTTCAGAAAAAGGAAATATTAGTTTATTTGATTGCTTGCCAAAATGTCTTTGTTATTATTATTAATAATCAGTTACCATTTAAATCAATTTTTAAAATACAGTTATTAGTCGAGGGAGAGTGTCTTGAATGTGCCTCCAGTTCCAAATAAATCATTTTCTTGTGATTCTGGTGGCCGGAGATCTTCGTTAGCAATAGTGTTTGCACACTCTAATAAAAATGATTGCTGTTTTTCTACTTCTTCGTCCCATTTTTCTGAAAGTTGTAAACTGTGACTAACAAATAAAATTAAAACAATTATTTTTACCTAATAAATTAGAGATACTACTGTTAGTACCTCCATAGTCCTTCGGTAATTGTTCTTTGGGAATTACCCCGTATAAAGATTCCAAATTTTCGTGCAGTTTTATCTGAAATTGAAAGTCGTTTATTCATTGGAAATGAAACAGGTTGAAGTACTGTATTAATACCCTTTCGTAGATTTTTGGCCGTAGAAACATCTTAAATATTGAGAAAACTTTGTTGATAAACGATGGACAGTTGATACATTCCAAGCCCAAAATTCGAAGAGAGTAAGCTTTCTAAAATTAAAGATTTTTCTTTAATGTTTTTAGGAAATTACGAGTAATACTTACTTCAGCCAGATTATAATATCTCATTAAAATTATAGGATTCCAAGTGCTTAAATGTTTTAACGTGAAACCTGTGTAGTCTAAAATAAGCCGAATTCCTAAACTTCCATCATGTCTTAACATCATTTCATTCACAGCTAAGGCAAGTTTGAACGCTGGTACAAGATCGTAAGTTTTTAGATCAGGATTTATTATTTTCATGACAACGATACGTTCATAATTTCGTGTTAGCTCGGGAATGGGTAAAAAAGTTCTAAAACATTTTCCAGTATATTTGATGAGAGAGTAAAGTACACTTACACTGCTTTTTGTGAGGGTACAATTTTTTCATAATCTTCCAGTAAATCTTTATTCTTCCCACGAAGCGTGTAATAATTTTCCAATTTCTCTTTACATCGTTCGATACTGAATTTATTTTTAAGTAACAATTTCTCAAAGAAATTATCTGCACAGATAGTTGAGGAATTGATACATAGGTAATAGCAAATACTTACCGCTTAAATTTTTTTCAAGATGGGGTTGCTTGGACTTCCAAATTTTAAGAACTTCAATGTCTTCTTTTAAACGGGCATTGTCGATGTTGTAAAGTTTCAAAATTTCTGTTCTTTCGTCGGAAGTTACTCGAAGTAAGTCCATTTGAAGTCACTAGACAAATAAGAAAAATAGTATTAAATTTAATGTAAATGAAGTTTTGATAAAGAATGGCTAATTTGTTATTACCAATGCATCTGCAGTAATTATAAGTACTATTATTGATGTTTTGTGTTAAATGACGTGATTCTACGTAACCGACGAAGGTTTTTTACTTGTTTCATATCGAAGTCTTGGATATTGAAACAGGATAATTCTAGAGTAATAGCATAATACAAAGTTTAACACAAGTTGTTGTTCAAGTGTTTTTTTATCGTGTCTTTCGCTTGGTTTTTTCAAAATTTTTAATACCCGAGATAAAGATACAGGGTGTCTCATCGATGTCAAAAAGTCTATTACTGACCTTTAAAAAATGCTAGAAAATATTAACCCCCTGACTCACCATAAATTATTTTCAAGTATACAGGCTGTTTCTAAAATTAGCTGCAACACAATTCTTTTTTTAATGGAACAACCTATTATTATTATTTTTTTTTTGCATTGTTGGATGTAGCTTTTAACACAGATGTTAAATAGCCATTGGTCGATTTTTCATTGTTTTTGAAATAACTTGATTTTTTGACAAAAACACGCTTTTTTAAGAAAATCATTACATAAAAACTAAGAATCTGAGAAAAGTAGAACTTTTACCTCTTTAAAGAAAAAAGTTCAAACTTCAAGGTTGTATTATTTTTAATAGATTACTGCAATTAAGAAGATTAAATAAATGAAGAGGTTTGTAAAAGTTAAATAACTTAAAATTTTTAAATAGAACACTCAATTTTTTATTTTGTATCTAAAAGACTTTAAATTGTCTCTCTAAAAACAAAGTGTATTTTGCTGATTACTCAAAAGATAATTAATATTAAACATTAAAAAAATATTAACAATGGTTTCAGTAGTCAAAAGGTGAAATCTTCTGCTAATAATAACTTTAATGTTATCCTTACGCTTAGTATTTCAGTTGATGGTTAAACTAAAAATATTCTGGTTACCAATTTATTTTCAGGTTTGGTGTATTTCAGTGCTTGGTTATGATTTAACCTAGTTTAAAATCTTTACCGATGGAAATGTGCCGAGTTACCAACTTTTTTCAGGGTCATACTCATGCGTAATGTCCTTGTTTTTCTAACCTAATTTTTCCCAAGATATCATGCAGTTTTGTCTCTATCTGTGGTCTGTTTATGCCTGTGTTTTGGTGGCGTTGTAATTATTTTATACAAAGTATGAGAGCTGTGGATGTCTATTGTATTTTAAGGAACAATAAAAAAATCATCTAGAAATCTAAAACAGTTTTAAAATGTCCACAACGCATGCGCATTTTAAATTTAAGCTCGCGGTGTGTATTTGTTTAAATATTCGAACACCGTGTATATTTACCGCAATATTTTAGAAACATGCAGCAGGAACGCAGATATAATACAGCGTGCTGAAAAACTGGCGCACCAACTCAATGGTGTGTGGTTACTGGTTACATATAAAGGTAAAAATAGTAAAAAAATTCTTTGTATTAAAGTTATTGATAAATAATGGATTTTAGATAAATGATATGTGGCAATGTGGTCTAACAGTCATGATCGCAATAGAATTTGAGCAACAATAAAAGTAAATTATTTTTGAAACGGTTTCCTAGGAAATCATTCCCAGTGTTGGCACATCTACACATTGTGATTTTTTTGAGAAATTTTAATTTTTTTAAATTAAAAAAACTTTTAAAGTCTGATAGAATATTTAAAAATAATTATTCATCGTTTTGTTAGGGAACGATTACCTAGTGTGAAACATAAAAACATAAAAAAATAATGAAAACTAAAGAAGTTAACACAATAAGTTTGTAGTTTCACATTTTTTAAAATATGACTTTAGGAATTTTTTCAACATTTTTCCCGTAATCTGCACTTGCTTCTGAATAACGTACCACTGAGTTGGTGCGCCAGTTTTTGAGCAACCTGTATAATGCAAAAAAAGCAAAAGTCAATATCTTTAAATAACCATGTTATGGAGCTTTTCGGATCGTTGGGACAACCTGTATGTTCCTTTATTTTGAATTATAAAAAAAATCGAATTCTCAGTAATGCAAAGTTTTTTTTTTGCTTGTTGAATCTGGAACCGCACTTTCGTTGTCCGTTTATCAACAAATTAATAAACTGTGAATCTTTGCAAATTCTTATATTACTCGATTTCCGTATGGCTTAGAACAGCAAAGACCAGAAGAATCTACACCGTCCTTTACAAAAATGTCTTTAAAAATTCGAAAATTAATAAGTTTTTTGTAGCAGTAGTATTTTATTGAAATTTATTTTTTAAAAACATATATCTAATCGACGGAAAGTTTCTTGAAAGTACCACCCGTTCCAAATAAATCATTTTCTTGTGATTCTGGAGGACGTAGCTCCTCATTTGCGACAGTGTTTGCACACTCTAGTAGAAAATTTTCTTGTGTTTTTACTTCTTTGTCCCATTTTTCTAAAAATTGCAAATTGTGAAACTGTGCTCAGAAGATAAATAAAAAAAAATTACCTAACAAATCAGAGATTTTGCCATTAGTACCTCCATAGTCCTCCGGTAAATATTTTTTGGGGATTACCTTGTATAAAGATTCTAGATTTTCGTGAAGTTTTATCTGAAACACATCAATTTGGAAATAAAAAAACTTAAGTAATACATTAAAATACTCGTTCGTAAATTTTTGGTCGTAGAAACATCCTAAATATTGAGAAAATTTTGTTGACAAACGATGGGTAATTAATGAATTCTAATTCCATAATTCGCAGAGAGTAAGCTTTCTACAATTCAAGAAATGTTTTGATGTGGTTGTAAGAGTTGTACTTACTTCAGCGAGGCTATAATATCTCATCAAAATTACAGGATTCCAAGTAGCTAAATGTTTTACAGTGAAACCTGTGTAGTCTATAAGAACTCGAATTCCTAAACTGCCATCATGTCGTAACATCATTTCATTTAGGCTTACTGCAAATTTGAAAACGCGTACAAGATCGTAGATTTTTGGATCAGTGTTTATCAGTTTCATGACTATGATACGTTCGTAATTTTGGGTGAGTTGAGGAAGTGGTAAAAAAGTTCTAAAAAAAAGAAAAGAAAATAACAAGGAATATTCTTCTTGTTGAATTGTAGTAGTTTATTATACAAGTAAAGAAAAATTGTTCATGATCTGTGAGTGATGAGTTTCTGAATCACGAACAGATAATGCCAACTTTTCTTTACGTTATAATACAACGTTTTCTCCTATAGGTACATTGAGAAATGTTTGTTAAATTTTTTCACCCATTGAATAAAAAAATACTAATAGAATAAAAAATTACCAAATGGTCACTTTTCTATAGAGTAAAATAAAAACTAACTAAATCAAATAATGTGCCATAGTAACCACTTCTAGAATAAAGGTGTACCTCTACTCATATCTATGGAATAAGCCATAATATTTTTAATACCTATAAGAGAAATTAATGTATTAATTCTACTTACAGTGCTTCTTGTGACGGTAGAATTTTCTCATAACCTTCCAACAAATCCTTATTTGTCCCACGAAGCGTGTAATAATTTTCTAATTTTTCTTTACATCTTTCAACACTGAATTTATTTTTAAGTAACAATTTCTCGAGAAATTCGTCTATGTTTGAATAGTAATTATTAAGGTGTTGGTGAGAAAAATAGCGCAATACTGACCACTTACATCAACTTGAAGATGGGGTTGTTTTGATTTCCAAGTTGTGATCATTTCAATGTCTTGTTTTAATCGGGTATTGTCAACGTTGTAAAGTTTCAAAATTTGAGTTCTTTCGTCGGAAGTTACACGAAGTAAGTCCATTTCGATATTAGAAGACTATGAAAATAATGTAGTTTTTTTATTCGTAACAAGTGTGTTAAAAAAGTGGGTAATTTGTTAATAATTATAAACCATGTTTAATAATTAAAATTCTGTGTCCAAAGTTTATAAATGTAATTACGTTATTTTGCGAAGTGGACAGGTTTTTCTTCTTGTTTCATGTCAAAGTGTAGGAAATGGAAACTCTTTTTTAATATTTCACTCAAATTTACACAGATTACAAAAACAAGAGAAATGAAAGAGATTTCTAAAAAAGTTGTATGTTTTTTAAGTCTTATGTAAGGGGTGCTGCTTTTTGATGTCCGAATAGGTTTAGAAAATAACGAGTCACACATACATTCTCGGGTCCGTTTTTTGAGAAAATAACTTTGGTCAAAACCGCATCCTGCTATCGTTTTTTGTTTTCGATTTATAAACAAAAGTTGATCTTAAAAAATTCAAATCTTCCTTATTATAAAAGATACACATTTGAAACAATGATAGGCACTTTTTTACAGAGAATTTAATAATGCTGTTAGCGTTTTTTTTACTCACTCGTTTAGCTGTAATAACATAAAGTTGTATTTTTTAAATAGGAATCATAGTTGGCTATGACATTTTAGAAAAGTTTATTTTTTTCTGATTTGATATGTGTATTTGTGTAATACATTGTTTTTAAATATTTAAGAAAAAACTAAACATTTCTCTTCTTCTTTATAGTAGACCATGAAAAAATTTTTAATTTTCATTTAAAACTATAAACATTGTATTACCCAACAAGTATTTATAATTTAAAGATTTTTACACACTCATTAATTCAAAATGGCAAGCTTATATTGTCATTCTATTTTCTAATATTAAACATAAAATGACGGAAAAAAATATTATTAATTGTATGATTGCCTGTTAATAAATTTTTATTTTACAAAAAATGTCAATCCAAACACCAAAATCAAATCTCATCTGCGGTAGAAAAATACATAACATTATCACCTCCATTACACTCACTTCACTAAATCATAAAAAAAGTGTTTACCATTTTTCTGCACATTTTTTATGTAATTAAAATCTGCGACAATCGTATATTTGTTCAATTGAAAATAACTTTAACATAGCTTATGATAATTTCACATTTTCTACTTTAATAATCGTTCACAAAATTTCTAGATTATTCACACCTTATAGTATGTGAAATAATTTTTCCATGGCCAACTACTTTCAAATATTTTAAATATATTTTTTATCTATCAAAAGTATATAAACATATCAAACTGTATTTATATTGTTTTCAGTTCATAAAAAATAAGCTTTTTGAAAATGTCATAGCCAACTATTATTCCTGTTTAAAAAAATATCACTTTATGTTATTACAGCTAAACGAAAAGTTAAAAATCTTGCTGATAGCATTATTAAATTCTCTATGAAAAAGTGCTTGTATAATGTTTTTGTTTCAAATTTTTATCTTTTATAATAAAGAATATATGAATTTTATAAAAATTTCGCCAAAATGTCAATTTTGTTTGTAAGTCGAAAACAAAAGACAATAGCGGGATGCGGTTTTGACCATAGGAAATTTAATCTTCTACAATTCTTGTTCACAATTCTTGTTCTTTAATTTTTTTGTATCTTTAACCGTATTCCCAGCGTTTTGATAAATATGCGACTGTGCGCAAAGAATTATCGCTTAGAATCATCAAGCTGCGTTCCACCTTATATTTTTGTGAAAGCTGCGAATATGGTTGACGATACAAAAAAAGTGTAAGGAACAACGTTGTAAAGAATTAAATATTCTACAAACAAGTCCACAACACCATATTTTTATCTTCGACGTTACTTGACCACTCGTAAAATGAAACGATTTCGTCACTTCACCGTCTTTGAGTGATTTTAGGAAATAAATGGTTGAAGGCAGACTTTTTTGTAGGAAATTTAATTCTTAACAACTTTCTTCTGAACATTTTTCTTGTATCTGTAACCATATTCGCAGGGTTTTCAAAAATATGGGACAGAGTCCAAATTGGTAAAAGTTTGAAATTTTTTTAAATATAGTTTATGATAAAATTTTTGCATTATATTTATCTCTTACAATTTTTTTAATTTGCTTGCTTTAACCGTTATACAAGCACAACCATTTTTTCAAATTCATTGCTCTGAAAACTGAACAACTGCGCTTTCTGGCGACATTAATGAAATTATCAAGGACGGGAACGTTTTACTTGTACGTCGTTTCATATCCTAACTCTTAGATATCTGAAGTCTTGTGCAAACCTATTTTAAAATAAAATTTAGAATGTTTTTTTATGATTTCAGTAGGCTACAGATTAAAAAATGAACACAAAAATTTGCTACGGGCTGGCTAAAACATAAAAGTCTAATAAATATTAACATTTTGTGTCTTGTAGAAAAATGAAGATATTCGCTTCTGAAAGATACTTAAATGTACAAAAAATTTGGGACCGAAAACAGTTTTGTAGAAATAGTATTTTCCTTTATAATTTATAAGCAAATGTTTACAAATCATTTATCACTTATCAGTTTTACACTTGAGTGGCTTGTAAAAGCGACATTTCGATATTACGTTCAGCCATTTTAATTGATGTTTACGAAGTAGTAATTATAGTTAAAATATTCAAAAATGTTACTTAGTATTGGAGTGTACATTGTCCTATAAATGTTGTTGGACCCAACCAATTAAATGTTGAAACTCCCTTGAACGAAGCTTATTGTTATATTTTTTTAATAAAGAGAATTTCTCGTTTAATTAGTTCAAACCATCTTGAAATCCTTCTTTATTGAACAGCAGTACCAAGTTTCTTTCTTTTAGAACATTTTTTTTATTTCTATACGTTTTTCAATCTGTAGATTTATCTACATTATCAAAAAGGCGCTGAAAATTCATATGTTTATGAGATTTTACATATGTAGTTTTATTATAGTTGGTCCCATATTTTTTGGGCAGTCTATATTTTTTATATCATGAATTTTAATTACATTAACATAAATAATAACACAAATTTTCTAGTTTTAAGAAAATAACTTATGGAAAAAATGTTTTACTATTAAAGTTTTCATTTACTGCTGAATGCATTTTTGTATTAATATTGTTAGATAGGAATATTCCTGAAAGATAATAATTGCAAACTAAAATGGACGTTTGTTGGTTAGTTTATTAATTAGAAAAAGAGAAAACAAAAATAATTACTACAATAATTGGCTCAAGTTTTTTTAAGACTTTTGTTAGGTAAACTTGTTTTGATTTTAATGTTTCTATGTTTTAATCACGTATTAAATAACTAAAAAAAAGAGAGATTCTATTTTCAACTGTATAAAATGATTCTTGATCACCTTCAAAATTGCATTAATTAATTTTAGCACTAAAATGTAAATATTTCTTTTGGGTATTTTAATGTTTTTATATTATGAATATTTTTTAATTTGCAGAGTAAGTTAAAAACAAAAACATTAATAAAATGTAAAAAAACTTTTTGATTAACGAATTATTTTGATAATAATGGCATGTTTGGTTATCGCGCAAAAATATATGTGATGTATTAAGTATGTCTTTAATTTGTGATGAAAATACAACGAATTTAATTTAAAAATTACACTTTTACCTACCTATTCGAGAAATGTTTAAATTAACTGAACACTGCCGCACTAGAATCTTGTCCACATATGACTGAACACTTCTCGCTCTTATGTATTAATTTTATTCAAACCAAGGTTATACATGTGTGGATGGTATTAACGATAAAAAAGACTACAACTCTTATTTTTGGCAACGTGAATAGCAGACATCGTGCGAATAGTTTACTTTCTACTACCAAAATTCAGCAGAAAACTATTAAGACTATCTTGTGTAAAATAAGTAAGTTAAGGGTTGCAAATCTGCCAAATTTATTAAGCTAAGGGTCGGCTTCACTAATGAAAGTTAGATTTAGTTTTAGAATAAATCCACCCTAACGATTGGTAATTGGCAATTCCGGAGGTTAAAATTTTGGCATTTTTTTTTTGAGAAAAAGTTTTTCTATTTTGTACATACAGGCTGTCCCGGGGGTGCGTACGTAATCAATCTATATTTTTTTATTATTTGAAATATTGCCAAGCCGTTTTTACTAGCCAATCGATCGACTTAAAAGTCCACAAACTGAAAGTATTTTTATTGTACACAGGTGCTGTATACAGGGAGGCGAACTAAAGTTACAATTTTTTTTAATAGAACGTTCCATATATTTTTGCGTAATTAGATTTTACGTAAAAAAATATATTTTTATAGTAACTATTATGGTCTATCTCTTCGTTTCGTAATTATTCATTTTTTCGTTATAAAAAAGACCAATTTTAAGTCGCCTATGAATATTTTTCGAAAAAATTGCAACAGGAAAAGTCAGAATAGCCTGTAGTTTTAGCAATAGTCGACTTTTACTTGAAACATGCAGATAATTGTGACCAATCACAATCCGTGAAAATTTTTATTTTTAATTGACATTTTGGACTGCCAATCAAACTTTGTCAGAAAAAGTTACAAACAGGAGTGAACAGTCAGTATAATTTGATAATTTGTTAGAGTGAATACTTATCTAAACCATAAAAACCAAGAAGCATTCAAGGTAGGAACACAAGAATTGAAAAACGTGCAGGAGACAAATAATTATTCGATATTTTCAGGTGCACATTGCCTTTTAGATAATACCTCGTTGAAAAGTATTTTTCTTAAATGGATTTAGATCCATTCAACTATTAATAACCAAAATGAAAATTGTTTTGGGATAGTTTTCATTTTCTCAAAAATGGATTTTGGACATTTACACCCACATGGAACGTTATTTTCATATAATTTTTGAATTAATTGGGCACGATGGTGTTGAGAACGTGGCTTTTTGTACTGAAACCAAAGACATAAATTTGAACAAAACGATTTGAACAGTAATTTTGGTATCCGCCAAGTAAAATTATTCCAAAAATAACATTGGTTTGCAGAAAATGGTAACGATGGACCAACATGACCAACTCATTGGTTGGATTTTCATGTTTTCTTACATTAAGACAAATGTGCCAAAACTTATAACATTGAAGAAGTTGTGGAAGCTTATTAGCTTACAACTATGTATAAATAAGCAAGAGATTTTTTTAAACTTTAGAATACACTTTAGACCATTTTTAAACCTCCGTTGGAATCTGACATAATTTGAAGCTTCCAGGAGACTCACTAATGTTATTAAAGAATATGGAACACAAGTTGTTCTCTTGGTTGTTATATTAATACAAACCAAAGTACTTCATGTGGTGGAAACTTGATTTGATGCGTTTTTATTATTTTAAAAAGACAACTACACTTACAATAAAGACTCCTGCGACGACGAAGTTTAACTATGGTTTCATTTATTTTTGAATTGTTTTTGTATTTTGTAATAAAAATCAGTTTACATCAATAAAATCCCGAATTCGATCTTTTCCTGAGTTAAAACAATTCTTACAATCTGTCCTTAGTTTGTTGGTATGAGTAGCGATGGTTTTTGAGCATTATAGAGCTTACTATTCATTGTGGTCTGACGATATCTTGAATAAAAATGTCTATTAACGATTTAGTTAGAACCATGCAAAAAATTGTTTTATTTTAAAGAAAATAGTGAAACGATTTATGAAATTCTCCTTACGTAAATTCTCCCACAAAATTGGGTGATTGGTTCGACAATTAATAAAGAGATGGCGCCACGTAAGGAGAATTTTTTAGGTTAGGAAAATCGTATACAACAATGGAAAGGGAAGTTTCGTTACGGCCTTAATGGAGCGCAGCGACATTTGCTGGAAGTTGTTCGTTATTATTTGGCAAAGGCTATCATTCCCCAAGTGTATAACTTACCGATGTGTTGAGACTCATGCTAAATATGAGGCCTGAGAGAAGTTGAAATAAGTTTATCCAAAAAAGCAGATTAACTTTTTTGAATCTCAAGAATTTTCAAATTTGAAATTTTCCTGTTTGGTGAAGATTTAACTTTTTACTATGGTTTGTCAAATTGTTATTTTAAGGCTTTGGTTGTGTCATTTGTTATCTTAATTCATTTTTTAGTTTGGTACAAGAAGAATTAGATTTTTTTCTTGGTTTCAGTCCAACATGGCTACGGAAATATTTCCCGTCAAAAGAAACGGCTTTTCAAGCCTAAAATGCACTTGGTACACAGACATCCAAAAGGAAACAGAACGCCTGTTCTATTGCGTCACAAACAGCAACAGCGACACGACCGAACTTCCCGGAAAAACAATTGAAGCTTCCATCACCATCCCAGAAACACTCTTCGAACAACTCGAGGATCAAAACTACGACCTCTCCGACAAAATCTATAACATACTCATATCAGTATACTCGTCAAACAAATTCTTCCCTATTGATGAAAAACGCGAAAATCAAGTTGATGTGACATCGCCGGTAGTTGGCGCGAAATTGGGCAACGAATTTACACATTTCGTCGTAACGAATTTAACCGACCCGATTTTCGTCATGTTGAAAATACCATCGGAAGAAGGTGTTCTAACACCGGTCTGGTGGGATAATGGTACTTGGTCACCCGATAGTTGTCACTTTAGTCACAATTATCAAGACCATGTGGTTTTTTACTGTCACAATTTCGGTTATTATGGACTTTTGCAAGACGTTTCGAACTTGCAGAATTCGATCATCGGTGCCAAATTTAAATTTTCGCATCCGGCGATTTATGTCGGATGTTTCGTACTATTCACTTCACTTCTTGTCGTTATTGTAATTTATTTGTTTGCTTACGCATCGATTCAAATGCCGAAAAAAGCCAAACACTCGCTGATCAATTTATGGATTTCGGTGTGTTTGCTATGTTTTTTGTACATTTTTGGCATTTACCAAACGGAGGACGTACGAGTTTGCCAAATCGTCGGTTTGTGTCTCCACTACTTGACACTGTCTTCGTTACTTTGGATGTGCGTCGGTGTCAATTGCATGTACAAAAGGCTGAGTAAAAACGACGTTTTAGAGCTGCAAGACGACGAATTAGTATCGGAACCTCCAGTCAAAAAATCCATTATCGGTCTCTACTTTATCGGCTGGGGTGTGGCACTTATAGTGTGCGGTATCTCGGCAGCGATAAATATTAAGGATTACGCATCGCCTACTTATTGTTTTCTACGGAGCGGTCCGCCACTCAGCGCTCTCTATATACCATTCACGATCCTTTTCCTCTTCCTGTGCATCTACTTCCTGTTGATTCGTTGCGCCATCTATGGACTTGACGCGAACGGACATCTCAGTGAAGGGACCCAAGCCACGGAAAACGTCGACTTGGATTTACTAGAGCCGAATTTTCCCGAAACACGAAGTGTGGTAAGCGAATCGAGTTCGAGCGAAGTCGAGGATCCCGAACATGCGCCTTCGGTCCAACTCAAATCGTACATAATTTTTTTATTTTTGTATATGTTCACGTGGGTTTGTTGCGCGTTCGCAACCGTCGAACCGGCGTTCATTTCGTACCAAAACGATGTTTTTAGTGTTAGTTTTGCCATTCTTGCGTTTGTTTTAAGTGTGTTTACTGTGTTTTTCTACTGCATTGCACGGAGTGATGTTCGAGGGTTGTGGGTACAGTTGAGGCGGAAACAGTTGTGTTTCCGCAGTCGTAATGTTTCCGACACTGTTCAAAATCTCCCGAATTCAGTCGAGATTGTTTCAAGGTCGAGTAGTCGGTCCTCAAGTCGCACTAAATCGAGTAATTTGAAAGCAGCGGTTGATTTAAATGGGTATAGTAGCGACGGGGCGAAAATAAACAACGTCAATTTGATTGTCTTACACCGACAACAATACCGAACAACTATACCGAACATTATCGAGAACCCGACGAGTGCGGCCGAAGTGTTTTACAATCCGCATCAGAGTATCGTGGCGAGGAAGTTTTTCCGGCGCCAAAAGCGCCACATGATGAAGCGGAATAATCTGGTACCGAGTGTGAAAAAAGACAATTCGAGTAACGACCAGAGTATTTACGGGACGAATTCGAAAGTCAACAATACAAACATTCACGTGGAACGGGTGCGCAAGAAACAGAAAAATCCGAATTTGTTTTCGGATAGCGGAGATGAGTGTGAGATTGTTTTAAAAAAGGCGCGTAAAAGTAAAACACAGTCGGAGAATAACATGAGATCGGTTTCGCAACAGTGCACTTTGGAGTACAGCTCTGAGAATATTTCCGATTCGATTTTGGACAAAACAAGTCCGGATAAAGAGTGCGAGAAAAACGATAAAGTTCCTACGATTTACGTGAACCCGTCACATGATCTCACCGTGCGGAAACGAGTACAAAGTAGAGCTAGTAGTGTGTCTGTGAGTGATTTGGACGAGTTGTATCAACAGATTAGGAGGGGTCCAATTGTAAATAGTTTCAACGTGACTAGAAATAGTCCGTGTTTTTCAGATTCCGATATTACCGACCAGTATCATAGAGAACAGACGTACCTCAGCGACAATGTCGAAACAACCGTTTGAGATTAATTGAGATTATTTTTACTTATCGCTGACCTATCGTATTCAATGTTTGTGCTGTTGTTGCCGAAAATACGTAATAGCGGCAGGTATTGCAGGTTTCTTTATTGCCGTGAAATGCTCAATATTTAGTTTCTCGTATTAGCTAGGTAAAGATATATTTTTTGTATGCGATTTATGGAATATTATACATCGAAATGTGCATTATTAGTACAATTAAGAATTATTTATTTGCTGAACGTGTGCACTGTTTCAATTTTAGAATAGAACTGATTTATGTCGACGAAATACCTACCTGTGATATATTTATATTGAAAAAATACCACAACCTAATTATTTCTGTTTGGTAGTGACACAGAATGTTTTTAAATCAGTTTTACTTCTAGAAGACCTATTACATGTGAAGCTTTTGTAAATTATTTTTAAAAAGCATGTATTTGAAATTATGATGTCATTTGATGTTGATGCAAAGGCAGTCTGTTGTAAGTATTAAAAAAAAGAGTACAATTATGTACAATATTATAAAGACTGTTAGCTATTAAAAGAATATACAAAATGCTAAAAGTAAATACTGATTGTTAATATTTATGAATTCATTGTGTAAAATATTGTATTCGAAAACTTAAGAAGTAAGCATACAATAATTGCGTAAAGAGTTGTTTTATTTCTTCAACCCTTTAATTTACAATTGAGTGGTAAGTATGCAATAAGATTAAATAAAAGAATATTAGCTTCCTCTGCTAAATGGTTAAATGTTTAAATTTGACAAATAAGTGATCAAAAGTTAGGTTTATGTAGAATGTATTGTGGAAAGTATGGAAAAAGAATGAACAGATAGTATCTGTGTATTTGCTTTTGGTCTACTGGTCTATTTGGCAATGGTAACGCCTTCTAACAAGAAGGCTGTATGCTAGAAGATTTTGCTATTTATGATAATGACTTGACATTCGATCGACGTCTTAGGGAAACTGGATCGTTCCTCTACCTTCACCCAGCACCGTTTGAACTGTGGTATTGAAGTTAGAAATGTTTTGCACTTCCGAAACTAAAGTTGATGCTTTACTGTTTACAGAGACTGAAGGGACTTTAAAGGGGCTCTCTATGGGGTTCAGTCCACATTTAATCCCTAAGAAATAAATGAACCACTTTAGTCCCTGCCGACAGAACCTAAAGAATATATTTTAGTCTCGGAGGTACAAAAAAAAAATTTTGATGTGAAAAAAATAGCGTATATACCTCGCCATCAAAGTACCTAAATCCATTGAGTGGTTGTTGCCCTTGGGCTACGCCCTCGCGTTAAGCAAAGTTAAACCAAGTGTGCGACAAAGACAAGTATAACGAAAATTTTTAGCGGTTTTTGTATTAATTCTAAATCGAAAAATGAAATTGAGTCTTAAACAATTAGAATGTGCGCCAACGTAATACTTTTTTGAAAAAAAACATTTTCTTGTTAAATTTTTAAAGAAATATTTGTAATATTTTAAAACTTGGAGGGTAAAGATGCACTGTAATGATACGAATAGAATGCGATCAAGAAACTGGAATAGTATATAATAACTAATTATTAGTGATGGAATTGTATCATTATATGCGAGTGAGAATTTTGATCCACGGGTGCGCTTACGAAGTACTACAATAGGTAGGTATGACATTTTTTCTTGCAGGTGCGTTGTGAAAAAATCCAAGACATTCAAGTAAATATCCACCTGTAACATTAGCATGGTTGTATGTATTAGTTTTCGTAGTGACCTTTGGTTGCTATAGTTATGAAATGAACAGTCTCATTGTTTTCCCCAATTACAGCTGACAGCTGTCGGATTTACTCACTTGTGAATTAACGTTAAATTCTTATTTTAAAAGACAAAAAATAAAAAAAGTGTTACAGTTTAACTTCGATTTTATGATAAAACTTTTTTCGTTTCCGAAAAAAGCGAATGAATAAATAGATACATAAATAGAAAAGTAAATTTCGCGCCATTTGACGGTTTAGAAACACATCAAAACGTGTTCCCATTTAGCCTTAAATGCTGCACTTTGTAGACCCTCTATATACACGCTGTTCCGTTTAAATCCCACATTAGAAGTATCGGAAGTTCTAATAAAGATATTTATCTGCAAGTTTGTACTCAGTCATAATTCGTTGAGTTCTGCTCAATGAACATATTTTCAAGATGTCAGCACATCCGGTTATACCGGATGTCGCTATTAACTTTCTTATTTTAAATGGAAAGCTATGTTTTTCACTGCGTTTTTGGATTTAAGGGAGCTTGTATCAGCTTTGCCTATACCTAAGTTTAACCGTTTTTGAGATAATTATAGTATTTTTTGAATTTTTGGATTTGCTTCTGTCATTTAAAAAGTCGGTAACTCGCTTACTTTTGGAGATTTCGAAATCATATTTGGAGAATTAAAAAAGAAGGCCCATATCTGTTCTTCAGTGAATTCAAAATTGAAAATGAAGTTAATTAACCCAACAATTTTAAGGTTAAGTTGGAACAATTTCAAGTACCCATAACTTAATTTTTTAAAATGGGATGTCCCAATTTTTATTTTACTAGATGGAGGAGAATTTTGTTCTGCATCGATCTGTATTAGTATTCCCTATACCTATCTGTGATTATTTTCAAATTATGTTGTTTTTTGTCATTGTAGAAAATTTCTAACTAACCACTGCTATTTTTGCATAGTTTGTCATAAAAATATTTCTGATCAAACTTAAACGACAAACTCTGTTCAAAATTGTGTTATCCATCCCCCTAAAAACAAAATAAATTCATTGAAAACTGTTAAACATAAGTATAGGGAATGTTAATACAGATCGATGCAAAATAAAATTCTCTACGATTTAGTGGAATAAAATTTTTAGCATTTTATTTAAAAAATGGAGTTATGGGTGCATAAAGTTCTGGAAACTAAACTTTACAAATTTGGGATTTGTTATTTTTTTTTAGAAATTTGAAAACCAAAGGAAAGATTTAGGCTTCCTTTTTCAAACAAGCTGAAAAATATTTCTAAATTTAAAAAAATGGAAGCGTTATCGATTCTCGAACTGGAAGGTGCAAATCCGAAAAAATTTAAAAACCATAAATATTTCGTAAACTGCTAAATTTAGGTATAGGGGAAGCTAATGAAAACTACATTAAAATAACTAGTAATTTAAAAATGCATTAAAAATATAGCTTTCCATGTAAAATAAAAAAGTTGATAGCGACTTCCGGTATAACCAGAAGCACTGCCATCTTGAAAATATTTTCACTGGGCAGGACATAAAAAATTATGGTTGTACACAAATTTTCAGATGACTATCATTATTAGAAGTACCAAAATTTTTAACGTGAGGTTTAGACGGCACAGCCTGTATAATACATTATTGTTTCTCCAACAAAACTAAGAAGACGAAACGAGATGAAATCTTTGTTTCTAAAATCCTCTTTACCGATGTATCGTCTTTTACAAGAAAATTTAAAACAGCAGCATCACTGAGCACATGAAAATTTACACGAAAATTGATGGTGTACCATATCCAGAAAGAGTTTAGGTTCAATGTTTTGGGCGACCATGTTTTAAGGGGATTTGAATTGCCTCCAAAAAATGGTCATCGATCGCTAATTAGAATTCTTGGGTGGGGATCTTCAGGACTTATAAGAAGACAATCCACGAGCGGATATGTGGTTTATGCACGATGAAGATCCTCCACATTCAATTATAGAAGTTTGTGAGAAGCTTCAACAGCATTATCCACGAAGGTGAATTGGTCGTGTCGCCCCACAGATTTAGCCCCAAGAGGTCCTGATTTAGATTCCCTTGATTTCTTTGTTTGGGGGAATATTAATTACTTAAGTTGGTCCTTTGTTTTACTACGCCTTCGTCTCATTTGGAAATTATTTGTATCGGTTTGATGGGCTCAAAAACATTTTCGTTCTTTTAATGAAGGGGACTTTCCATTTCTATACAGGGTGCATGTTTTTCGAGCTCCTCCAAGATGATCTCAGTTATTATGAGATACGAGGTCGGTTAAATTATGGTAAAGTTATGCATTTTTATGCAGAACAATTATCTGAAAGAACATTTGATGAGTCAGTTTTAGTTTTCGCATTATTGGAAAAAAACAGAAATTTGTATTTTTCGTATTTCACGAAAAACAAAAGAATTAGACGTTTTTTTGTGGGACGATCTTCAGGTATTTTGTTATCGCTTTTTCCAAGGCATTCTTGATGTCAAAGTTTCAAAACTCAACTTTGTTTTTTCTGATGAACATCATATTTGATACTTGTATTTTGGAAAAGATTCTTTTTGTTTCCGGTTAGAACGTTGTATCATATGACATTATGGTTTATCGAACTTTACATGCTGATCAAAATTCACAAAAAAGCGTTTTTGCGTTTTTTGATTTGTTTTGCGAAGAATAAATTTAATTAAAACTTATCAATTAGTTATACCTGTTTTTTTATTTCCATTGTCCATTGTGGTGCAAATGGCGTGCTCTTGGTCATGAGTTGTTATGGTAACATATTAGTTATTTGCACAACGGTGGATAAATAAAAAACAGCTATAGTTAGTTTTAAACTGCAAAATGATAAAAAAGGAAAATTCCAACCCTCATTTTCTAACAATAAACACAAAAATTGCCAATTGTTTCATTCCTCAACTTTCCCAAGTAGGATTATAAATAGTTTTACCTGATATGATAATCAATTTATTATCACACAATGCATCAATTTCGTTTAAAAATAATCAAAACACTCATTCAACTTGAGACTATAGCAACATGACAAAAGCATGTTTGTTTGTAATTTTCACACTATTCCAAGCCGGTTTTTTGGTGCGTATTTTTTCTTTTTTTTTTTCTTAAATGTTACCTACCTATTTCTAGCTTGGGGTCCCTGAGGTCCAACTCCCGACTGGAGTGATCAGGGGCCGTGAAGACACAACAGTTAACAATAAACAATACTTTGCTTTTGAAAAAGTTCCATATGCGGCTCCCCCAATTGGAGTCTTGCGTTTTAAAGCCCCGGTACCACCTCCAAATTGGGAGGAACCACTTGATACAGTCAATTTGGATGTTTCTTGTTACCAAGTTAGCGGAAATTCAGACGCTGAGTCTGAGGATTGTCTTTATATCAATGTTTTTACACCACAGGTTTGATTTCTGGTGTATAGTGTGTGGTCCCAAATTTTCACATTGTAGCTTCCAAGTGGTACCACCAATGTTAGTTTACCAGTTATGTTATTTATACATGGTGGGGGGTTTATGTTTGGTTCTGGTCGAAACACTTATTCGGATTATATCATTGAGGAAAATGTGATTTTTGCAACAATTAACTACAGATTGGGACCATTTGGTACGATTTTGGTGCTAGTTATTATCAAATTCAAATTTGAAAAATAGGTTTCCTATCAACTGAGGACCACTATATTCCGGGAAACAATGGTCTTAAGGACCAGCACATGGCTATAAAATGGACCCATAGCAACATACATTTATTCGGAGGTGACCCTGATAAGATAACAATAATGGGTCAAAGTGCCGGGAGTGCTTCTGTTGCCTATCACTTACTAAATCAACAATCACAAGGTTTATCACATTGAAGCATTTCAAACAACTGTGCAACTATTTTAGGATTGTTTCAAAGCGCTATTTTGGAAAGTGGTTCGTTTTTGAGCCCTTTTGCGTTCCAAAGACGCGCAAGAGAAATTGCGTTTGCCACCGCTGCTTTTCTCAACGATACTTTTGACACAACAGAGAATTCGAAAGAATTGTACGAATTTTTGAAAGGAGTTGACGCGAAAGATTTAGATCTGGCTTCACAGAAGTACCATGAATCGGTAATTTTTGGTACCATTTTCACACGTTGATTTTAAAATTGAAAATTGGTAGGAAACACTTGAAAGTGCCCAAATTTTGACTGGAAGGTATTATTCACCGGTGATTGAAGTAAAAAATCCGGACGCTTTCCTTACGAAAAAAATGTACGGTTTGTTGAAGGCTGGAAATTTGGTGCGAGTACCAATTTTGATTGGGATTAACTCGGAGGAAGGACTCGTGTACAATACTAGTACTGACGTCATAATGTTAAAAAAACAATAGTAAGACAAGAAAAAATTCTAGATCCGGATATTTTAACACAAAACATGGCGACTTTTGACGAAAATGTGTCTTGGTTGGTACCCAAAGACATGATGCTGATTGATGACCAACCCCTTCTAGAGATGGGAACCCAAATTAAAACAATGTATGTTGGTTCTGGCAATTTGAGTGAGCATATCGGTGACGGCGTTCGCGTGAGTACCAAAAGTGGCACTAAAAACCAAAATCCCTTCCTAGTATTACAGTGACCACTCTTTTACCCGATCTATCATCAAAACCGCCGAACTTTACTCCAACTTTTCTGAAACTTTCTTTTACCAATTTTCCTACGATGGCCCTCTTGGAGGTGTAAACATCCATTACGATGGGGCTGAAAATGTCGGTCACGCCGAAGAACTGAGTTATTTATTTTGTCATGGTTCTGGCTGCAATCGTGACGATATTCCTGATTCGGATAAATTAACTCGTCAAAGATTGATTAAACTTTGGACGAATTTTGCAAAATATCAGTAAGAATTAAGCAAAAACGTACTTTTGGTAGCGGAAGTTTTGCAGGAATCCGACACCGCAACCTGAAGAACTCTTACAAAATGTTACTTGGCCTAAAGTTTCGACTGAGAGTGGCGATTTTTTGTATCTAGATATCGACGAAAATTTGGAGGTAAAAAATCACCCGAAGGAGGAAACTTATTCGAAATGGGTGGAGCTCTATGAAAGTCTTGGATATGATAATTTTGATACATATTAAGTGTAATTAAACTTTTATAGTAAAAATAAACATGTTACCCGGCGCATCCACCATTTTCGATAATGCAGCCGACACTAGAATATTACAAAATGCCTAATACCCTACTTTTAATTGGTTTGCCTAAGTTAATTTTTAGTTTTTCCCAATATACAGGCTGTTGCATCTAAACCCCTTATTAGAAGTATTAGTGATTCTAATAATCATAGTCATCAGAAAATTTGTAAACAACCATAATCTTTTAGGTCCTGCTCAATGAAAATATTTTCAAGATGGTGACACTTCCGGTTATACCGGAAGTCGCTATCAACTTTCTTATTTCAAATGGAAAGTTATATTTTTTTAATGCGTTTTTGAATTACTAGAGTTCTTTTAAGGTAGTTTTCATAAGCTTTGCCTGTACCTAAATTTAGCCAAATACAAAAGTTTTAGGGTTTTTAATTTTTTTTTGGATTTGTGCTTTGCAGTTCAAACTTCAATAACTCTGCCGTTTTAAAAAAATCGAAAACATTTTCCAGCTCACTTGAAAGATAAAGTCTGTATCTTTTTCTATGGTGTTTTCAAATTTGTAAAAAAGAATAACAAACCCCAAATGTTTAAAGTTAAGTTTTCAGAACTTTGAGCACCCATAACTCATTTTTTCCAAGTGAAATGACACAAGTTTGATTTCATTAAATCGTAGAGAATTTAATTCTGCATCGATCTGTAACTTTTTCAATAACTTCTTGTTTGGATTGAGAAATTCATTAGCCATAGGCCTTTTCTCATAGATTGCCATGGAAACAAGAGACAAAAGTGTGAGAAATTAAAGTTTTTTTAAACCAACCTTCAATGAATTTATTTTATTTTTACAGGACGGTCAACACAATTTTGAATAGAGCTTGTCGTTTGTTTAATCAGAAATGTTTTTATGGCAAACTATGCAAAAATAACTGTGGTTAGCAAGAAATTTTTTACAATGTCAAAAAAAACAAATAACTTGAAAATTATCACAGATAAGTATAGGGAATGCTAATACAGATTGATACAGAAACAAATTCTCCTCTATCTAGTAAAATAAAAATTGGGACATCCTATTTGAAAAAATTAAGTAATGGGTACTTGAAGTTATCCAAACTTAACCTTAAGATTTTTAGGTTTATTAACTTCTTTTCCAATTTTGGGACACACAGATGTAGGCTTTATCTTTTAATTCTCCAGATATGATTTCGAAATTTCTAAAACTAAGGGAATTACCGATTTTTTAAGTGAGAGGTGCGAATCAAAAAATCTTAAATATCTCGAAAACGGTTAAATTTAGGTATGGGGAAAGCTGATAAAAACTCCCTTAAAATAATTGAACTAATCTAAAAACGCAGTAAAACATAGTTTTCTATTTTAAAATAACAAAGTTGATAGCGACCTCCATTATAACCGGAAGTGCCGACATCTTGAAAATATTTTCATTGAACAGAACGCAACGGATTATGACTGAGTACCAACTTTCAGATATAATAAATATCTTTTTTAAAACTTTCAATACCTGTAATGTGGGGTATAGACGGAACAGGCTGCATTAAAAATTAAAAAAACCTTAATTTTAATAATGAAGAATATGAATTTGTGTGAGACTATCTTAATTACCTAGGGAAGGGAATAAAGGCATTATTTTGTTGAGAAAATTTTATTGTGTCTTACCACTAAACAACAAGTAACAAATCGAAATTTGCTATTTTTTATGCACAAGCTCAATTTTGGTGTCTTCTAAATTTCTAAATTTATCTATAATTTCATCACAAAACGCCTGCTTTTCAGCTAACGTTTCAAGCAGCTTCTTTTCAATTACTATTTTCGCACTACCTTTGGAACTCTCCTTATGGTACTCTTCTATCCTTTTCAGACATGGCGAATACTCGTTTTGTGATGTCCGCGTACACGGAAAAGTGCGAACCAAACGTAATAATGTATAAAGAATCTTTGTTTGAACAAAATTTATAATCAAAAATGTTTTCCTGAAAGAGGTCCTAGATATCTGCAAAATAACATCAAAAGCCCAAATTAATAATAACTGAGTTACAGAAGATGGGAGCTGGGCTGGACCACATGCATAATATTGTTGTAAACGCGTATTTAAAAAAAAAACACGATTCTTAAACTAATGTTAATTTATACTTACGATGAATTTTTGATTTATTTTAACAATGTTATTGCTTTTAGCTTTGAACAAATTGAAATTCAATCGTAATTGCTTAAAATTATTTATCAGTTTGTATTTGACATTAAAGATCTTGAAAATGTTACTATATTCAAACAAATCGTCAAGAAAATTTTGCTCTTCCGGATGTTGTTGATAATAAACGAGTACTTCATTCTTCAGTCGTAGAATTTCGGGGAAATAATTCGAGTAGTATAGTATTTGTAAGCTGTGACACTGAAGTGAGTGAACGGTTGGAAATTGACGATTCAAATAAAGAAATGAATTGGAGGTTGATTGTGTCTTGAAATCGGGTTTTGATTTGTGAAATAAGACAATCTAAAATATCATAATACAAGGATTTATATATTTCACAGTCAAGTGTGGTTAATGTTTTCGTTTTAGCAACGAATTATTTGAAAAGATTCGTCAGTATTGTTTCATTTTGTTTTCCTTAAAATAATGCCACCAAATACTCCACGTCCTCAAATTTGAGTTTGACTAACTTTTCAGAAAATTCATCAATCGTTTGGAAAATTGTCACCAAAATTACAAATTCCAATTCCTGGAATTTGGACATAAAGTAGTCACATTCTTTGAGCGAATTTTGATCACAATTTAGATCGTTGATGATTTCGGTAAAAAAATCCTTCAAACTGTCCCATTCGTTCGTAAGAAAGCTCAAAATATTACAATCTGGTGTCCAGGCGAGTTTCTTTTTTACAAAAACCGGACTCGAACTCTGTTTTGATAAAAGTAAAGTCAAACCCTTTAAAGCTGCAAAAAATCGTCGACATTTGGAAAAACCGTTCAAGCTTTGTTGCAAAACCGTTTTCAGATTGTGGTTGAGTGAATAAACGAGGAGTGCTTGTGGTGCTACTTCTTTGATTTTGGCTTGTAAGTCGTTCAAATGATCGGCTAAGATGGCACCACCATCAATCCAAAATGCTATCAATTTCGTCAAATTTCTCGACAAATTGAGTTATGATGTCGAAAAGTGTGGCAGCAATTCGAATTTTCTGCGGTTCGGAAAATTTTTTAAATCTCTCAGTTACTAGGCCATTAGGTTTGACAAATCTAACTGTGATGCTGATCCATGATTTTTGGGCCAAATCGGTCAAATCGTCCACTTGGATTGCAAAGAACTGACAATTGTTGATTTCTTTGTGATGAAATCGTCGATACTTGCAAATACACAGTCGGTTTTTTAAGGTGGTTTCAGAAGCAATGCTAAGATCGGAACGAATTTATTTGTATTGGTCTTCTATTTGTAAAGACGCTCCTGAGAGTAGGAGTTGTTCAAAATTCCCGCCGTAACCTTAAAAAATAAACTAAAGTAAGCAAATTGTTGAAATAGCTTATGTATTATTTGAATGTATATACAGGATGTTTTGTTTAAACCCCATATAAGAAGTATTGGTGGTTCTAATAATGATAGTCATCTAAAAATTTGTATTCAACCATAGTCTCTTAGGTCCTGCTCAATGAAAATATTCCAACGTGGTGATATTTCCGGTTATACCGGAAGTTGTTAACAACTTTCTTGTTTTGAATGGAAAGTTATATTTTTCACTGCGTTTTTTGGATTAGTTGAGTTATTTTAAGGTCTTTTTTATTAGCTTTTCCTATACCTAAGTTTAACCGTTCTCGAGATATTTGAGATTTTTGAAAATTTTTGGATTTGCACCTGTGACTTAAAGAACTGGAAACTGGAAAAGAAGTTAATAAACCCAGAAATTTTAAACTTAAGTTTGAACAAATTTAAGTACCCATAACTTAATTTTTTCAAATGGGGTGTTCCAATTTTTATTTTACTTAATAGAAAAGAATGTTTTTCTGCATCGATCTGTATTAGCATTTGCTATACCTATCTGTGATAATTTTCAAGTTATGTTGGTTTTTTTGACATTGTAGAAGATTTCTTATTAACCACAGCTATTTTTCTAACTTAAAAACTATTAAACATAAGTATAGGGAATGCTAATACAGATCGTTGCAGAATTAAATTCTCTATGATTTAATGAAATAACACTTCTGGCATTTTATTTAAAAAAATTAAGTTATGGATGCTTAAAGTTTTGAAAACTTAACTTTAAACATTTGGGGTTTGTTATTTTTTTTAGAAATTTGAAAACACCAAAGGCTAGGTTTCCTCCTTCAAGTGAGCTAAAAAATATTTCCATATTTTTACAAATTGCAGAGTTATCGATTTTTGAACTGGAACGTACAAATCCAAATATACTTTAAAAACCCTAAATATTTCGTAAACGGCTATATTTAAATACAGGGAAAGCTTATGAAAACTACCTTAAAATAACCTTAGTAATTCAAAAACGCATTAAAAAACTAGCTTTTTTATTGAAAAGAAAGAAGTTAATAGCCACTTCCGATATTACCGGAAGTGTCACCATCTTGCAAATATTTTCATTGAGTAGGATCTAAGAGATTATCAGACTATCATTGTTAGAATTATGCACACTCTAAAAATTAGAAAAACACAAAAAATGTGACCCGGAACAACTGCAACCAGAAACTGACTGATGTATCGAGTTTTGCAATATTTGGCGATATGGTTTCAAAGATATGGTGCAAAAATGTGTCTCCATACCCCTACTTTGCAGGGCTATAAAATTCTTATGGGTTTCGATAGGACACGAATTATGATTAGCATTATTTTATAAGTCCTTTTTGAGGTTTATTTGTTGCTGCATATTTATGAATAACCCTGTATAACCAAGCATAGATAAATGTTAGATAACGATACATAACCAAGATATTAAGAATGTTATACAGCGTGTTAGGGAATGGTTTAGCAAAAATTTAAAGGTAGATAGAGAATAGCAAGATAAATCGATTAAGCAAAATTTATGTAAATCAAAAATGCACAGTTTTCCCAAAACACTGTTCTGAAATTAAAGTGCTAAATTTTGAGAACCGCTGACCTAGAATTATTAAAATTAGCGTAAATTTTAATATTATTGACAAAACAGCAGAAGTAAATTAACTTCTTTTTCCACTATGTTATTCTTCTATTTTAGTTTGTGTATTGTTATTAAAATTTACGAAAAAAAATATTTTTTTTGACAGGACCGGGATTCTTACCTCCCACACAAATGAACATGTTAATTACAATTTCGAAAAATTCTCAAAACGCCCATGCGCCAGCATTTCCACTTTGTTTAATGAAAAAAATAACTGTCATAAACTACCATAAGCAACACAGTGGCTCTCAACAGGTAGGTTAATAAAAATTTTTGAAGGAAGTACCCACTTTTTGGAAAAATGATATTAGGGTTTTTAACTCGTCTAATCATGACAAATTCACATACGAAATATTGCTAAGCCAAGCGTGTAAGAAGAAAATTGTGTATGATTTTAAAACAATTTTAACCCAAAACCTAAAACGTTTTGAAAAAAAAATATTATGAAAAATTGTTAGCCTTGACGAGTTCTATTACCAGTAAAAATTGGGTGTATATCGCGTACCCCAATTATCTTATCCCCCAAAAAATTGACAGAATGGCGGCTCTTGCCAACAGTTGCATCTAAACCGAAAATTACTAGAAATTGCCATTAGAGGACATATTGAAAGTGTTTTCATAGTTGCATATAACAAAAGCTTACAAAACGTAGAATTATTTAAAAACATACTTATAATTCATTATATCAAATAATAAGTAAATTTTTAATAAATGCAGATTTTGAAATCATGTTTGTTTCAAGTAAGAAAAGTAAAAATATAAAAATAATAATAAATAATATAATAATAATATAAATAAATATATATTATAAATTTATTATATATAAATAATATAAATAAATAATAAAAATAAAAATTTGTTTAAGTCAACGAAATATCAAAGGTGTCCACTTATACGTGTACTTTAATAGAGGGTGATTCTTATTTAAGAATCACCCTCTATTATTATTGGTCTATTTTGTCACAGCTTTCCAAGGATAAGTAAAGACATATTTACGCTGTTATTTTGTAGTGGTAGAAATTCCCTTGATCTGGGCCACTTACGGCGCCCATGAATTTAAATCGGTTGTATTAGAAAAATGTGCTCGTTTTCATTTTGAATATCAGTAATACACTGTAATCATTATCGCATTGATCGAATACATTGTCATCAAATGAATGTCATCCTTTCTACTAACTGTGCTAATACTACTTAGGAACATATCAGTGCCGTACGCTTGATCTCCAACATAAATTTAAATATATTTTTTTTGAAATTGGTGATTCTAAGAATTTTTTTACTATTTTTCCCACCATCTACTCACCTGTTGCTACTATGGGTAGAAAGAAATTTGTCGGTCTATTTAAGATATTATTACCAGTTTATACAAAAAAAATATAACAACGTTTTCTTCGCTCTTCTAGC
Organism: Tribolium castaneum; assembly: GCF_031307605.1. Classification (NCBI taxonomy): domain Eukaryota; kingdom Metazoa; phylum Arthropoda; class Insecta; order Coleoptera; family Tenebrionidae; genus Tribolium; species Tribolium castaneum. Next base: position 17,067,429 of record NC_087400.1, read on the forward strand.
TTAAGTTGGTTAAATTCCCCTAGTAAAATTTTATGTGAGAACTCTTGTTCGGGATAGCTGCCAAATTTAAAAAATGACATCTTAACACATCTGTACTTTTGAAAACACGCTATACTATTTTTAGTCGTAGCAGTGAGAAATGAACGGTTAAAAAACCGATTCAAAGTAATTATAGGTAAATATAGTTTATAGCTTCATCGATTCCCATTTGTGACAATTTCTAATAATGACTTGGACAAGGTTACATACAATTGTCCCACCTACACAAATAATAAAATTTAAAGTAGTTCTTTCCAGCTTATTTCTTCGCCATGTCAGCCAGAAATATCATCACAAGTTTGTATCCCTGTTACATTAGCCAATTGCTTATTGGTTGTGCTCCAATTAAAATAACCGAAATTAGAAGTAACTTGCAAATAAAACATCGACGGGTTTATGATTATTCCACAATTCTCATTCTGCTTCTTATTATTTCGTTCATTTATTATCGTTATTCCTTGATGGATTTTTACGATTTTAATAGTAGCGCTTTAGTGAAATTTATGACAACGGTGTATTTTGTTATTGTGAGTGGATTAATTTCAACGAATGTGATTTATTCAAGAGTTCAACGACAAGTAATGACTCAGTTTTTATACAAAATTTACACAGTTGATAAGAAAATGCGAAATATTGGTATTAAACTGAAATATGAGAATATCCAGTATTTTTCAACCAAAGTTCTCCTGACTGGCTTTGCTACTTTTACAATCTATTTAATTTGTCTATTGACGACTCAAGGATTCCAAAATCGAATTCAAGGATTAATTACTTATGGACTTTTATATTTGGCTGTTCTCCATTACATTTCATCCACTTGTTCCTTTATGACCACAATTCAAATAATAACCAACATGGCTGAAAATTTGATGAAAAAAACGGAAGACTTGCTCATTTACAAGTCGTTCTATCGACAAATTCCCTTGAGAGAAATGATGAAGTTGCACCAAGAAATCTACGATTTGTTACAACTCTCGACTAAAATTTTTGCAGCACAAGTTTTATTCTCATTCTCTGTCGCTTTTGTCATTATCACATTTCAAAGTTTTAGTATTATATGTGCCGTTTATAACAACAGTCCGTATCTCAGATACTCTATTGCTTCAGCAATTTGGATTGTGGTTTTTGTGACTGAAAAAATGGTGTTGACTTTTTCTTGTCACAAATGCATGTTTCGGGTAAGTGTGAATGTGTGTGTTTAAATTTTTTACATTAGTTGTTTTAGTCGATTGAGTTGAGACAAAAATTAGGAAAATATGCAGTGGCACATTCGAAAAATAAATTACTTGTGAAGGAGGTACCTAATTCAAATTGCTTTACAATCAACACTATATTTTTCTTTAGATAAATGCGTTTGGTCTTCAGTTACTTCACGAACCTTTACATATTTATGCTGGCAGTATGTTTTTAATTGATCTACCAATTTTTACATCGGTATTGCATTTGTGTTTTTTTTCATTTTTATAAAAATTGGTGTTTTGTCAGGTTTGTGGGACTGCAACAACTTATATAATTCTACTTCTACAGACTGATCATAAAGTCGATTTAATTTATTCAATGAAAAAGGTTTTTGGGGTCTTCTAAAGAAACAAGTAATGCTGTGTAATATAGTTGTGGTATTTTGGAATAGTTATTTACCTAACGAGTTTGGAAATTGCTTTACAAACAAGTTAGGTACAATATTTTTTTGTAACGAATATCTCAAAAAAAAAAATAATATTTGTGATAATTTAGTTCTTTTTGCTGATGGGTTGGTGACAGATCAAACAATCATCAAATTGACATGAACTGTCACGTTTTCAACGGTAGAGGTACCAACCTAATAAATGTCCCTACCCATTGTTGGAAAGTAAAAAACACCGCAGCGCGTGAAAGTCCGTTTCCAACACGCTGGAGCGTGTGGGAAATAGCTATCAAGCTATGACTACAAAATAATAATAACAGTGTGTGAATGCTCAATGCTCATAGCAAAATTAATAAAACACTCTTGAATTTTTTGTACCCAAAAATATTGATTAAGGTCGAGTAAGCGTTAGTCCGCCTTAGCCTAAAATGTAAACTATTTCCCCACAATTTGACTTTTTTTGAAGCTAGGAATTAATTACTAACATAAGGCACTTGAGGTATTTCCAGACAATTAAGTTCGTTTTTAAACCAGAAATTGTTAAAAATCAACTTATATGAAACGAAACTGGCGCTAAAATAACGCTATTTGACTCGTTTTTATGAAAGAAATCTAACAACATCAACTTTTTCAACAAGTTCCAAAGTATGGTGATTTGAGGATGAGGATTTCCTGGAGATTTATTTTATTTGCAAAGAACTACTGAAAACCAGGTATTTGGAAGGAAAATTACCCTTGGGGGCGCCACTGAACTATGTCGAGAACACTAACCATAAATGCCGGGAAAATTTTTATTCGATGTTTATTGATTAATCCTAATTGATAATTGCAGTTTTGTGGATTCACCAAAGTATTTCATAATTTTTTCAGTGGAAAAATTCTAACTTCAAATTCACACACTTAACTAATTTAGTGTTTTATTTTGAGCCCATTATGTGTTCGCTATGATTCAATACTTATAGTCTTTGATTTCGCGATTAATAACACTTTGTAATCAAAATTTAAATCTTTTTCACTTTTTATCCACTTTCAAATTCCAATAAGAAACACTTTATAACCACGAAAAACCGCACAACCAAAGGCAACGCTAGTATTTACCACCACATACTTTTAAACTGACTCTCTCTAGTGTAAGGAATTAACAGTATACACGCAAAATGGGCAGAATTGCTGACTAATTCATTAAATGAAGAATTACGAAAATTTTGTTACTGTTTTCGGCAAGTACGAAGTGTCGTCACCAGAGGGTGTCTAGTTAATTTTATTCCCGAATAAACCAGTATCAAAATAAGGCGACTTCAAACGATTTTAAACGTTTTGAAAATCTAACTAACTGTTGTTTTATGGAAGAATCCTTGAAGGTTAATGTGTTTCTACTGAAGAATTGCGAAAATTATCATGTTCAGTCAAATAAAAAAAAATTTTCTCTTGTGTTGAACTTCAAGATAAGTTAAGAAAAGCGCATACAGTCAAGATTTCTTAAATTAATGTAACAATGACAATAAAGCGATCGTATAAATAAATAAATTTGTCATATTCTCAAGCGTTTTGGTTGGTTTTTAAACAAGGGATTGTTGTAAAACAAAATAGCCATTACCTGTTATGATCCAAACGGACGAATGCTGTACTTATTTAAAAAAAAGTGAAAAACAAATATTGATTCAAAAGTACCGGAGAATCTTTCGGGTGCTGATAGGGATATCAAACTGAATTTAAAGTTCCTATGACAAAAATTTGTTTGAGCATTTATTCAAGAGACATAGCTCTTCAAAGTTATATTTTTGAGTTAAGTGTTTGATGCTTCAGATCATATTTTTTTTAATTTAGTAGTCTCAGAGCCTAAACAAGTTATGAAAAAAGGCAACATTGCTCAAAGATACACGTAAAACCAGAAAATTTCGAATTTACACGATTTATGGTGACGTAAGACAAAATAATAAGCCAAACCAGGATTATTTTTAAGAAAAGAAATGAAAGAAAATCAACGATTTGTGGAACTGCAGCAATTCATTTCATGTAATTCGTCCGGCCTACTCTTAGAAAGTAATCAAAAAGGATTTTTTTAAAGAAATATGTAAAGCTACATCTTAAAGAAAACTAGTAATAAGTCAATTTTTCACTTTCTAAAGTGAGACAATACCAACTGTCATAAAAATCCCTAAATCAAGTAAAATACTAATTTTTGTTTAAAAACGGCAAAAAGGGGACAAATTACAAAAAATTGCAAAATTACAAAAATTACAAATTACATAAAATAGTATAAAAAACTTATTTCACAGTAACAGTAATAGAATAGTAATATTCTATAACCTCGTTTATGAAACTGAATTCGTGCTTCAAGACTGGTCTTATGAAACTTGTTTTTTGGAAAAAGTCCGGAAATATTGAGGCTTAAATTTTCAATAAATTAAGAATAATTGAAGGTGAAAAATTGGTACAGTTTATTATACTTTTTCTCTACCTACGGTTAATTTGTGAGAAAAAACAAGAATATTAAAAATACAGAAGTAAGATAAAAAAGTCTAAGGAAGAAAAGTGTAGTGAAATGAATGTTAAATGTTAAAAATAGTCCGATAGGCCAAACTCTTATTTCTATAATAAAGATAAACAAGAAGTTTCTTTCAACATTTTGTTTTTGTTAACACTCCCCCCCCCGCTCATACATTCCCACTCCTTCAGCCCTTCTCGGGTGGGGTGTAGTTTTGGGTAGTTTTTAGTTAAGTTTTAGTTCATAAGATGACTATGTAAGAAACAGTCAGAACAAGTAAACGTTTCTTCCAACAAAATTCAAAATCTTCGTTTCTATTTGGGCTCTGGTCCTTCGACTACCTTTACAGTTTTGTTTATAACCTTTGTGTTTGTACAGAGTTTTGAAAATAATTATGGGAGTGCTTTGTAACTGGTTAACAATTTAATTTTGTTGTCCTTAAAATTTTATTTAAAACGTCGTAAACTCTTCTCTCTTCACACATGTGCTGCGTTTTTACTTCCAGTTTATAGAACATTGCATTTATACAGTAAGCCGATACTTTCTCTTATTAAAACTAGCTCCTGTGCATTTAGGTAAGTACGTACATAAATTAATTTGTCTGAGATTTATGTGAGATTTTGTATTTTCTATTTTGTTATTTTTGTTTGATAGTATCTGAATAATGAATATACAGTGTGACCCAGGGGTCTGTAATCGGCCTATAACTTTTTTGCTATTTGAAATATTGCTATGCTGATTTTATTATCCGACAGAACAACTTAAAGCCTACAAACTAAAAGTATTTTTATCATACACAGGGTGTTGTATACAGAGTAGTGAACCAAAGTTACATTTTTTTAAATGGAACATTTTATGTATTTTTGCATAATTGTATTCTACGCAAAAAAATAATGTCATTTTGTCAACTTTTATGGGTCTATCTTTTTTCGTTTCGGAATTATTCAACTTTTGGTTATAAAATGGACCAATTTTTGAAAAATCACTGCAAAGTCGCCCATAAATATTTTCCGGCAAATTTGCAACAGAAAAATTCAGAATATCTTGTAATTTTAGCAAATAGACGACTTTTAGTTAAAATAATATACAGTGTGCCAAAACTCAAAAAGTTGATTAACTCATTGTTTTCAAATGGAACACCATGTTTTTTCTCATGTATCGATAGCATTTTTGATAAGCTTTATAACGGTATGGATTTGCATAACAAATTTAAGTTATTTTTAAAGATTTTTTAAAAAACTTATTTTATTACAAGAAAATTTGTTATCCTAGAATTTGATAAGTCAAATGGTAATTTATTTTTTGATATGTAGTAATGTTACGTAGTAATTACATTAATAATCTAATTATTACTTGATACATAAATGAATTTTACTCATCAAGAATTAATAATAAAATATATAAAAAAAGAACAAAATATTTGAACACCTTAAGAAGTATTTCAAATTTGCTATACAAACCTTCTATCATTATTAGAAAGCTTATGAAAAATGTTATCAACACGCGTATACGAGTTATTCAACTTTTTGTGTACCATACACATACAGCATACAGTATCTGTATGTTTCAAGTAAAAGTCGACTATTTGCTAAAACTACAAGATATTCTGAGGTTTCCTGTTACAAATTTCTTGGTTTAAGTCGATCTATCGGATAATAAAAGCAGCATGGCAATATTTCAAATAATAAAAACGTTATAGACCGATTACACATCCAACTTGCGGAAATTCAATAAATCTAATTTTCAAAACTATAATTTCTCAAGATTAACTTTAAAAAATACCACAGTGAAACAGCATTTTTTAAAATAATCAACAAACATATATTTTTAGAAGACGACAACAAAACATTTAGATTTTTTTAGCAGTTCACTGATAAAACTTGATAAGACACTCAGTACATGTGGATATATCAATCGCTACCTATCTGATGAAATTAAACAGTGGTAGTGGAGTGATCAACAAAACAACATACACAAATATTCCATAATCATTTTCGTGTCCAGTTCATGTTTACATAGAATTTGCAACAAGTAAGTCATATTATACGTATTCGTCACTAATTGCATAATTTAAGAAATTACATTTTTTAGTTCTCTTATTTGTTTCGTCTTGTATTTCAATAGTGTACCCACAAAAAACACATTTTTAACAGTTTGTTAATTAAACTTTAATGACCTTTACAATGTAAATTCAAGTGCATGTATATGAAGGTCAGTGACATAACATTACACAGAGTGTCTCACCTATGATTTTCGAGCTTAATAACTCTGTTATTTGTCAACGGATTGTTATGAAATTTACAATGCACATATTTTAGGAGATGGTTTTTTAACTAGAAGCAAAAAAATTACCTCAAGTTTAAAAATGTAATTTTAAAACACATTTCTTTTATTTAAAATGTAGCCAAATTACCAATGGATCATTAAACGCCGAAAAATGGATGACCACACAAAAATTAACCAAATCCCTCGGCTGATCCAAGGAAAAAAATAGATTTTGTTGTTAAAAACTGGATCCCAATTTTGAAAGTATTTGAGCACTCACCTTTTGAAACAATTGATGAAGCATTGCTAAGCAGCATTTTGTATACCTACCACTGAAAAAAAAACTGTCAAAAGTGTGCGCGCTGTTAGAAAAGTAAAATTGTTTTAATTTGGTGAAATTACTTTAAAAACGAACAACAGTGGCAGAAATTTCTGTGATATTAAAAAAGGAAATAATATTCGTCTATGGAAAATGTCGTTTGACTTCTTGTGAAATATTATTCAAATTAAGTCTTCATAAAATTTAAAGTTCAAAGAATCGCCAATAATTTGAAGACGCGGGAAGCGTATGTGAACTAAAAGAGTGAGGACAAAACACGTCACAAGAAACGAAGCAATAGTTAGGGCTGTAATTCAAGCTTTTGAAGAGAATCCAATCAGCAGCGTACGAGACATTTCTAAACTCCTGAACGTTCAAGTGTCATGTTGTTGTTTGTTCAGTCTTTTAGTCCTTTTTGAAAGAATTAAAGCATCCAGTACCAAAAGTAAGTCAAAATATTGTTTTTTGACTTTGTATGGGTGAGAGATAATTGTGAAATGTTACTTGTGTGACACTTTTGTTTGTGCGAGTAGGAGCAACCAAAATTCAGTACCCACGTTTAACAGTTTGTTTCTCATTTTTCTTGCAAAATACGAAGGAGTCTTTTCTTACAGCATTTTTTATCGACGATGAATTTTTTAATATACGTCTTAAATGATTTAACATTTTAAAAAGGCATGTAAAACTTACGTTTTTACAACTTAAGTTGTTGCCTTAAATGGATTTTAAGCTTTACCTTCTAAAATATCTGCATTTTAAATTTTATAAAAATGCGGTGATAAATATCTAAGATAGCAGGCAAAGTGTCTTAAGTGAGACACCCTGAGGTATAATGCCAAAAATGTTATGCATGAGTTAGAAAATATTAAAAGAATGAAACGTAATCACGTCTAATTCAACATTTCCATCCCTGACCACTCCACGACTGATAATTTTATTTTAACCTTCATCTGAACTGGTCATGAATTTTTATTTTTAAAACTTTGTTTACATTTTTTATTCGAGGTTACAAGACTTTTACCACAATTAAATTTTTATAACAATGAAACCCACTATATGCATTTCTATTTTTAAAATAATTTCTAATGCATTTAAATCATTAAGTCAGTAACACACCTTTCAAAACAAGGTCAACGTTGTTTCAACATTAGATGGTCATGTTTTGAGAGAGAAAACTTATCACTTGTTTTATTAGAAATTTTCTACGATTTCGTGAAAAGGAAATAAAATAAAAATCGATTAACGTCACACTGCTTATTTAGAAGTCAGAAGCAGACAAGTTTGCATTCAACAAAATGTTGTTAGTCGACTGCTCCGAAGGTCGTATTGAAATTTCTTCCTTAACAATGCATTCATGAAAAACATTGAGTTTGTTTACAGTTGTGTTGTGAGTCGTTTGGTGGGTTAGTAAATAAAGGTACTCTTTTTTACATATTTTCGTTTTTAATTATTTAAGTATTTGTGACATTGGTAACACGATTTGAATAATTTTTGTTAGTAAAATTTTTGTTATTAATTTGTCTTTGTTTTATCAGGTCGGTTTTTTAATTTATCGCTTCTCATATTAACTTTAAATGTTGCTTTTAAACACTAATTGTTACAAATTTATGATTGACACGTTCTATTTTTTATTGTTTTTTTAGATGATTTTGACAAAAATGCTACCGAAACTGTGTTCCACCTCTCAAATCATAAATCGGCTAGAAACCTCGTTGTTTAATAAAGATTTAGGAATCAAATTTCTGAGTACTAAAGAGATCATCGACAGGGAAAAGAAATACGCTGCTCACAATTATCATCCTTTACCTGTGGCTTTATCTAGAGGAGAAGGTAAATAAATCTAATCAAATCAACTAATCGGTTAGTGATATTTGTTCAGTCTCTTTTTTTCTACCTTATCTGAAATAATATTTGCATCGTAAATATAATCTTTGATCGGAATGTTTTTTTGAAGGTGTTTTTGTATGGGACGTCAAGGGAAAACGATATTTTGATTATTTGAGTGGTTACTCAGCGAATAATTTCGGACATTGTCATCCAAAAATTGTTCAAACTATACAAAAGCAAGCACAAATTTTGCATCATACTTCCAGGGCGTTTTACTCGGATGTTTTTGGGGAATATGCACAGTTTGTGACTAAACTATTTGGATATGACAAAGTTATGCCAATGAACACAGGTAAAATACAGGGAATGGCTTAGCAATATTTCGTATATGAATTTGTCATGATCAAAGGTGTTGAAAACCCATTTTTCCAAAAAGTACGTACTTTTATCAAAATTATTAACCCACTTGTTGAGAGCCACTGTGTGGCTTATGGTGGTTTATTAGGAGTTATTTTATTTCATTAAACAAAATGGAGATGGTGGCGCATGGGCGTTTTGAGAATTTTTCAAAATTGTGGCTAACATAATTATTTGTGTGAGAGGTTTGAATCCTGATCTTGTCAAAAAAAATGTTTTTTTTTGTAAAATTTAATAACAGAATTGAAATAGAAGAATAACGTAGTGGACCAAGAAGTTAATTTACCTCTGCTGTTTTGTCAATTATATTAAAATTTACGCTAATTTTTATAATTCTAGTTCAGCAGTTCTCAAAATTTGGGACTTTAATTTCAGAATGATTTTTTAGGAAAACTACGCATTTTTGATTCACATAAATTTTGCCTAATCAATTTGTCTTGCCATTCTCAATCTACTTTTAAATTGTTGCTAAACTATTCCCTAACACGATGTTTATCAAAAAAGCAAGTACAAATTAATTACTTTGTTTAAATACTGAATAGTGCAATTTTAATTCTTTATGACTTATTTTCAAAAAAGGTGTGGAGGCCGACGATACCGCTTGCAAAATCTCTCGTAAATGGGGTTACAAAGTGAAAAAAATCCCCAAAAATGAAGCAAAGATGATTTTCGCTGTTGATAATTTCTGGGGGCGTTCTTTGGCTGCGGTTTCCGCTTCTACCGATCCATCGTCTTTCGAAGGTTATGGTCCTTTTATGCCAGGCTTCAGCTGCGTTCCTTATAACGATCTCATTGCGTTAGAGGTAAAAAGACTCATTTAACCTTTAATATACCGAGTGATTCTTCTAGCGCCTACATTAGAAACTTTTTAACTTCTAATAAAACTAGAACTTTAAAATCAATTTTTTTGTTAAAATTTTCATTTGTAAGATTTTAGTTAAAATATCACAGCCGTTGAACTGTTTGCGATATGTAAATATTTTTTTTGCATTTGATAACCAAAATTTTGAAGTGCCTTCTAAAATTTTTAAAATTGCCAACTGTCAAAATTCAAGGCCAGTTTGATTTTTTCAAAATGGCTTTCAAAAATCGGCCATAACTTAGTTTTTCAAATGAATCGACCCTATTTTCTTACCAGCAGTCGAAAGAACAATAATATTTATGGTAATTTTTATCAACACGTCTTATACCTACCTCTTACAATTTTTTTTTTAATCACAAAAGGAACAGATTTTACTTCGTAATTTTTATAGTTGATGAAGTAGATCTTGCAAAATGATCAACAATTGTCAAACTTCAACATTTTATTTAGTTTTTAGTTGATTCATTATCGAATAATCGGATAAGCAGCAAAACAATGATATTTAATTGGTTTATGCTAACTTAATAAATTATGCCATTGAATTTTAAACTTCTTGAGTGAAAATGGTGGACAAATCTAACACTTCTTTTAATCACTGTCGCAATTTTATCGTATTTTTAAAAGTTTACTCAATAAAAAATGAAAATAATAAGCTAGAATTCTGTTTTTTGCGATTATTTTAAAAACTTGAGAGATCTATATGGAAGATGTTAATAAAAGTCTGCATAAAAATTGATGTTCTTTTGATTGCCATTGAAAAAACAGGATCATTCTATTTGAAAAAACTGAGTTATAATTATTTTTTCATTATCATTTTCAACATAATAGTAGCTCCAAGTAGCCTTGGAATTTAACAGTTTAATCTTAAAGATTTCAGAAGACCCTTCGACCCTTTGGTTATCAAATGCAAAAAGAACTATTCACTTATTTTAAAAAGTTCAAGGGTTGTGATATCTTAAATGAACCCCTGCAAATGAAAATTTTAGCAAAATACTTCAAACACTATGGCAAATAATACTAACAATCAGGCTACATTTTACTCAGTTCCAAAAGGCAAATTCAATAATGCAATAAAAATAGGTGGTTACCATTTAAGATTTCTCGTAGTTCCGGAAATTCAGCTATTTTAAAAATAATGTATTTGAACTTTGAATGATTGATTTGTATACAAAATTTAAAAGCTCTACCTGTAGTTGAAGTTAAAAAGTTTGTAATGTAGACCCTAAAGAATAAGCCTGTATTTCAAAGCACACTAACTTTTTTATTAAATACCAAGATAGTTTAAAGTTACTCATTTTTAATGACGTTTTTTTTAATATTTCAATATTATATTATCATGTTCAATTACGGTCTTTGAAAAGTGCTAATGACATCTGTTATGTTATTTGATTAGGTATTTTAAAAATTCGTAAAAATGTGCAGTTGGTAAGTCTTCTTAGAGAAAATGTTTTGCTATTGCATGGGTTTATCAAGATCAGCGAAAAATAAAAATAAAACTGTGTCCCTGTTAAAGTGTCTTAGTTTTCAACGGCCGTAACTGTACATATATTGCTAACAAGCTTTTTCAATGTAAGTATGATAGACCTGGACTTGACTCGACTTTCTCTAATTGGCATTACCTGTTATGATCCAAAAGGACGAATGTTGTACTTATTTTGAAAAAGTCTTATTCTGATATAAAATAACCGATGCATCGACAAAACAGACCGGTACAAATCAGCCCTAAAACTAAAATACAGAGTGATTCAAAAGTATCTGACAATCTCTCGGGTGCTGATAAAGGATATAAAATTGAATTCTATGACAAAAAAATTGTTTGAGAGTTTTTTCAGGAGATACAGGCTGTCCCAGCGAGTTGGTAAAGTCCATTATTCACTTTTCGTTGTTAAAAAATTATTTTCTTTTTTCAACCGTAGATACTAACCTCCTGCCTCACCTAAAATTGTTTTCAAATATACAGGGTGTTTCTGAGATGGGTTACAATACAAACTTATGTTTTTTTAAATGGAACAGCCTATATTTTTTGCATTTTTGGACGTTGTTTTTAAAAGTAATGATTTTGACTTAAACTTTTATTAGTCGGTTTTGCTTGGTTTTTGAAGTATTTTAATTTCTAAAAGTGCAAAAAATGTAGGGTGTTCCATTTAAAAAACGTAAGTTTGTATTTTAGCTCATTTCCGAAACAATCTGTATCTATGACTTTTTAAAAAAAAAATTTTAAAGTCATATTTTAAAAAATTTGCAGCTACAAACTTTTTTTAAACTTCTTCAATTTTAATTATTTTTTAATGTTTCTATGTTTCACACCAAGTTTTACACCACGATGAATAATTATTTTTAAATTTACTGTTAGACTTTAGTAGTTTTTGAATGGAAAAAACTAAAAATTTATCAAAAAATCACAGTGAGTAGATGTGCCAGCACTGGGAATTATTTCCTAGGAAACCGTTTCAAAATAATTTATTTCCATTCGGAAGTAAAGTTACCGTTGGGGGCGTCACTGAGCTAGGTCGCAAACAGTAACTATAACTGGCGGGAAAATGTTTATTCGGATACTTTGAGTGTTGTACGAATTTTGAGGTTTCACAATTATTACATTGCCAATGCGGAATGACTATTGTATCTTTGGTGGAAGAAACGAATGTTGACAAATTGGAGATGACGAGGAAAACACGAATAATGAATAACTTTTTGGTTCACTTTCTTTATTGGAAAATTATTACAAAGACATTGAAAAGCATACCTTTTGGCATAATTTACGTTTAAGTGAATTAGCAGTTGTTAATTTTAATTGTAGTTTTGTTGATTTATCGAAGTATTTCATGATTTTATCAGTGGAAAAATTCTAACCTAAAATTCACAAACTTCACTAATTTATTGGTTTCTTGAGCCCAACTTTGTGTTCGCTGTGATCCATTACTAAAGTCTTTAATTAGATAACTGTTTGAAAACACTTTGTAATGAAAATTTAAATTTTTTTCACTTTTTATCAACTTTCAAATTCCAACAGTAAACACTATACCACGAAAAACAGCAGAACCAAAGTCAAAGCTAGTATTTACCACCACGTACTTTTAAAGTGATTCTCTCTAATGTAAGCAATTAACACAATACACGCAAAATTGTTAAACAATTTATTAGATGTCAATTAAATGTGGAATTACAAAAATTTCGTTACTGTTTTCGACATAGTTCAAAAGTCGTCACCAGAGGGCGTCTAGTTAATTTTATTTCCGAATTGTTGATCAAATTCTATTACGATCATGACTGTAAGACAACGTTGCCGCCACATATTTATTTAAAATTTGTTATTTTTCAATAATTTTAATACAATTTTTTTTATTATTTTAATCTTTATACAGGCTGACCCAGAGATGTGTAATCGGTCTACAACTTTTTTGGTAATTGAAATATTGCTATGCTGTTTTTATTATCCGATAGATCGACTTAAAATCTACGAACTAAAAATATTTGTATTATGCACAGGGTGGTGAACCAAATTTATTCTTTTTAATGGAGCACTCTATAATATGTTTTTGCATAGTTGAAATTTACGAAAAAAAAAAAAAAATAACTTGATATAAACTATTATGGGTCTATTTTTTTCGTTTTGGAATTATTCAACTTTTCGTTATAAAAAAGACCAATTTTTGAAAAATCACTGCAAAGTCGCCTATAAATATTTTCTGGCAAATTTGCAACAGAAAAATTCAGAATACCTTGTAGTCTGAGCAAATAGACGACTTTTAGTTAAAGTACGTAGATAATGTACAGAGAGTGCCAAAACACAAAAAGTAAAACAACTTTATTTTTTTCAAATGGAACAACCTTTATTGTTTTGTATCGATATAATTTTTGATAAGTTTTCTAACGGTATGGGATGTATGGGATTTCCATAGTAAGTTTAAAATATTTTTTGAGATTTTTCAAAAAAATAATTCTATTACAGGAAAATTTGTTATCTTAGAATCTGATGTCACATGATAATTTATTTTTTGTTATGTACTTATGTGACTAATAACATTAGAAATCTAATTATTATTTGATACATAAATAAATTTTTCCCATCAAGAATTAATAATAAAATAAATAAAAATGAACAATTTTCTTTGAACACTTTAAGAAATATTTAAAAATTGCCATACATTTGCACATCATTAGAAAGTTTTTGAAAAATTTTATTGATACGTGTAAAGAAATTCATGGTGTTCCATTTGAAAAAAGTAAGTTATTTAACTTTTTGCGGTTTGCCACATCTTGTACATTATCAGCATGTTTCAAGTAAAAGTCCACTATTGCTAAAACTACAGAGTATTCTAAGTTTTTCTGTAGGAAATTTTTAAAAATAGTAAAAAAATTCTTTGTATTAAAGTTATTAACAAATAACGAATTTTAAATAAATGATATGTGGCAACGTTGCCTAATAGTCGTGATCGCAATAGAATTTGATCAACAATAAAAATAAATTGTTTTTGAAACGGTTCCCTAGGAAATAGTTCCCAGCGTTGGCACATCTACAAACTGTAGGTTTGTTTTCTTTACGAGTCTTTTTTATAACTAAAAGTTGAATAATTCCGAAACGAAAAAAGATAGATTTATAATACCCTGTATACAACACCTTGTTTTTAGTTTGTGGACTTTCGATCTATCGGAAAGTAAAAACGGCATGGCAATATTTCAAATAATAAAAAAGTTATAGACCGATTACGCACCCCTGGGCCATCCTGTATGTAAGCAATACTTTACTACACACCATTGAGTTGGTGCGCCGGTTTTCGAGCACCCGGTATATGCTAGTAAAGAGTATACATATAATCATAACACCAGATCTAGATCTAGATTAAATGGGAATGTTCCAATTTTTTTTTAAATTGTGATTCTAATAATTAAACGGTTTTTGACTGGCTTCATAAAATGTTTCAGTGGGGCATTTGGAGTCTTAAATAAATAGTTGCTAAACGAAGGGTAAAAATCATCCTTTATTGCTTTATTCCAGAAAGCCCTTCAAGACCCTCTAGTCTGCGGATTTATGGTCGAACCCATTCAAGGGGAGGCCGGAGTAGTTGTCCCAAGCGAAGGTTACCTAAAAGGCGTTCGAAATTTGTGTACAAAATATAACGTCCTATGGACGGCCGATGAAATCCAAACTGGATTAGGAAGAACAGGAAAAAGACTAGCTGTTGACTACGAGGATGTCAAACCGGATATTTTAGTCTTGGGCAAGGCTTTAGGAGGTGGTGTCTATCCAGTATCTGCGTGTTTGGCAAATGATCCCATAATGCTAGTCATTGAACCCGGCACCCATGGCTCCACTTTTGGTGGGAATCCCCTAGGTTCCAAAGTAGCGATAGCAGCCTTAGAAGTATTAGAAGAAGAGAATTTAGCTCAGAATGCATTTGAACTTGGGGAAATTTTCCGAGTTCAGTTGCGAAAACGGTTAAGCAAGGATGTTGTAATTGAAGTGAGAGGAAGAGGATTACTCAATGCGATAGTCATAAATAAAAGTAAGTGAACAAAAAACGAAAGGTTATCACTGCTTTTTACAAATCTGGTTCTAAGTGGAAACTGAGAGATAGTGTATCAATTGTTGGTCAAAACTTTGAAGTAATCGGAAAGTTTTTTATTATATCTTACTTTAAGCAAAAAATACCATTTGTTATAAATTGTTTTGGAAACAAAAAATCCTGTTACAATGAAATTTCCCTTAATGGGCTCCTCATAATAAAGGACACCTCTTCACAACGAACATTTTTGTAGGAATGTAACAAAACCTGTATTAAATTATACCACCTTCCATTCTGTTTTTTTTTTACTTAAAAACGTAACATTGATTATTTCAAAATAAAAATGAATTGATTTTTCTTTTTTTTCAGATTATATCGAAGCTTGGGATGTCTGTCTGAAAATGAAAGAAAACGGTCTGATAGCGAAGCATACTCATGACAACATCATCAGATTTGCGCCTCCGCTTATAATGACTAAAGATCAACTGCAAGAATCAATTGAAATTATTGTTAAAACAATTAACAGTATTGAAACAAAGTAAATGTTTTGTTAGACTTTATTATTTTTGTATTATCATCATTTTCTTAATCGTGTAATTTTACAAAAATAAATGTTTGTTTTTTATTTATGTTTTTTTTTTGTTAACACGTTCAAATCACTTGTTGAACATGTGTGCACTTATCAGTAAAATGGTCCACATGCTCACTTTTATAATCAACATAATGTCGAATGAGTTTTAATAAAAAAGGGATTTTTTTATCAATTTTTTCTATTATGATTATTTATATTTTTTATTTTATATTGAAATATAAAATTCAAAAATTACTTAAAATAACATTTAGTCTGCAGTTTTCTAACTAATATAAATATTTATGTTACTTTACACTTTTAAAGCAACAGAACTATTTTTGAAAAAATTAAGTAATTTATTCTGAAGGTCCATTGTATGGAGTGTAATAAGCCTTTAAATTGCAAAAAAAGTCACACCCTGGGGTGTGAATCGGTCTATAACTTTTTCAATAATTTAAATATTGCTACGCCGTTTTCACAATCCGATAGATCGACTTAAAAATATTCTTATTATGCACAGGGTGGTGAACTAAAGTTACATTTTTTTAATGGAACACTTTATATATTTTTGCATAATTGGATTCTACGCAAATAATAATGTAACTTTATATAAATTGTTATAGGTCTACCTCAGAACACTTAGAATACCTTGTAGTTTTAGCAATTGTTGACTTTTACTTGAAACAATCAAATAATGTACAGGTGTGCTAAAACGCAAAAAGTTTAATAACTCATTTTTTCAAATGGAACACCTTGTATTTCTTTACACGTATCGATAACATTTTTTATAAGCTTTCTAATGATGTGGGGTTTGTATAGCAAATTTGAAATATTTCTAAAAGTGTTGAAATTTTTTTTCTTTTTTTATTTATTGTATTATTAATTCTTGATGAACAAAATTCATTTATGTATCAACTTTGAAAATTCTCGAAAAATATTTTAAATTTGCTATGCAAATCCTATACCGTTAGAAGGCTTATCAAAAATGTTATCTACACATGAAAAAAAGTAGGGTGTTTCATTTGAAAAAAAAATGAGTTATTCAATTTTGTGCGTTTTGTATATTATTTGCGTGCTTTAATTAAAAGTCCTCTGTTTGCTAAAATTACAAGGTATTCTAAATTTTTCTGTTGCAAATTTGCATTGATTTTTCAAATATTGGTCTATTTATAACGAACGAATGCGTAGATTCCAATTATGCAAAAATATATAAAAGGTTCCAATTAAAAAAAATATAAGTGCTCAATTACTTAATAAACCAAAATGGTTGTTTATCAAAAAATCGACTATGAAATTTAATTTAATGTGCCGCTTTATTCAAATGACTACCGTAGTTTCTAAGAAATGTTATCTGTCAAATTTTTGATTAGTTGTTTTCTCATTTTTATGCATTTTTTGTCAATGTTGTTTCAATAGTAGATTTTTTTTGATCTGTCTTTTACATTTTCGTGGTTACTTGAGTAGTGTGAGCTGTCGTTTTTCTGTTTGAGCGTTTTTGCTTTTATGACGTATCCATCACTTCTGACAGAGTTCACAATTTTGATTTAGCGGCACATCACGTTTAAAATTTGTACGTGCTTTTTACATTAATTTGTTCTGCTATTCTGCTAAATCTTGTTCTACATAATGTAAATAAAAATAATCAAAACACGAAAAACTCAATATGGTTTGGTTAACTTCCAAGAAATCGCAAAAAGTTTGATACTTTTAATAGATACAAACAACTGATGACATGAAGCAAAAGGAACATATTAGAAAAATGAACCTCAAAACGCAGATAAACGCAAATAAACCTCAAAAAGCAAAAATGCAAGTTGAGAACAGATATTCTCAATTGAAATGTTATGAGATAAATCATATTATCATACAGGGTGAGTCAATAGCAGGTTATTTATATTTATATAATAATATCAATTCCAGCTGACCAAATAGGTAATCGTTAAAAAAAATCAAAATTAATCCACTATTGCATTGTTCTGAGTATTATCAAGTTTGTCTTGACAGTTTTGGTAAAATTTCATTATGGACCATTATTATTGTTTATAAGATAAAAAATCAACGTTGATTTATTTTATGTTTTTAAAAAATAAAAGAAGTATCAAGTAGTGAGTGCCATTAGTATTTTTGGTTGCATCTGAGGAGAAGTCAGAAATAACCCATAAATAATTCACCCTTTAGAAGAAAAACTGATAAAAATCTTTGCGATCTTTTCAATAGCCTTTGTAAGTATAAAGTTATTAAAATCCTTCAAATGCACCAAAAATATCTACGATAAAGGTCAACATTGTTTTAGAAACATATAAATTAACTGATTCACTAAGAATGCGTATGAATAAAAGTTTTTGTGAAAAGAGCTAAAAGTATCAAAATTATTAACATTTCAAAGGAAAAAGACGAGGGACAAATTTAAACCTATTTTTCCTTCACGTACTTCTATTTTTATAATGGCTTTTATTAACTAACACAATCAGATGGAACGAAAAATACATTTATTTGTGCCTCTATATCTTAACTTTCTTTTTTATTATTTTCAAAATGTAGTTTTGAGTTTAAGCTATTTTTTGAAGTATAACAACAACTTTGTATTGTAATATAGATATTTTTATTGGGGCGTTAATTAAATTGTCAATAATAATTCAAATCACAAGTCAGGAAGTTCTTTCGTCAGGCCGTTCCAGCGGATAGACCAACCATCTCAGACTTCATTCTGTAATGAAGTAAAAAGGGTTGTTGAGTATTTATGTCAACAACTACAAGATTTAGCATTAAAGGTAAATTAACATTAACTTAAGAATAACTCTTAAGAACCATGTATAACCAGATCTCTCACACTGAACTGTACAAATCGTGCAATGGTCAGCCCGCTAAACCCCACCTGGTTAGCCTCCACGCCGACCTGATCTTGCAGCTCCTTCAATACTCAATCGTGCAATAGGGTGGAATCCACCATCCCTTGATTAGTATTGGATAACCTCCACCAGATTGTGCAATAGGTCAACTTTACAGTCTCCCTAATCCTGGTCTTCGGATGGCAGTCACTACTCTGACTCCGTCCGGGACACACCTCATAACATTACAACCAGATTGTGCAATAGATTGGAATCCACCAATCTGACCCTGGCCTAATGATAACTCACTCTACCAGATTGTGCAATAGGGGTTGGACGTAACCATCCCTAATCCTGGTTTATAACAACACGTGATCGGAGTTCATGATACATGGCATAGTACGCGTTCTAGTTTTAACTACATTACTAATATTGACTACAAATACTCTGTGAGAACCACACTCACCAAATTTACGCCTTCGTTCTGCTCTGTCAGGATTGAAGTCGTATAATTTGTTTATTATTATTTTTATATAGTTACGCACAAACTAATGTGATTCACAAACACAAACACATCATTGGTTAATAAATTTAGTACATGAAATCATGAATCTTAATTTAACAAATTATTTTTATTACAGTATGTAGAAAAGATTGTTTTTTAAGACAAATGAAAGTTTTGTTTTGTATACTAAATTTACCTACTTTTTATTTGATTCATTTATTTACATTGTAACTAGTATTATTTAAATTATTTAACAAATTAGATTAGAAATAATCGCCAAGTTTATTATGTTTGCTACTCTCTCCTCTTAGCTGAGTTTGAAACAAAGTTGAGGGTCCTATATTCAAATAAATATTTTTTTGTTCTGTTGGTGGTAACTAGCTAAGGTGCAAAGATTTGATAATTTTGTAATTTTAGTAGATAGTTGATTTTTGTTAAAGTCGCATATAATGTACAGGGTGTGACAAAACGCAAAAAATTGAATAACTCATTTTTTTTAATAGAACACCATATATTTTTTGACGTATTGATAACATTCTTCATAAGCTTTCTAATGTTTTGAGGTTTGAGTAGCAAATTTGAAATACTTTTTAAAGAATTAAAAAAAAAGTAATTTCTTTCTTCATTTATTTTATTAATAATTCTTGATGAGTGAAATTTATTTATGTATCATATTACTAATGTAATTAAAACAATATTAGTACAATATCAAAAAATAAATTACCATTTGACTAAGCTAACAAATTCTTTTGTAATAAAATATTTTTTTGAAAAGTCTAGAATAATATTTTAAATTTTCTATGCAAATTTTATATTATTAGAAAGCTTATTAAAAATATTATCGATATAGGAAAAAAATATATGGTGTTCCATGAATTATTCAACTTTTTGCGTTTTGGCACACCCTGTATGTTATCTTTAACTAAAAGTCGACTATTTGCTAAAGCTACATGGTATTCTTAGTTTTTCAGTTGCACTTTTGTTAAAAAATATTCATAAACGACTTCGCAGTGATTTTTCGAATGTTAGTTTTTTTATTAATGAAATGTTGAATAATTCCGATACAAAAAGATTTAGACCGATAATAGTTTATACAAAGTTACATTATTTATTTTTTCGGAAAGAATCTAATTATTCAAAAATATATAGAATATTCCATTAAAAAAAATATGACTTTGGTTTACCACCCTGTATACAACACTCTGTGTATTATAAAAATGTTTTCAGTTTGTGGACTTTAAGTCAATCTATCGGATAATTAAAACGGCATGTCAATATTTTAAGTAGCATAAAAGTTATGAACCGAACACACACCCGTGGGTCACGCAGTATGGTCCTTCGAGCCGGAAATAAACAAGAATTATGAAAATAACTTATTCTTGAGCAAGACTCTTCCCTTGTAAAAATGTTTTTTTCATTGATTGTAAGTTAATTAATCGAACAAAATCAATAAATTTTACACATAATTAGATTAAATGTGAGAGGAAGCCATTTAAAGCAATCATTGTGTGTATTTAAAATTCAAACATCATGGACTCAATACTAAGGGGTTAGTATTTATAATGTTTTTTACTTTTTATTAATTTTTCCCAGAGGGTGTTACCAAAATTGGAGGTTTCCGATATGAAAATGGCGCCGTTTATGTCGGTTCATGGAATAAAAATGGCCTTCGTCACGGTTACGGTCACTTGAAATTTCGAAATGGTAACAGATATGATGGTTTTTTTGAAGATGGGTTGTTTCATGGTTTAGGAATGTTGACATTTTCAGACGGTGCAAAGTAGGTATTATTTAATTAAATTCTATGCTAATTAGTTGGAATATTAAATTACTTGTAGATATGAAGGTGAATTTGCGAATGGATGGTTTCATGGTTATGGGATATTTTGGAGAGCGGATGGTATGAGACATGAAGGACAGTTTTGTGGAGGTAAAATGTGGGGTTTAGGTATTAATTTCAAAATTTGTTTAATTATTATTTAGTTTGTTGAATTTCTTCATTCACTAGGTTTAACCACGTTCAAGGATGGATCTAATGGGTTTCCGAGATATGAAGGCTTTTTCCAAGACTGCAAGATTTTGAAAAAAATTAAATGTCCTGAGGCTGTGCAAAAAGCCCAGAAAATTGCATTTATGGCCAGGAATTATAAAGAATAAAAAGTATTTTTATTGTTTTAGAAGGTTTTATTTAAACTTGTGTACAAAGAGGATTAAAAAAAGTTATTATAGTTAATCGATATTTTATTACATTACTCAACTCAAAGATGGCCAAATGAGTATTACGAGTATAATGAAGATATACAGAGTGTTCCGTCTAAATCTCACACTAGAAGTATTCAAAGTTCTAATAAAGATATTTATCTGAAACTTGGTACTCAGTCATAATCCATTGAGTTCTGCTCAAGTCGCTATTAACATTCTTATTTTAAATGGAACGCTATGTTTTTCACTGCATTTTTAGATTAGTTGAATTATTTCAAGGGAGTTTTTTATCCGTTTTCCTATACCTAAGTTTAACGGTTTTTAAGATATTTAGGATTTTTTGAAAATGTTTGGATTTGCACCTGTCACATAAAAAATCGGTAACTCGCTTAGTTTTAGAGATTTCAAAATCATATTTGGAGAATTGAAAGACAAAGCCTAGGTCTGTACTTCAGTGTGTTCATTATTGAAAAAGAAGTTAATAAACCCTAAAATTTTAAGGTTAAGTTTGAACAGTTTCAAGTACCAATAACTTATTTTTTTCAAATGGGATGTCCCAATTTTTATTTTACTAGATGGAAGAGTATTTTGTTCTTTATCGATTTGCATTAGTATCCTCTATACCTGTTTGTGATAATTTTCAACTATGTTGTTTTTTATCATTGTAGGAAATTTCTTACTAACCACAGCTATTTTTGTGTAGTTTACAAAATAAACATTTTTGATTAAACAAACAATTAAATTAATTGAATGTTGGTTTAAAAATCTTTAATTTTTCACATTTTTTCATTTGTTTCCATGGCAAAGATGAGAATGAGACATATGGCTAACTTGAAAATAATTAAATATATATAAGTATAGGTAGTATTAATACAAATCGATGCAGAATTAAATTTTCTACCATTTAATGAAATAAAACTTTTAGCATTTAATTTGAAAAAAATGAGTTATGGGTGCTTAAAGTTTTGCAAACTTAACTTTAAAATCTGGAGTTTCTCTTTTAATAATTTGAAAACACCAAAGGAAAGACGAAGTCTTCCTTTTTCAAATGAGCTGAAAAATATTTCCAAGTTTTTAAAAATGGCAGAATTATCGATTTTTGAGGTGGAAGATGCACATTCAAAAAAAATTAAAATTATAAATATTTCGTAAACGGCCAAATTAAGGTATAGGCAAAGCTTATGAAAAACTACCTGAAAATAACGATGGTAATTTAAAAACGCATTAAAAATAGAGCTTTCTATATAAAATAAGGAAGTTAATAGCGACTTCTGTTATAACCAGAAGTGCTGTCACCTTAAAAATATTTGTATTGAGCAGGAGCTAAAACATACTGGTTGTACTCAAATTTTCAAATGACTATCATTATTAGAAGTCCCAATACTTCTAATGTGGGATTTTGACGGAACAGTCTGTACACAGGGTGAGTCTACTAAAACTATATTTTTACTATATCTCGGGTGACTAACACGTTTAGAAAACAAGATTCATACTATATTTTTTCTACGACGAAAACAATTTGGAAATTATTTTGTTTTTGACATTGATAATTTTCAGCGAATTTCAGCCCGTGTTTAAAATGCACAAAAGTGAATCTATGTCTAAAACGTCACTTAGCGCCTGGTATAAATTTCATTTTAGTGACAGGGGTAAAAAGAATACTTTACATTTTTTTCTATGATTGTAGCTTTTTCAAAAAATTTTTACAGATCCTTAGTAATTAAAATTAATTAATTAACTTTTTTGTTAATTATTACTAAATAGCTGCAAGGAAATTGTTATTTTTAGTGTCATTTGAAAAGAAAGCGATTCTTAAATGTTGCATTGTGCAAAAAATCTGTTTAGCCTCAAAAAAAATTAATTAATACAAATTAGAAATTAAACTAAATGAAATTTTCGTAGTAACAAAAATTTTATTAAGAATTGTTTTAGAATAAATATTTCGATTAATTAATATATTTACATTTTTTATTTTATTGATATTAAGGACTAGTTATAGAAAGCTCAATTAAAGTTAACTGCGCTGTTAAAAGTTAACAACGAGAATAAACCAATCAAATTGTGACAATTTGGTAACGTGATCAGTTAATCACGCATTTAACTTATGTCATTAATTATTAAGTTATTAATTTAAGTCGCAATTAAATGCAAGATTAACTAATCACGTGACCAAACTGAAGCAATTTGATTGGTCTATTCGCGTTGTTAATTTTTATCAACGAATTAAATTTTAACAAAGCTTTCTATAAGCCGGCTCTAAAACTAATAATTAATTAATTTTAGTTATAAAGAAGTATAGAAAAATTCAGGGAAAACCAAAGGTTCAGCACAAAATTAACATTTTTTATGACATTTTCAAAAAAATCCTCCATTTTAATGTTATAACTTATAAATCTTATTATTTATAATAATTATAATTATATTATATATAATATAATAATTATACAAAAAAAATTAAAAAACAATTGCCGCTTATAAAATAATAGGCAAAACGAAAAGATTTTTTTTATTTTATTAAATTTATTTTCTTAATTTTTAATTAATTTTTTTCTCTTTTTACCAGAACGACAAATATGTGAATAAAACAGTGAATAAAAATGTCTCTTGTCATTTAAAACGTCACAACTCAAAAACGAATGACATAATAAATGTCACTATATGCGTTACTTTTGGTTCAGTCTGTATCAAATATTTATTAGCAAACGATGACTTCTGCGCGACTAATTAATTTTTGAGATATATTACCTGTTTCAAAACTGTAAAAACGCCAACGTCGTATTTTACCAAATTATTTTTTTTATATAAGATTGATAAAATTGTAAAATACTTACTACTGATTAGATCTCTCATTGAAAGTATTAATTACATTAGCTATTATTTTTCTAAAGTGCATGAATAATTTATAACACCTAATTTTGAGAGAAAATGCGACTTTGGCAATTTTATAGTTTTGAACCAGCCAATAGTGAAAAATGCATTTAGCAGGTAAGTATGTTAAATGCTAAAAGTATATTTTTAAAGCATTTCAAAAATTAATAATAACAATAACATAGGAATTAACATTTGCTTTTAAATATCCTATTATAGTCGTAGATAAAGTATAGTATTCAATTCTTAAATGATGGATCTTATACACTCGAATAATTACAACACTCACTCACTGTGTTTGCTTGTGCTTTAACCAGTTCGTGTGTAAAATGTTCTGCATTATTTAACAAATTACTATAGTAGGTATATTCTGAGTGATTATTAGTATTAGAAATAAAGAGTGACCCAGGGGTGTGTAATCGGTTTATAACTTTTTTGCTATTTAAAATATTACGATGTCGTTTTCATAATCCGATAGATCAACTTAAAGTCCACAAACTAAAAATATTTTTATTGTACACAGGGTGTTGTATACAGGGTGATGAACCAAAGTTACATTTTTTTTAAATGGAACACTTTATATATTTTTGCATAATTAGATTCTACGCAAAACAATAATGTAACTTTATATAAACTATTATGGGTCTATCTCTTTTCGTTTCGGAATTATTCAACTTTTCGTTATAAAAAAAAAAAATTTTTTTAAATCACTGCGAAGTGGTCTTTGAATATTTTCCGACAAATTTGCAACAGGAAATCTCATAGTATTTTGTAGTTTTAGCAAATAGTCGACTTTTACTTGAAATGTATAGCTAATGTACAGAGTGTGACAAGACGCAAAAAGTTAATAAATTCATTTTTGTTAAATGAAACACCATGTATTTCTTTACACGTGTTGATAACATTTTTCATAAGCTTTCTAATTCTTTCTAATTTAAATTACTTCTTAAGGTGTTCAAATATATATTTTTTTACTTATTTTATTATTAATTCTTGATAAGTAAAATTCATTTATGTATCAAATAATAATTAGATTACCAATGTAATTAGTCACGTTAGTACATTTCAAAAAACAAATTATCATTTGACATATCAGATTCTAGGATAACAATTGTTTTCCTATTAAAATCATGAATGATTTTAATACAAAATCTCAAAAAATATTTTAAATTTGCCATGTAAATTCCAAACCGTTAAACAGTTTATCAAAAATGCTATCGATACATGAAAAAACATACATAGTGGTCTATTTGAAAAAAAATGAGTTATAGAACTTTTTGAGTTATGACTTATGACATACTCAGAATATTGTCTGCGTGCTTCAACTAAAAGTCGACTATTTGCTAAAACTACAAAATAATCTGAATTTTTCTATTGCAAACTTGCCGAAAAATATTCATAGGTCACTTCGCAATGATTTTTCAAAAATTAGTTATTTTTATAACGAAAAGTTTAATAATTCCAAAACGAAAAAAGATAGACCCATAAAAGTTTATATAAAGTTACACTATTTTTTGCGTAGAATCCAATTATGCAAAAATATATAGAGTGTTCTATTTAAAAAGATATAACTTTGGTTCACCTGTAGACAACACCCTGTGTATAATAAAAATATTTTTAGTTTTGGACTTTAAGTCGATCTATCAGATAACAAAAACAGCATAGCAATTTTTCAAATACCAAATAAGTTATAGACCGATTCCACACCCCTGGGTCATCCTGTATATTAAAAATACACTTTTTTTGCCACCTACTTATTTGAAATTGGAATAAAGCTGAAATTTATTTACGTATATCATTGCAGCTTTATACATAAAGGCCAATTGTTTTTCACTTGTGACAAATTCACTATTTATACACCTTACAACTCGCACACCCTGACACACGTCACAAATATGTTCCAACTTAATCTTTTCTAAAACAAACGTCATGGCGATATAGAGACCACATGCCGCAACTCCATCACTACAACAGAATATTATCAGAACACAATTAAAAAATACCAAGTTTTTTTACAAGCATGTTATAAGGACTTGATTAGATTTTTTGAACTTTTCGTATGTTTTTTCCCAAAAAGATAAAAAGTTTACGATGTTTTTTGGACACAATTTTTTGGCAGGCCATTCTTTTACAGAAACGATTTCTACCACTCGGTATTCCTTGAATTTCTTATTAATAATATTCAAGTAAGTAAAGGAGTAAATACGAACCTTGATGTCCCTAATGTACATATGTAGAATTATAATATCGTAGAATTTATAAGATTTAGTTTTAATATATTTGAGCATCAAATAATCGACTGGATTGAGTAGGTTTGTTTCTTGGAAGGACCAAATTTTACTGTTGTTTAAAGAAACAATCAGCAATATTTCTTTCTCGTGTACTAATTTCCAAAATTTTCCTACCATGTTACACTCAGGTTGTTGAATTGTTATAAATTGATTAAATATTTTTGCTAAGAGGTAACAAATTATTAAGTGTTACCATATGTTTTCTAATTTACCAGGAATAGCAGACAGCAAGTGGTGAAGCGCCATTTCATCCCACCAAGCAATATTTTTTAAATAATTTAATTGTGTGTTTAATTCTTCACTTTTTAGAAAGTTTTTTGTTTTCTCAATTTTGCTACATGGCGTTCCTGTTCTTCTTCCAACTAAATAGTCCAGAATAACCAAATGAGCCAACTTAAACTGTTCCACATTCTTAACAAGATTTGGTCTTTGGTCTCTAAGTTGATAAAGTGTTCCAAAAATATCAACACTGTTTTCTTCAGCGGCCATTCTTAAACAAATGTCACATAAAATGATAGTTCCAGTTCTGCCAACTCCTGCACTACTGTGAACAACAATCGGAGATTCAGTGCTAAGTGGAATACTTTGAAGTTTTTCCAGAAGAGTTATAAAGGACTGGGAGTAGAAAGGCACTTCAAGATATTGCCATGACAAGAATAGGTACTGATGGACGTCCCTGGTGATATTTTGATTTGTCACTTTAATGATTCGATGTTCGAAGTCAGTAGAAACTTTAATGTTAAAATGTTGTATTTTGATTTTACCATAATGTAGTACTTCGTGAGGGTTAGGCCAGTACTTTTCTACTTTTTTCTGAAAGAAACTTGCTTATTCAGATAAAATTTTTAAAATTATTTCTAACAAACCTTTCCTTGCTCGTAAATGTTGGCTAACATAACAATATGTTGCACGATTTCTTGCCATATCATTCTCCAAAAATCATCCACTGTGGAAATTTTAGGTCCTTGAGTAGCAATATAGGCTCTTGGCATGTTGTAACCCTAAATAAATTTAGTATTGGTTTTAGAGCTACTTCAGTCAATAACACTTGTTTACAAATAACAATAACTTGATTCATAAAACATTCTCAAGCTAAAGAAACATTTGCTTTGCATAACTAACTGAGTTTGGGACCTTTTTTAAGTGAGAAAAATTTTTTGATGAGAAATTTACTACTAATTTTAAAATTAACAGAAATGTACACACTATTCAGAAATGGCTGTTCATCAAGTCAACTGTGAAACTTGAAAGTAATGTGCCGCTTAATTTAAATAATAATGCACTTAGAATCTATAAACGAAAAAATACACAACAATAAAAGTTACGAAAATATAAAACACAAATCAAGACAAATCCTACACCTGAAACAACTTGACTGAAAAATTCCAAGAAGGTGAGTTAAAAGCTAATTTTCAAAGATTTGACAGAGATGACAATACTCAGAAACTACAATTATCATTTAAACGAAACGGCACATTAAATTTAAATTCCATAGTTGACTTGATAAACAACCCTTTTTGAACACATTGTATACTTTCAATATATTTAGGTACTTATTTTTCAGCGTGAAATTTAAAGAAACCAAACATTTTGTGCTTAAACTATGTAATTGGATTCTATGCAAAAAAATTATGTACTTTTATATAACTATTATGGGTCTGTCTCTTTTCGTTTCAGAATTATTCAACTTTTCGTTATAAAAAAGACCAATTTGTTGAAAAATCTCTACAAAGTCGCAATGAGTATTTTCCTAAAAATTTGCAAAAGAAAAACCTTGAATACCTTGTAGCTTTAGCAAGCAGTCGACTCTTAGTTAAAGCACGCAGACAATATACAGGCTGTTCCAAAACACAGGATGTTGACTAATTCATTTTTTTCAAATGGAACACCATGTATTTTTTTACACGTATCGATAGCATTTTTCATAAGCTTTCTAATTACATGCGGTTTGTTTAGCAAATATGAAATATTTCTCAAAGTGTTAAAAATTTTTTTTTAATTTATTTTATGATTAATTCTTGATGAGCAAAATTCATTTATGTACCGAGTAATAACACATAAAAAGATAAATTACCATTTGACTTATTAGATTGTAGGATAAAAAATTTTCTTGTAATAAAATATTTTTTTTAAAATACCGAAAAATATTTTAAATTTGCTTTGCAAGTCCCACACCATTAGAAAGTTTATCAAAAACGCTATCGATACTTGGAAAAAATACAGGCTGTTCCATTTGAAAAAAAGAGTTATTTAACTTTTTGCATTTTGGCACATTCTGTATATTATCTGCGTGCATTAACTAAAAGTCATCTATTTGCTAAAACTACAAGGTATCCTAAATTTTTTTGTTGCAAACTGGCTGCAAAATATTCATAGGAGACTTTGCAGTAATTTTTAAAAAACTGGTCGTTTTTATAACGAAAAGTTGAATAATTCCAAAACGAAAAAAGATAGTCCTATAATAGTTTATCTAATAAAATTACATTATTTTTTTGCGTAGATTCCAATTATGCAAAAATATATAGGGTGTTCCATTTAAAAAAATATTACATTGGTTCACCACCCAATTTTATTATACACCCTGTGTATAATAAAAAAATTAGTTTGTAGACTTTAAGTCGATCTATCGGATCATAGTAATATTTAAAGTAACATAAAAGTTAAACACCGATTATGCACCTTTGGGTCACACTGTAGTTCGGAAAAGTGGTGAGGTGGATTTTTTTTGTATAAGTAATTATGACTTTCAGCTAAATATAAATCGTTAAACGTCATCAAATTACACATCACATAATATAAAAATTAAAATAATCCAAATTAAATTGCTCCCAACAATAAACGGATGTTTTCAGTCTAATATTAATTAAATATCACTTACATCGATATAATTGGCATTAATGTAATCCGACTTTTTGTCGTTAGTTGTCCGTAGCACTACTCTTGTATGGTCATCTAAAATTTTGACAAAAAATATAAAATACATATAAATTGATAGTTTTACATGCAAATAAGTCCGGGTATCGATTTTTATGTCTATTAGCTTCCAAAGCTCCACAATAGCACGGTTTGGTGTGACCTTGAGGAATCAACTAAAAATGAAAAATTAGGTTGTGGTAGAAATTTTCTCTTGACAGGTCTAACCAGATACTGACGTTCAAGGTCACCGTTTTTTAATGATTCTTTAATGTAATTTTCTAGTTCGGATACTTCAATTTTCATAGAATCGATTTCTAAATTTCCTTTGATATTTATTTCTCTTAGAGGAATATAATCTTCAGCAATTTCTGGATAGACTGAAAAAAATGAACAGAAGTAGAAATAATCAATTTGTTAGAAGTTGTACTTACTTATCGGCTTTTTTCTCTTTCTTCTACTAAAAACATTGAATGAACACATTTTTGTACTGTTGTCAAATGAATAACTCACGCATAAATTATTACACCGGGAACTATTATTACCATTAAAAATAACAACGATAATCCAAAGTTCTTGATTGCTTTTAACATTACCAAAGAGTTACTAGTGTAAATACGAAAGGAATACAATTTGTAACTACTTTTGTTCCTGTATGTGTTTATCAACAAAAGAGAAATATTATAGCTGATTTCAGGTTTTAGAAAATAATTCAAATGATTATTAGTAGTGCAATTTTGTACAGAACAGTTTTTACCAATCGTGAAATTGGAAGGATTTATTTTGTTGCTGCATTTATATAAAATTTGAAATTTTGCTATTTGACGAAAGTCGAATTGTTCTTCAAACTGTTTAATCTCTTCCGGATGCCAGAAAATATTCTTTGTGTCAACTTGTACCAAAAGAAATAATTTAAAATCCTTGGCATTGTTTCTAATTTTGGATGTTTCCACAATAAATGTGGTGTCTGTAGTAAAAACAATTTTTGGTTCATTTTCAAAAAATGGAATAACAGGAGGGCTTATATCCGCAGTCGTTGCAGGATTACCATTTAAACCGTTAAAAGCTCGAATTATAATTGTATAATTTCTTGAAGGTATTAGTTTTGTTTGATTAATCTGTAAATAAATTGGGAAAAAAATGAAAATAGAATCTATTAGCTGTTTCAAAACTATAAAAACGCCAGCGTCGCATTTTCTCTCAAAATTAGCTGTTATATATTACTCATGCATTTCAAAAACATAATAGCTAAAGTTAATGTAATTTGTACTTTTAATGCGAGATCTAATCAACAATTTTATCAATGTGATTTAAAGAAATAATTTGCTAAAATGTGATGTTGGTGTTTTTATAGTTTTGAAATAGCTAATACATTTTTTATACGTACTATGTGAATGTAGGTAAAGCTGTAGTTTAACACTTCCAAAGTGTGAATAATATGGTTTTCTGTTTGATTTTCAGAAAATACAGAAATGTTGAAATGAGTTATATAACCATTAGCTTCAATTGGATGACACCAAATTAATTGTAAATCGTTTTGTAAGGTCCATTTAACGGTGAGATTGAGTGGTGGTTTGGAAGCTTCTAAAAAGAGAAACGAGTTTTTTTGTTGTAAATGAAGAAAACTTAAAATTCACCAATTTTGGTTACTGCATTTATTTCCACAAGCTGGCCATATGTTTGTGGTTCAATATTTTTGGCACGAACCTACAATCGGTTACTTTATTCCACATTTAAAAATAACGCATAGTAATACAATTTTACTGAATTATATTGCGGTTATACAGGATATCTGTTTTCAAGCTCCAATAAGGGGATCTCAGTTATTATACAATGTATTTTTAAATGATTCTTATCTAGTTAATTTTAAAATTGGTTTACATGTAAAAAATTTGTGTCGCTTTGCTTAATTGAATTCTCTGTCAATAAATGTCAAAACTGTCAGTTTTGAAATTTACAAATTGTCAATTAATTTATTTAAAAAATTTCGTTAAAACGCAAGTAAATTTTTACACTGTACAAGAAAACACATTTATTGTAGAAGCTTTTTTCCAAATTGGAGACTTAATAAATGTAGAATGGTAATTTTTGGTGTCTTAATGCCTGTTATTAATTCTATAGAGCGGTATTTTTGATTTTACATGAAAAATTCACAGACAACTAAATGAGAATCATTAGAAACACATTGTATAAGAGACAGGAGGTCGATTAAATTTGGGCAAAGTTGCTCATTTTTATGCTGAACAATTATTTTAAAGAAAATTTAATGTATCATTTTCAGTTTTTAAATTATTGAGTAAAGTTAAAAAAATTAATTTTACTTTTAATTTTTTAAGCGAAAACCAAAAGAACTACTAGACGTCTTCAGAAACTTTTTTACAAAATATCTATCAGTCATGGCCTTTTAAAGGCATTCTTGATGTCAGAGTTACAACACACAACTTTGGTTTTTCTTACGGACGCCATATTTGATACATTTATATTTTTGAAAAGTGTTTTTATTCCAGATTACAACGGTGTATCACATGAAATGATCGAATCTTATATGCTGCTCAAAATGGAGAAAAAATCATTTTCGCAAAGGGTGCTTTGGAAAATAACGCCAAAAATTTTGTTTGACAAACTTAATTTTGACAGTTCTGCTTAGAGTTTTTATAACTTTGTTTTGCACTATAAACTTCGAGCTTATCATGGTGTTTAGTTTTTAAATAAGTGAGCTTGGCGAAAATGTAAACCTTCCTGATCCAAATTCAATTAAACCTCCAAAATCAAAATTGTTTAAAAACAAAATTTTTGGCGTTTTTCTAAAGCACTCTTCACAAAAATGCTTTTGTTTTCATTTTGATCATTGTAAGATTCGATCATTTGATGTGAAACATCGTTGTAATCTAGAATAAAAATTCTTTTCAAAAATACAAAAAGCGAATATGACTCCCATAAGCGAAACCAAAGTTGAGTGTTATGATTATGATATCATCAAGAATGCCTTGGAAAATACGATGACAGATTTAGATTCTTTATAACAAAGTGCCTAGTTAAAAACGTCTTGTTCTTTTGGTTTACGCTTGAAGGAATAAAAACGAAAATTACTAATTTCCATTTTTTTCTAATAAATTAAAAATTAAAAATGACACAACAAATTTTCTTTCAATGCATGCTAGCACCTCTTAAAAGGAACGCCTCAACTTCGTATGGTTAGCTAAGGAAAAATGAATCCAATGTAAGCGAAATGTTAAGGGCAGTTATATAATTGCAATATAACCACGCGTATATAAATGTTAGATAACGATACATAACCGGGATATAACCGGAATATAAGGAACCGTTATACTTGGTTATACAGGGTGTCCAGCTCAGCTCCCGTCTTCTGTAGCTCTAGGAAACATTTCAGAAAAATATTTTTGACTATAGAGAGTGTCCCTAAAAAAATATGACGTTTTAACCATAATTTTTTTAATGGTAGCTATAATTTTTTTGTGCTTATTATGATACATTTTTAGCTTGTTACATGTCCGTAAGGTTTTTTTTCAAATCGGTTCAAGGATTACTGTTAATAAAAATAAAAACCAAAAACATTCGGTTTCACATCTTTAGTTTTAAAAATTAATTAAAAAATAGAAACAGTGCTTTTTTGAAGAAACTATTACTATGTAAGTGTTAAACAAGATCTATCAGACATATTAAGTGACTTTGATTGATTTGAATTACTACAGGGTGTTTACAATTTATTTCCAAACTTTTTAATGTTTAGAGCCTTTTATTTTGCTAATTTTAAATGACAACCCTTATTTATTTTTATATCATTCAACTTTTTATAATACAAGCATAACATAAATCATAACAGATTTGTAGTGACAAATGACCTTAATGATTAAAAGTCAAACATGTTTAAAAGGTTTTTGACAAATAACTCCAAATGTGTTAGGATTTGCAATAGGGTTGTGATAACAAAAAATGTTGTTTCTTTAATTCCGCATCGAATGGTATAAAAATAAACGGGGGTTGCCATTTAAAATATGCAAACTAAAAAGCTTTAAAATCAATCAGTCACTTGATATGTCTGTTAGATCTTTTTTATCACTTACATAGTAATGCAGGGTGTATCAGAACAAAAATACGTGTGTTAATTTTACCACGTAATAAAACTTATCAAATACAATTTTTCTCTATAACGTTTTACAAAATTTTTAATTCTCACTGTTTTCCTCCTTTCTTTTGTGCAAACGAGCCGGTCAGTGTTTAATAATTAGTTTGTATTCATAGCAACAATTTTCATTGTTGTTTTAAATTGTTTAAATTGTTCGTTTCTACCACAACGAAAATAGTTCGGCTTTTTTATTTTTGCTTTCATAGGGGGGTACACGTTTCAGTATGTTATCTTTTTCCAAATTTTATGTAAATTTGCGAATTTTTTATTGAAAAATTACAAATAGAAAAGATGTTTAATTTGTTGAGCTCTGTTTGTTACCTGTTAAATTTAAAACACGTATTTCTGATATACACTCTGTATTGTTATCAAGAAGGCACTGTTTCTATTTGTTATTAATTTTTAAAACTAAAGGTGTATAACCGATTTTTTTGGTATTAATTTTGTTTATCAGTAATCCCTAAACCGATTGAAAAAAACCTTAGAAACATGTAAGAAGGTAAAAAGGTTTCATAATGATCACAAAAAAATAATGGTATGGCACTGAAAAAATTAAAATTTTTTGGGACAGCCTGTATAATTAAAAAATAATTTCCTAAAATGTGCCCTAGAGTATAAATAACATTTACAAAATATAAAAGTTCTAACTTTAATAATTACTGCTACAGAAGACGGGAACTGGGGTCGACCATCCTGTACAACGTATTAGGGAAAGGAAATGGTTTAGCAAAAATTTAATGGTAGTTAGAAAATGGCGAGACAAATCGATTGAGCAAAATTTACGTCAATCAAAAATGCATAGTTTTCCAAAAAAATCGTTCTGAAATTAAAGTCCCAAATTTTGAGAACCGCTGAACTAGAATTAAAAATTAAATTTCTGAAGAAAGTAATCACTTTTTGAAAAATTTACAAGGGTTTTTAACTGGTCCAATCATGAGAAATTCACATACGAAATATTGCTAAGCCATTCCCTAGCACCCTGTGTATGTGTAATACTAGGGAAGAAACTAACTTGTACGAAGTATTTTTTATCAGCCTTTAAATGGTTTAAGGTGTAACAGTGGAAATTAGTCCATAGTGTGCAAGGAGAATTCATTACAATTTCTGATTTTGCCTCAGATTCTTTTGTAGTAAAATACGAAATGTTGTAATGGTCCAAAATTCCATTTGGAGGATGTGGTTTTCTCCACCTGATTGAAATAGAATTGTCGTTTTTTGCAAAAACCGACAAGTTTGTAACTGGACCTGGCGATTGTGCCCCGATTTTGAAAATTTGATTTTTTACAATGGTGTAGCATTGTTTGTTTCGGCAACATTTAGCTGTTAAATTATATTTTACAAAAGGAAATAATCTATGGAGTGTAAAAGAATTTTGCTCAGCGTTGTATTTAAACTCTTTAGTTACGTTTTTACACCAAACTTCTGCACAAATTGCTGTTATTTTAATAGAAACTGGACCTTTGATCTTTTCACAATCAATGAAAGAAAATCTTATTTCAACGTGGTGATCATTTGTTATAATATTTTTTAATTTTGGACATTCTTCATTTTTGAGTAAAGCTGTAAAAATTATTTGATTTAAATTTCGTTTGAATTTTTTCAACTTACGTGATCCTCTAGTTGAATGATACACAGCTCGTAGTTTTCCATGAGATTTTGTGTTAACAGCAAATACTTTAAAGAAATAATTTGCGTATGGAACTAACTTTTGCACATTTATTGAAGT
The DNA here is from genome assembly GCF_031307605.1 of Tribolium castaneum. Classification (NCBI taxonomy): domain Eukaryota; kingdom Metazoa; phylum Arthropoda; class Insecta; order Coleoptera; family Tenebrionidae; genus Tribolium; species Tribolium castaneum. Next base: position 17,102,825 of record NC_087400.1, read on the forward strand.
CTCACGTGTTTTAAGTTTAAATTTTTTAGAGACTTTATTTCCTTTACAAGCTACGTCTGAGACAATCTGCAACAAATAACTACATTTTTAAATTTGTAGTCATATTTTTTATTACTTGATATTCGACCACATAATAAATAAAATCGCCATTCATTTGCAAAGGTTGTTTCCAAATCAAATGTATACTAGTGTCTGAATGATTAATTGCTCGTAGATCTTGAACTTCATCTGGAACTATCCACAATTATTTGTCAGTCAATTGTAGTTTTTTTTAATTTAAACTTACCTGCTATTTTAGTTGTTGAAAGTAATAATTTTTGATTTGGGTGAGTTTCTTTAAAAAAAACTTGACAATGTGAACACACATTACAGATGAGAAGTATCAAAGTTGGTCCAATTATTTTTTCGTAACTAACAGTCATGGCAGAAACATTTCAACATTTACAATCACGACTTGAGAAAAACTAACAAAACTGGGCGACGTGTGTGTCTATCATATCAGAGATAAGTTATAAGTATTGGTTAAGTTTAAATTTCTTTTACTGACAATTTTATTATCAAAATGTACTGATTAGTTACATGCAATTCAATCAACTTTATCTAAATTTTACAAATTATTTCGTTTACTTTGCAGACGATGAGGAAAAGGCTTTTTACTTGAAAAAATTAATCTGTTATTAGACATGGGTTTGTTTCCTTATTTTTTTGCAGTTTTAGAAATACTACAGTTTTGAGTTTTCCATTGTAAATTCTAAGATTAGATCTCAAATTAATGAAAAATTGCTAAGATTGATTTTAAAAAAGAAAAATACAAATCAGACTAGAGTTTAAAAAGAGGAAACTCTTTCAGAATTATTGAAATCATCTAAAAACACAATCAAAACTAAGCTTTTTTAAAACGAAGAAAGTAGATGCCAACTACAGGAATAACTGAAAGTGCCCCTAAATTTAAAAAAATTTCTAACGGATTATGACTGAGTACAGATTTTTAAGTAAATACAGGGTGAACGAGGGGTGTGTAATCAATTTATTAATTTTTTTGCTATATAAAATATTGCCTTGTCGTTTTCATTATACAATAGATCAACTTGAAGTACACAAATTAAAAATATTTTTATACATAGTGTGTTGTATACAGAGTGGTGAACCAAAGTTATACTTTTTAAATAGAACACCCCATATATTTTTGTATAATTAGATTCTTCACGAAAAAATAATGCAACTTTGTATTAAGTATTGTAGGTCTATCTCTTTTTTTTTCGGAATTATTCAACTTTTTGTTATAAAACAGACCAAATTTTGAAAAATCACTGCAAAGTCGCCTATGAATATTTTCCGGCAAATTGTCAACAGAAAAATTCAGAATACATTGTAGTTTTGGTAAACAGACGACTTTATACATAGAGTATAATACAGAGTGTGCCAAAACGCTAAAAATTAAATAACTAATTTTTTTCAAATGGAACACCGTGTATTTTTTTTCATATATCGATAGCATTTTTGTTAAGCTTTCTACCGGTATGAAATTTGCATAGCAAATTTAAAATGTTTTTTAAAATTTTTCAAAAAAATGATTTTATTACAAGACAATTTGTTCTCTTGGAATTAGATTCCAAGTCTATTGGTAATACATTTTTGATATGTACCAATGTGACTAATTACATTAGTAATTTAATTATTACTTGATACATAAATGAATTTTGCTCATAAAGAATTAATAATAAAATAAATAATAAAAAAACAATTTTTTTTTGAACACTAAGAAAGATTTCAAATTTGCTATACAAACCGCATATCATTCCCTTATAAAAAATGTTACCGATACGTGTAAATAAATACATAGTGTTCCATTTGAAATAAATGAGTTATTCAACTTTTTGCGTTTTGGCACACCCTGTACATTATCTGCATGTTTCAAGTAAAAGTCGACTCTTGATTAAACTACAGAGTATTATAAGTTTTTCTGTTGGTTCACCACTCTGTATACGACACCCTATGTACAATAGAAATATTTTTGTTTGTGGACATTATGTCAATCTATGAGATAGTAAAAACGGCACAACAATATTTCAAATAATAAAAAAGTTATAGACCGATTACGCACCCCTGGGTCATCCTGTATGATTAATTTTATTATTATTGATTATTATTGGAAAAAACGTAAAATAAATTGTTTATAAAGTAAACAAAATAATCCGGGAAGTGTATGTAATATTTATTATTGATTGCATTGCATTTCCTAACTAACAAAAAGGTGATAACCACTGATAACAAGAATATTCATTGCAAAAACTTTATCTTTAATCTGACAAACACACCCGTAGCCTACATTTTTTAATTTTCCTTAAGTCGTGTTGTTAAAATGTTTCTACGTTCTGCCATATTTATTTATGGCAAAATGATTAAACCAATTTTATTGTTTCTCATGATTTTAAAAATTTGTTGCCGATTGTCTCACACCTATATTATAAAGAGTCTTAACTTGAAGCATTGAGATTTCAATAATTGTTGAAAACTAATTCCCACACACAAATTACGTATTTGTTTAAAAAATTTATGGTTAATGTAGAATTTCGTATTAAACCAGAAGTTCTGTAACATTCAACTGAAAATTTTCTTATTGATTAAAATCAATAATAGAATTTTAAAATGCTATCCAGGTAGTGAGCGTCGAAATTATGAAATAATCGAAATAATTACTTTGCCAACTATTTTCTAGGAAAAATTTAAATGTTACCTGCTTTCAAATAAACGAAATTAAACATTGGCTTTCTTTTAAATTTCTGGACTATAGAAGAAAAGTCCACTGTCCATTGGTAGACTAGTATCTTTTTCAATATTATCAACATAACTCTTTGAAATATACCTTTTCCACTTTTTGAAGATTTTTTCCAAAATATCGTTATGAAACATTTTATTTATTATACGGCTAAAAAATTAGAATTGAACAATTTTTTATTTCCGGTTTTCATTTAGATATTAGGTCTCTTAAAAATTAGGAATGATTTAAAACAAAATACAGCTAAAGTATTTATTCAAAATTGAAGTGTTACCCAATTAAAAAAAAAGGTTGAATAGGTTAAATAATAAAGCAATGAATTAGACTGTAAACTTTTTAACTCCATAATAGTTAATTTTACAGGAAACGGAATAAACTAAATACGTTCATAAAACTTAATTATTTTGAAAATATTATGTACTGATTTGAAAATGAGAAAAATAAGAAAAAATTCTGTATTAATAATAACACATAAATAGTTAGTTATTTTATTATTTGTTATAAATTGTGGAGTTATTAGCTGTTTCAAAACTGTAAAAACGCCACCGTGGCATTTTTATTAATTGAATTATTTTTTTAAAATAAAATTGATAAAATTATCAAATAGTTATTAACGGTTAGATCTCTCATTGAAAGTATAAACTTTATTAGCTATTAGTTTTTGAAGTGCATAATTTATCACAGCAAATTTTGAAAAAAAATGCGACGTTGGCGTTTTTATAGATTTGAAAAGCTAATAGATTTGCACATTTATATTAATTTGATGTTGGAGTTGGATGCTTTTATATACTACATCATTTAATTAATTTTTGCTATTTAATTTAGCATGTTTGTAAGTAAAGGCATTGTTAAAAAAATAATTTTCATATTGAATATTACCATAAAAGTTGTGATAATCTCTAGCTATTACTGCTCTCAATTCTAGTAAATCGTCAATTTTTTTGTTATCTTGCATTTACAAAAATATAAATTTTCTAGTTGAAAAAAAATCTGAGGCAAGAGTCGCTATCTTTTCGTAAATCTTAACTTGAAAAGTATTTCTCCTGATGGCAGTCAACTGAAGACCTCGCAAATCAGTCACCTTAAAAAATTTGTTGTAGAATTATTATTTTCAAATAAAAATGTTATCAAACCAATACCAAATCAAAACTCCGTGATTATTAATTTGAGAAATTGAAGTTAGCGTATTTACATATAAAAATTTTGATCATGTGGAATTAGGCGGTTTACGTGCTATGCAGTTTCAGCTGCTAATTTTTTTGTTTATAATTTTTAGTTTTTCTGAATGTCTATTTAAGTGATTGCCATTAAAATCTAAAATTCGACCAAAAGGGGAGTTAAAAGGTTTGCACTCTAAGCTATCGAAGGTTGAATAATAGGTATTATGATATTTAGAAAAAAATTATAAGCATCAGCTTATACTACATAAAAGTATTTTAATTAATTTTCTAATTTTTGGAATTGGGACATAAATAAACATTCTACATCGCTTTCTATTTTTTAAAAAATACAGCGTGTCCCAGAACTCGTACCCTACCCGAAAAGTGCTAGTGCTAACGGAATGCAAAAAAGTCGGTATTTTAATCTTCCTGTGGGAAGGTTTTTCGTGATTGTCTAAGTAATTTTAAATGTTCTTTTCTTCCAAACGCAGTTAGAATTTTTTGTACTTTTCTTTCAGAATTGCCCAGACTACATGCACCTTTCAATGTACATGCGTACATTTAATAGTTTAACCTTTATACACCTAATCGAATTCGAGGATCAAATGTAAAAATTTCTAATAAGGGGCGTCCCAAAGTGGGGGGTAAAAAGTACCCCAACTATTTTGAATTTATATTTTTGACATTTTTAGCAATAAAATTTTAAATTCCATAGTGATTTACACAAAAATGGTCTCTTGTGTTGTTTCGATACATCTCACAGTTTTTGAGTAAAATCAATTTAAAAGTTATGTTACAAACCATAAACAGCATGAAAATCAGGAATGCACAGAGGTTTTCGCGACCAGAACCTGTCTTACAGATACCTCTTACAAAAACTGGCTAAACGTCGACATTTTCTTACAAATTCATACGATCTAACACCAAAAGACTTAAATTTCAACTTGGTTCTAGTGTAGGATTAATAGTGTAATGTTTGTTAAAAGGTAGTAGGTGCCTTACAATGAGCAAAAAGTTAGTCCAACAAAATACAAGGTGATTCTTTAAGGGCCTACATTACAAACTTTTTTACTTCTAATTTAGGTAGAGCTTTAGTAGTATATTAAGTATCAAGACCGGTAAAAAGAGTTTATCGATTGAAGACAATTGTTTGACAATTATTGTCTGAGATCGGCAATCTTTAACGTTCGTGATGCTTAGGGCGTTTTTTGCACGATCCTTAACTTTTTTAAAGATTTATTGAATAATGTGAAAATAATTGTCAACACAACAGGTTATGGTTACCGGTTGCTACGTCAAAGGCGTTGTCAAAATTACTTACCGACGCCTAATTTACTTACCGACGTCTTTGGAAGTAGCAAATAGTAAACACCACATACTGTTGAAAACAGACGTAGTGAACAATCAAATAGAGCTCAATCGTGCGAAAATTTCGTAAACGACCCAAGTCGACCTTTCTGAGTTCAACTAAATTATTTGCAAGATGGCTGAACTACGAAAAATTGGCGCCAACTTTGGCATTTTAAATGGTTATTACCTATTTTGATTACATATTTGAATTCGCCTTTTGGAACTGAATAAAATGTACCCTAATTGTTAGTACTTATCTGTCATAATTTTTAAAGTATCTCAATTTTTTTGTTTGTTTTCATTTGCGGGATTCATTTAAAATATCACAGCGCTTGAACTCTTCACAATAAGTGAATAATTATTTTTGCATTTTATAACCAGTCTTGAAGGGTTTTCTGAAATATTTAGGATTCTCAACTGTCAAATTGAAAGACTACCATGATATTTTGAAAATGATGTTTAAAAAATGATTATAACACAGTTTCGTCAAATAAAATGACCTTGTTTTTTCAGTGGTAATCAAAAGAACAGCAGACTTTTATTAACATCTTCTATATCTATCTCTTACAGTTTTTGAAATAATCTCAAAAAACAGAATTCTAGCTCATTATTTTTATTTTTTAACTAGTAAACTTTCGAAACATACGATAAAATTGTGCCATTTTCTAAAAAAAATATTAGATTTGTCCTCCATTTTTACTCAAAAAGTTCAAAATTTCATGTCAGACAAACTGAGTTACTAATAAACTTCGTAAACTATAAACTATAATTAAATATTATTGTTTTACTACTTATTCGATAATAAACCAGCTAAAAATAAAAAAATATTGTAGTTTGACAGTTGTTGACCATTTTGCAAGGTCTACTTGATTAACCATAAAAATTTCGAAGTAAAATCTGTTTCTTGTAATTTTTTTTAAAAGCTGTAAGAGGTAGATATAGGAGGTATTGATAAGTCATCGTAAATAACGATGTTCTTTCGAACGCCGTTAAGAATATATGGTCGTTCTATTTGAAAAAAACTGAGGAATAAAAATTTTTTGATAAGCATTTTGAACAAATTATTATACTAGCCTTGAATTCTGAGACTTGACAATTTTAAAAATCCTAGAAGGCTCTTCGAAACTTCGATTATCAAATCCAAAAAAAATCACTTATCGCAAACGGTTCAAAGGCTTCGATATTTTAAATAAAGTTAACATACAAGTTGTCCCAACGATCCTTAAAAGCTTCATAACTTGTTTATCATTAAAGATATTGATGGTTTTCTTTTAGATTATAGCTGCGTTTCTACTGCACGTTTCTAAAACACTTCTAAAACACTAAAGTTATGTTTTTTCAAATGGAACTTACCCTAAATTTTATTGCATATTTGCATGTAGCTTATAATACTGATGATTTTAATCTAAACTTGTGTTAGTCGATTTTGCTTAGTTTTTGAAATATTGTGGTTTTTTGACAAAAACATGTTTTATTTAAAAATTTATTACACAAAAACGGAGAATAGTGGAAACGTAGCACTTTCACTACTATAAAGGGAAAAGTTCAAACAAAGTTAGTTTGAATTGTTTAGCACATTGCTAATTAGAAGCGTAGAAAAATTTAAAAGTTTGTTAAAAGTTGAATAACAAGAAAAACTTAAATGGAACAATGCTTCTTAAATATTTTTAAATTATCTACCTAAAAACTTAAAGATTCAAATGCTTAAAGTTAATAAATAAAAAGATATTTCACTTTAAAAATTAATTTCAACAACAATGCACACTATTCATGAGCATTGTTGTTACCATAGTAAACCATACCATAATCATAACAACACCACAGAGCATTTGTTGGATTCTATACGGAAATTTAAAACTTCGCCATAAATTAAAATTTGAGTTATTTTACTGTAATAAATGACCAATAATGGCCTAATGGTAACATTAAAGTTATTATTAGCTGAAAATTTTACTCTTCGACTACTGAAATAATAGTTAATATTTTTTTAATGTTTAATGTTAAATATTTTTTGAGTAATCAGCAAAAGACACTTAACTATTAACACTTTAAAGAGAAAATTTAAAGGGTTTTTATTTTTTATTTTCATGATAGCAGTAAGCTAATAAAAATAATATATCCTTAAAGTTTAAACTTTCTTCTTTAAAGTGGTGAAAGTTCTACTTTTTGAGGTTTTTAGTTTTTATGTAATGTTTTTTTAAAAACGTGTTTTCGTCAAAAAATCTAATTATTTCAAAAAACAAAGCAAAATCGACCAGTAACAATTTCAGTATTTAAAGCTAGATCAAAAAATGCAAAATAATATAGGTTATTCCACTTAAAAAAACATAAGATTGTGTTGTAGCTACTTTCGGAAACGCCCAGTATACTTGAAAATCATTTTAAGTGATTCAGAGGGTTGGTATGTACGGCTTTCTTAAAAAAAAAGATTAATTTTCCAACATTTAAAGGTCAATAATGGACTTTTTACATCACTGGGACACCCTATATATCAAAAAATTGTTACAGATAAGTACCAACAATTTGGGTAAACTTTACTCAGTTTGAAAAAATTAATTCAAAAATGTACTAAACATTTTTAGTTACTATTTAAAATTTCAAAGTTGGTGCCAATTTCTTGTAATTTCAGAAGCTCAGCCATTTTGAAAAAAATTTAGTTGAATTCGGAATGGTCGATTTGGATCGTGTATCAAATTTTAAAACTCTAGTGTTAAGTGAAGGGGGCGCTGCTGGTGAAATTGGCGGGAAATGATGACGCGTGAGGCGCGTACGGGCAACGCCTAGTTAGTTGGAAGGACACTGTGGCAGTGTCAATGTCGTTGTTGAATCTAATTTGCTAATAAATTAGTTTTTGGGTGAATTCCGAGTTTCATTTACAGAGCAGCGGTGGGATATTGCTCAAATAATCGTTTCCGATAGAGAGTGGTGAATTGTGGTGATTTTGTGAGGAATTTGTGGGTCGCCAAGGCAAGGGCCAAAAATTGAAGTTTTGGGAATCTGTACCGTTTCATTCGTAACAAAATTGTGTTTTACGACTTGAAATCGAACAAATCAATCGGGTGCTAGCCGAATTTATCTGATTTTTCTGATTTCTGACGAGTTCTAGGAGTTACGCAACCACACGCTGTCAATTTTCATTTGGGTGTGGCTCAAAAGGCGCGAAAAGTTTTCTGGTGAGATTTTCGCAATGGGGCGTCACAGGTACCGAGGAAATGTGGACTCGGACGACTCGGACTCAAGTGACGATGAGCCACGGCCGAAAAGGTCCGCGCCTGGGGTCTCCACTACAGTAAATTCACCCCCAGTTTCGGCCGAGTCCGCTAGAATCGCGAGACTTGAGCAACTTGTGGAAAACTTGAATCGACGTTTGCTAAACCGCAATTTTGAGCACACATCAGGACAAGTTGGCATTAAAAGTGACCTGATTCCTGAATTCGCTCCAGGAAACCCCAATTTTAGTACCACTAAGTGGTTGCATAAAATTGACCAGTTGGCTCTCGTGAACGGTTGGGACGAACGTACAACGATTTATGGCATGATAAGTCGACTCAAGGGGTTGGCCAAGGAGTGGTACGACAATCTCGATCCCTCAGCATACGATCGGAGCTGGGATGAATGGAAACGTTTGTTACAAGCCACCTTCCCCGATCACCACGATTATGCTTCCACACTTCGTAAGCTAGTGAATAGGGTGAAGGAAGACGGTGAAACCTGGGCACAATATTATTTTGGGAAATTAAATCTGTTGCAGGCTTGTGACATAACAGGAACGAATGCAGTCTCCTGTCTTATTGATGGAATCACTGATGTGACTCTCAGAAATGGGGCTAGAGCAGGGCGTTACGTTACACCCGAAAGCTTGTACGCTGAGTATTTGTCGACTCTGAGATCCGAAGGTGACAAGCGGGATACGCTCGCAAAGCAGGCGCCTCGGGAAAGGAGGAGGTTCCTTCCAAGTCGAGTCGAAGCACAAAAACTGTACTCGTCACTTCGGTGTTACAATTGTCGTAATCGAGGACATGTTGCGACAAAGTGCCCGAAACCAAGAATTGAGTGCAAGAAATGTGGTCGCATTGGACATGTGGATGCTGAGTGCCGACGTGGTAACGTAGTAAAAGAAAACATGTCTAAGCAGGCACTAACGACAAGTGTAGCTGACGCAAGTAATAATAAGAATTATTACATAGACATTAAGGTCAATGGTAAGCCGACGCGAGCTTACATTGACTCAGGAGCTGAACCGGTCCTTGTCAAGCAAAGTGTTGCTAGAGAATTGGGACTGATGTGGCAGCCAAGTTTACATTTGATTCGTGGTTATGGCCAGGGAATCACCAAAGTGCATGGGGAAGTCGAAGTAGAGCTAGAAGTGGATCTTGTCAAGGCAAACGTAAAAGCTTTGATCGTCGAAGACAGTGCACAACGTGTGCCTGTCATAGTGGGACAGACCTTCCTGAATGCGGGTGCTAATACGATTATAGCAAATGAGGAAGCTGTGAGAGTAGTTGACGGAAACAACGAATCGATCCAAGCATTTCTAGGCCAACTTCCGACGCGAAAAGTTGCACTTTGGGCGGAAGAGGAAACAGTGATCCCTCCTCAATCCATTGGTTGCATACGAATCAAGGCAAAAGACGATGGGTGGAAAGGAGCTTATTACGTTGAAGGGTGTCAACGTCCGAGACCAGGGTTCGAACACGTTGTTCATCGGTGTGTCACATGTGATGGAGGCCTAGTGACCGTTCGCAATCTATCGCACCAAGATCTGGTCTATCGAAAGGCGCAAATCGTTGCGAGAGCTGAGCCTTGCGAGCAGGAAAGGACAGCTACGACGGTGAGTGTGTTTTCTGTGGGGAAGGTTGAGGTAAAGAGTTTTCAACGGTGGGAACTTCTTACACAAGTCAATAAGAATCTAGACCCGGCTCAGTTCGAGCAATTGTTACAACTCGTTAACGAATTTCGAGATTGTTTTGCACGAAATGTAGCGGAAATAGGTGCCACAACTGCGGCAGAAATGAAGCTAACTTTGACTGATGATAAACCTGTAATTTATCGTCCTTATCGGTTATCGCATCACGAAAGAAGAATTGTTCGAGATATAGTAAATGACTTGTTAGGTAGCGGAGTCATACGAGAATCAGACTCGCCATATTCGAGTCCCATACTGTTGGTGCGGAAGAAAGATGGGCAACACCGTATGTGTGTTGATTATCGGCAATTAAATTCGAAAACAATCAAAGATCGCTTTCCGTTACCACGAGTAGACGAACATTTGGATAAACTAAACGGTGCAAAGTTTTTCACCACACTAGATCTCGCGAGTGGGTACTATCAGATCCCAATGGCCACCGAATCGATTCCAAAGACAGCATTTGTTACGCCTGATGGGCATTACGAGTTTGTCCGCATGCCTTTTGGTCTAGCCAACGCTCCGGCAGTGTTTCAGCGAGCTATGAATAAGGTGTTGGGTCCATTACGGTTTCAGACCGCTTTTTGTTACATAGATGATCTTCTGATACCTTCCAAAGACTTTGAAACAGGTCTTAACAATTTACGAACGGTGTTTCAATTGCTTCGACAGTTCGGATTGACTCTAAAGCTGAGTAAATGTTGCTTCTTTGGAAGTCAAATAGAGTATTTAGGGCATGAGATCAGTGCGGAAGGCATTAAGCCAGGCGAGACAAAAATCAAAGCGGTGACAGCTTTTCCCAAACCAACAGACGTACACAAACTTAGGCAATTCTTAGGTTTGTGTGGGTACTTTCGAAAGTACGTGAAAGATTACGCAACAATAGCAAGTAGTTTGACGAGTCTCCTAAAGAAAGGCAGTGCATTTGTTTGGGAAGAAGCACAAGAGCGGGCTTTTCAGACTTTAAAAGACATCTTGACGAGCAGACCAGTTCTTGCAATTTACGACGCGGAAGCTGAAACGGAGTTACACACTGACGCTTCTAAAGTTGGAATTGGTGGCATTCTGTTGCAACGACAAGGTGATGGATCTTTGCGTCCAGTTATGTTTTTCAGCCGACAGACGACCAAAGAGGAACAAAGGTACCACTCGTACGAGCTAGAAACGCTAGCGGTGGTCTGTTCTCTCAAACATTATCGAGTATACTTGTTGGGGCTTCAATTCAAGGTGATCACAGACTGTAATGCTTTACGAACAACCCTTACCAAGAGAGATTTGATTCCACGAATTGGGAGATGGTGGTTGTTGACTTCTGAGTTCGACTTTACTGTAGAATACAGACCTGGCAGTAAAATGAGTCACGTTGACGCTTTGAGTAGAAATCCGGTATTAGATCCTTCGGAGCCTTCAGTGGAAGTCTTGCATATTAATGTTAACGATGATGATTGGATTTTAGCTGTTCAAATGAAGGATGCGAGATGCGCATTGTTGAAGGAAATATTGGAAAAATCACCGACGAACGCTGAAGAGCGTGCCATTCACAAAGAGTATAAACTAAAAGATGGTCGAGTATTCAAACAGACTGAGTCAGGATTAAAATGGGTCGTACCAAAAGCGGTAAGACGCCAGATTTTATTAGCACACCACGATGGAATTGGCCATTTATCGAATGAGAAAACTTTGGCATCTGTGTCGAAATCTTATTGGTTTCCTTCAATGCGGAGGTATGTTCATAAATATATTTCTAGCTGCTTGGAGTGTCTCTACAATAAGGAAGCCGGAGGAAAACAGCCAGGATTTTTGAATCCCATACCTAAGAATTCGCAACCATTTGACACATTGCACATGGATCATTTGGGACCATTTGTAAAGAGCAAATCACATAATTCTTATCTTTTAGCTATTATCGATGCATTTACTAAATTTGTCTTTCTCAGGGCCGTGCCTAATACTAAGGTGGGCCCTGTTTTATCATTTTTAGCTTCTCTTACAGGAATGTTTGGTGTACCTAAACGTATAATAGCCGATCGTGGGGCTTGTTTTTCTAGCAAAAAGTTTAAGACACATTGTACCGATTTAAACGTTAAATTAGTACTAACCGCGACTGCCACACCACGGGCTAATGGCCAGGTGGAGCGATTAAATCGTACGATTTTATCTCAGCTTGCTGCTAGCTCGAGAGAAGAAGAGAAATGGGATGACTTTGTGAGTAGAATTAGTTGGGGTATTAATTCTACGCCGAATTCGACTACGGGCAAAAGTCCATACGAATTGTTGTTGGGGTATACACCTCGACATGCTAATGACTCAATCCTCACCAACGTGGTGACAGAGGGTGTTCATGATGGTGATTTGCCACGGACACGAGCAGACGTTGCTCAGCGTGTCGAAAAGGAACAGCAGAAGCAAAAAGAGCGTTATGACAAGCGACGCTGTGCCCCAAAGAGATTTAATGCAGGTGATCTCGTGTTGGTACGCACCACGCGAGCTTCAAACGAGGGCAAAAGTCGGAAGCTGTTACCTAAATATTCGGGACCGTACCGAATTCAGAAAGTGCTCGACTACGATAGGTATGTCGTGACGGACATGCCGGGGGCGACGCGTTCCCAAAAACGATATGAGGGTGTTCACTCAGTGGACAAATTGAGACATTACGTTGTCGCCACGACGAGTGGAGACGAAACAATAGGCGATGTCAGTGACGAATGACTGAGTTCGCTGTGAAGCTGAGTGAAGTTCAACGTGAACTCACGATTTTGGGCCCAAATGTTGTTTTTAAGCGCTTTACGTTGAAACTCATGAGTTAATGATTTGTTATTGTTGTTATTGTTCTTGTTCTTGTTATTGTTCTTCTACTTATTCTTGAGGTTACTGATCTTGTTGGTGTTGGTGATCTTATTGTTGTTGTTGGTAGTGTTCTTATTGTTGTTCTTAATTAATTCTCAACGTGAGAAACACGATTATGGTTATTTTCAGATTCATTCTCAACGTGAGAAACACGATTATGATTATTTTCAGATTCATTCTCAACGTGAGAAACACGATTATGATTATTTTCAGGTTGTTTATAAATAGTTCTTAAGTGGGACTCGGGCTGTAGATGTATACTACGGCTCGGATACATGGTATTGGTTAATTACTTGTTTTAGAAACACCGGTGGTTCCCCGAGGACGTGGAACACGGAAGCGTGGCCGACTGTTAAGTGAAGGGGGCGCTGCTGGTGAAATTGGCGGGAAATGATGACGCGTGAGGCGCGTACGGGCAACGCCTAGTTAGTTGGAAGGACACTGTGGCAGTGTCAATGTCGTTGTTGAATCTAATTTGCTAATAAATTAGTTTTTGGGTGAATTCCGAGTTTCATTTACACTAGCTATATTAAAAGTTAAAAAGCTTCTAATGTAGGCCTTAAATGAATCACTCTGTATACGGAATACTATCTATTAAAATCACCCGTATAAATGACTGCTAAAAGACTTGTATGAAGATTGCAAAAAGTAGTTTAAAGAGTTTTGTTACAATTTTATTTCAATAAAAAGTTACAATTGCAACCACTCTCCTATTTTGTTTACCCCCCTCCCCATCTCACATTTTTGGCGGGAAAATTTTGTTTATGTCACACTGTGTCACTGTGAGCGCAATTTGCCGAGTATTAGTATTGGTGTAATGGCAAGTACTTAACTTTAAACAATGTCATAAACCCATCGTAATCACCATTCAGGAATTTAGCCGTGGTTCTAGTCAACTTATTATCATAAAAAAATTCCTGATTTTGTTATCATTAAACGTCAAACTGTAATGACATTATTGTCGTTAATTTACCACAACCCGTTTAATTGTCCCTCGCCATTGATAAACAAACTAAGCGTCTTCCGTCGAGGAGAAAATCCATATTGTCGTCGTTTACGTCAAGCGCCGGCGTAGTGACGCTTCTTCATTTCGACGCTCGTCGACGACCATTCACAACAGCTGGAGCTGTTATGGTGTTCGCAACATTGTTGGTCGTGTCCCTGCTCTTCGCGGGGACACTGCAGTTCCAATTCAAACACCACAATAACGACGAATTGGTGCAAGTGCTGCAAGATGTCAACAGCAGGTGTCCGAATATCACGAGGGTCTACACACTGACGGAGACCAGCGTTTTGGGGCTTCCCTTGTATCTGATCGAGTTTTCCACCAAGCCAGGACATCACGAAATTAGTAAGTATTTTTTAATAATAATCGCCAATTTTTTTTAAGATCTTTTGTTGTATCCATTCTTCAATATGGTCAATGAAAATGCTCCATAAAACAAAAATGTGATAAAATGCTTATTATTGACGACACTGCGTTGATAACAAAGATAAATTCGCAGTTGCTTTTGTTACAATTATTAGAACTTTAACAAACATATTTTATGTAATTTGGCATTTTTTAATATACTTAGGTACTTACCAACCAATTTGAGTATTTGATGCGGATGTTTATTTTTTATTACACTTCTTACTCAAAATAAAACTGTGAATTTAATAGTTGCGGAAATATTTCAAACTGTGACAGTAAATCTTTTTACTTTTTATATCCTTTATATCTACTTCGTACAGTTTTTGAAATAATCGCAAAAAACAGAATTCTACCTAATTATTTTCATTTTTAATCGAGTAAACTATCGAAAAATACAATAAAATTGTGCCATTAATTACAAGAAATGTTAGATTTGCCCGCCATTTTCACTTAAGAAGTTCAAAGATCGATGGTAGACTGATTGAGTTACTTTACATAATTCTAAGTTAGCATAAACCATAATTAAATATTATTGTTTTAATGCTTATTCGATAATAAAAAAGCTAAAAACTAATTAAAATGTTGAGGTTTGACAATTCTTGATCATTTTGCAAGATCTACTTGATTAACTATAAAAATTACGAAGTAAAATCCATTTTTGAAAAACTGTAAGAAGACGTTGATAAAAGTCACCATAAATATTATTTCTTTTTTCGATTGCCGTTAAGAAAATAGGGTCGTTCCAATGGAAAAAAAATAGAGTTATTGCCCATTTTTGATAACCATTTTGAAAAAGTCATACTAGCCTTGAATTTTAACAGTTGACAATTTCGAAAATTTTAGAAGATTTAGATCGTATACAAAATTTTAAAGTTCTAGCTATAATAGAAGTTGGAAAGTTGGAAAGCTATTTTAAAATAACGAAATTTCAAGAAACTTTTCTCTTTTGGAATTTCAAGAAACTTTTCTCTTTTGGAATTTCAAGAAACTTTTCTCTTTTGGACAATAAAAATCAACTGGGCCTTATCTATAGAAAAAAATTGCGCACAAAATAAAAAAAATTAATTCTTTGTTGCAAAAAACTACCACTTCGCTTTAGCTATACAGGGTGCTCAAAAATTGGCGCACCAACTCAGTGGTAGGTACACTATTGAGAAGCAAGTGCAGATTATAGGAAAAATGTTAAAAAAAATTCGAAAGTCATAGTTTAAAAAATCTGGAAGTACAAACTTATTGTGTTAACTTGTTTAGTTTTCATTATTTTTTAATGTTTTCATGTTTCACACTAGGTAATCGTTCCCTAACAAAATAATGAATAATTATTTTTAAATATTCTGTCAGACTTTAACAGTTTTTTTAATTTAAAAAAAAATCAAATTTCTCAAAAAAATTACAATATGTAGATGTGCCAACACTGGGAATTATTTCCTAGGAAACCCTTTCAAAAATAATTAATTTTTATTGTTAATCAAATTCTATTACGATCACGACTGTTAGACAACGTTGCCACATATCATTTACATAAAATCCGTTATCAATAACTTTAACACAAAGATTTTTTTTGTTATTTCACCTTTATATGTAACCAGTTCTCTACTATACACCATTGAGTTGGTGCGCCAGTTTTTGAGCACACTGTATAAGAAGTTAAAAGTTTCTAATGTAGGCTCTAAAAGAATTAACCTGTAGGTATATAGAGGGTCTAAAGTCAGCATATAATCCTACTCAAGGGATTTAGGCACTTTGCTCCTGAGGTACCTATATACGTTATTTTTTACGCTTTAAAATTATATATTTTTTTACACTTCCGATACTAAAATAAATACTTTAGTTTCTGTCTACAGAGACTAAAGTGGGTCATTTATAAATGAACTCGCTAGGGAGTTCAGTCCATATTTGATCCCTAGGGAATAAAGGACCCACTTTAGACCCACTTTGGCGCTGATTTTGTCGAATGTACCACCTAATTTCATGATCTGAAACGTCCCCAATTATTAGCTCTCTGAAATTTTGATGACAAAAATTTGTTTTAGTCATTTTTTCAAGTGATATAGCTCATTAAAGTTAGATTTTTGGCTAAGGTTTCAGCTTTTCACATTATATTTTTTGAATTTAGTTAACGGAAATGTCAGGAACATTAAATTATCATTAAACATTAAAAATAAATGTCAACAAATTTAAAAAAGTTGGTTGAAATAAAAATTTGGAATCATTTTTATGTTCAGCTTAACTTCTTTTTTCATTATCACCATGCAAAAGTTCGTCCGACATTTTTGAATCACCCTGTATATCTCAAAAAATATAGTCATTCGGGTAAGACAAGATGAGTTATTTTGACTTTTTTTGAGATCTACCCATAATATCATCTCTTAAAACGTATGCACAACTATCAAATCTACCCAGTAGGTACTTTTTTTTCCAAAAGTGTGAAGTTATTTTTCCTATTTTTATTATCTCAAGTTAATTTTTGACGCTAACAACAAGTTAGTAATCAAAGAGTGATTCTATGAAAGTCCAAGATTTGCCCTGGGTTATTTCCTCCGGTAATTATCGAAAAAATTAAGTTACAACAATATTATTGAGATTAAACTGTAATGAGAATGCCTGAAGAAAATGCTGTTCAAACAATAAGCGTGTAACAACTGTATGTTGTTTCATTTAAAAATAAAATACAGAAACTGCATTTTTTGGTAATTTTATTTTTTTATAAAAAATGGTACACAGTTTTTTTGACACCTAATCTGCAGGTTAAAGTGTTACCAACCAAATTTATATCATTAAGGCCCGGTTTCTTGAAACATTTACCGGAGAAATAAATGTAAACCTCAGTTAAAATAGCGTCATCAAACAGATACACGCTACTAACTGAGAAGTAAAATTTAACTAAATTTAAGACCAGAAACCGGCCCTTAATTAATTAATTTATAATTGTTTATAAACACTTTACATTTTTATGGTAAACTCTAGGTGAAATTTTGTTTAAGTAGATACTACGGAGAACAACGACTAGTAGACGAGACGACATAAAATCTCAGGGTTTTCTTAATCCAAAAAATAGTACGGCAGAGTAAAAATGAGGGCGCTTCGAGCACTGTACAGCGTGGAATTTTTAACTGGAAAAAAAATTCATAACTTTGACTTAGGCGATTTTGGTGAAAATTTCCGAAACAGGTCATTTTTTACTTTTCCTTGTCTACTACTTGGTGCATACGGTTTTTGTTTATCTGGTGTCAGAAATGCACAGCCACTTCTAACTTTTTTTTTTCAAATGTAATGGTATGTCAAGTGACACCTCGTATGAAAGCTCACTTCGCAAACAATACAACACACTATTTGTTTTTTGAATTGTTTCAAAGCCTACGTGATAGAAAAATTAAAGCCAATTTTATAAGTTGAAAATTATTCAATGCAACAATTGTTTAAAATGGGCACCATTCCTTTCCTGGGAAATAACATAACGACAGTAGTATGAATTTCTAACATTTTGCAACATTTCTAATGTGATTTTCCTAATTTCAACTTTTAAAAATTGGTTTTCATTGTTTTATCGCGTAGGCTTTGAAAATATTCAGTAAACAAAGAGTGCGTTCTATTCCTTGCAAAGTGATCTTTCACATGAGTTTTGCCAGCAGATAAACGAAAACCATATCCACCAAATGATGGGCAAGAAAAAACAAAAAGCGACCTGTTTCTGGAATTTTCACAAAAATTGCCTATATCCAAGTTATGAACTTTATTCTAGTTAAAAATTCCACACTGTAAGATCTCGGTGCTTAATCACTTTTAAATAAATTTAAATTTAATTAAATTATTGTTTAGTCAAAAGTCAAAAAAAAACTAATCCTTTTGTTGTATCACAAGATTTTTTTAAATTTTTATTTCGAAATTGGAGTTAATTAATAATAATTTAATAAAGCAGAAATTATTCATTTAAGAAAATATCAAATGTACTAGTTTAGAGTCATTTGTAAATAGCCTGAAATACATCGATATTTGAAAATTTTTATTTAAAACAAAAATATTAATGCGAAAATTCAGCTGTAGCTTCACTGTACCACATTACCAACAAGCTAATTGAGTTAGATTGACAGCGGTACCAAATTTATTGATTATTCTTGAAATAAACCAATTTAATTATGCATTCCTTAATGGCTACTTTAATTTTGATAATGTTTAGAGTTTGCAGCGACAGTTTTGCGTCTATGAAAATTACAAATTCGTAAGCTTTACAGTACTAACTTTAGAATTTGGAATTCGGTCTTTTTGTTGATGATTAATAATTGTGCAAACATTTTAAGAGGTGATAATGAAGAATGAAAAACATCCGATCCTAGAGGTTAGCTCTTTAAATTCAAAATCTATTATTACATTGCTTTAAAAAATGTAAACTAAAATGTAAGGTTTGTAAACTTTAGATTCTGGAATAGAGCACTCAAAAGATGCAAACTTTGTTTATATCACATTTTCCGATGCAAAAGGGGAGATTGAAACTTCTGTATTCGTATTTCAATTGGATGAAGCAAGTTGGGTTGTTTTAACCGTTTTAGATCTGTACAAGACAAATAAAATAAGAAATCATTTGATTCAATTATTCTGCTTGATGTAACGTTGATACTCTGAGCTTTCAGTTAATTATCAATGATTTACCATGTATGCTAATGAGCAATTTATAGTGGTTAAACAAAGAAGACTTCAGGTATTGTTTCCACTAGTAAACTAATTAGTTTCTCCATAGTACATTTAAGTGCATGTGCATTGAATTAATATACCTGTGTGTACAGGTTTCTGTTGATTGTGATGGCTTGTATAACATCGAAATATTGTGTTACACAAATAACAATTAGGAATATGATCTGTTTTAGAAACAAATGTAGTTTTAATTTCAATTTCAGGCCGGACAGGAACTTTTTGTCAAAATTAATAAAATATTGTACAAATAATTTTTATACAGGTGATTATTGTAGGGCCTACATTAGAAACTTTTTAACTTCTAATAAAAATACAGCTTTAAAATTTTGTTTACGATCTAAATCGACCATTCCGAGTTTAATTAAATTATTTTTAAAATGGCAGAACTCCGAGAACTACGAGCAATTGGGGCCAACTTTGAAATTTTAAATAGTAAGTAACCAAACATTTTTATTGCATTTTTGAATTCACCTTCTTAAACTGATTAAAATGTACCCAAATTGTTGGTACTTGGCTGTCATAGTTTTTGATATATGTCAATTTTTTTGTTACAATTTTCATTTGCAAGGTTTTATTTAAAATAACACAGCCTTGAACTGTTTGCCATAAATGAATATTTTTTTTGCATTCTATAACAGATAAATTCGAAGTGCCTTCTAAAATTTTCAAAATTGTCAACTGTCAAAATTCAAAGATAGTTTGATTTTTTCGAAATGGTTATCAAAAAAAAAAAACTCAGTTTTTTTCAAATGGATCGACCCTATTTCTTAACGACAATCGAAAGAACAATAATATTTGTGGTGATTTTTATCAACACGTCCTGTACCTTTTCCTTACAGTTTAAAACAAAATCCCAAAAAACGGATTTTAATTCGTAATTTTTATACTTAATCAAGTACACCTTGCAAAATGGTCAACAATTGTCAAACTTTAACATTTTATTTAGTTTTTAGGTGGTTTATTATCGAATATGCAGTAAAACAATAATTTTTAATTATAGTTTATGCTAAGTTAGTGAATTATGTAAAGTAACTCAGTCACTTGAATTTTGAACTTCTTGAGTGAAAATGGTGGACAAATCTAACTTTTTTTTTACTCAATGGCACAATTTTATGGTATGTTTCGAAAGTATACTCGATTGAAAATGAAAATAATAAGCTTAAATTCGGTTTTTTGTGATTATTCTGTAAGAGAGAGATATAGAAAATATTATAAAAGTTTGCATAAAAATTGATGTTCTTTTGAATGCCATTGAAAAAACAGGGTCATTCCATTTGAAAAAACTCTCTTATATAATAATTTTTTAATCATCACTTTCAAAATATCATAGTATCCTTGCAATTTGACAGATGACAATCCTAAAGATTTCAGAAGACCGTTCGAACCCTTGCCTATCAAATGCAAAAAGAAATATTTACTTATTATAAAGAGTACAAGGGCTGTGATATTTTGAATGAACCGCTGCAAATGAAAATTTTAACAAAAAAATTGACATACTTCAAAAACAATGACAAATGACTAATGAGTACTAAGAATTGGCTACCTTTTATTCAGTTCCAAAAACTGAATTCAAGAATGCAATAAAAATAGATGGTGATCATTTTAAATTTCAAAGTCAGCTACAATTTTTCGTAGTTCCGATTAGTTGAACTCGAAATGGTCGATTTGGATCGTATACAAAATTTTAAACCTTTACCTATATTAGAAGTTAAAAAAGTTTCTAATGTAGGCCCTGAAAGAATCAACCTGTATTATTATACGATTAATTTTAAAACATTCATTTGGAAATTTTAATTTAAAGGTATAACATAAGTTGCATAGTTGTTTCGCTTGTCGTAATCCATGCAACTGATATTAAATATTTTCAGAAAATAACAATATTCACAGAGGTTGAGAATAAAAACAATAAATTAACCATTAAAATAGTATTAAATGCTTTTACAATCTTCGGCTAAACTTTGATTAAGTCATTTGTAGTACAGACTGATTCAGAAAAACTTAATCTGTTGGCAAACACATTTGAAAGTATTTTTGCTCATAATTGCAAAACTGCAACCGAATTCATTTCTCTTAACAATTATTTGACGTACAACCCCACAAGATTGTTAAATTGTTTTTAACTGGAATCGTACTCCATTGGTATTCTTTAAAATTTACATTCAGTGTTGCCAACAGACTCAGTATTTCTGGATCAGTCTGTATAATAACAACAGTTATAATAAATTACAAACTCCAGGATATTAAAATCCAGAATTATTTAATTATTTAGATTTAACCGCAGTTAGATATTATGTCATATCTAACCGCGGTTAGATCTTACTAAAAATTTTAAAGTTAATTACTGACGACGCCAAGCACTTAGGTTTTAAATGTTTGCGTTAGCAAGTCGAAAATGGGAAAAAATTCTCTGCATTGAAATTTTGCCCTTTTCGAAATATTTGTTTTTTTTTTAAATATTTTTATATTTGCATCTTTCACCTAAAAAATCGTTTAATCTGCCGTTTTCAAATTGTATTGAGTTAATTAAGAAAGAAACCTATATCTTTTCTTCAGTTTGTTTAAAAATTGTAAAAAGTTAAGCTCCAAAGTTTCAAGGTTAACTTGAAGTTAACTTAAGTACTCATTTTTAATTGTACAAAATTGAATGTACCAATTTTTATTTTACTAAATGAAAAAGAATAATTATGAATGGATCTGCATTAGCATTCCGCATGCCTACAATGAAATAAGGAAAAATAAAAAAAGCTTATGAGAACAACTAACCCTGAAAACAGTTGTTACCCGACAAATTACCTTTGGTAAAGATTTTAACTTTGGTTAAAACATAACTCATAACAGTCATAACCAAGCAATGAAATACGCTAACCAGGAAATAAATTGCTAACCAGAATATTTTGGGTTTAACTATAAACTGCAATATCTGGCGTTAGTAGTGAAATAAAAATAAAAACAAAGTTAAATGAGTCCTAGAAAATAGCAAAAAAGTTAGGACATACGCCCGGTATTTCAGTTGATGGTTTAACTAAAAATATTCTGGTTACCAATTTATTTCTTGGTTTGGCGTATTTCAGTGCATGGTTATGATTTACCGTAGGTTAAAATCTTTACCGAAGGAAATGTGTCTGGTTACCAAATTTTTTCAGGGTTAGTCATACTCATGCGCAGTGTCTTTGTTTTTCTATCTAATTTTTTCCGAGATTTTATGCGTTTTGCCACTTTCTGCGACTTGTTCTTGTCCGTGTTTTAATGGAACGGTAATTACTTTATACGAAGCATGAATACTATAGATGTCTATTGCATTTTAAGGAACAATAAAAACATTACCAAGAAATCAAAAACAGATTCCTACTTTTCAACGCCAACAACGCTTGCGCATTTAAAATCTAGCGCGCGGTGTTGCCAAAAAGCTGGGAATTTAATCCAATTTCCACTAAAGCACTGAAATACGCATTCAAAGTTAAAATCTTGAGTTAGATTTACCATCAGTTAGTTACCAAAGATTTTACCCAAGCACTGAAATACCGGGCGTTAGCTAGACTTAGAAAGTTAGTTCGTACTGCGCATGAATTAACTGGAAAAAATCTGCATACCCTCTCGCAGTTCTACGGTCAAGTTTGCTATAAAATTAACCCCGGAAATTAACCGGAAACGGTAATCCAAAAAATTAACCTGATTTTTCGTGTCGATACTTTTGTCTCATTAAATTTTATTTTCGAACATTAATAGATTTGACAATATCGACAATAATGTGCGCAAAATAAAAACTTTAAATTATCCAATACAGTGTCTTTAATTTTTATTTAACTCTTAAAGTGGCATAGGTGTTTTTCTAAATTTGGTACACAATGTAGATACTTTCAAAATCAGAATTATCACATTTTAACCTATTCGGTTTCGTTTTTTAATAATCTATAGAGGTGTCTGCCAATTTGCGTCACGTTTATTTTAACATATTAACTAATTGATTCTGGCTGATAATGTATTGTACAATATTTAATTAAATTATCTAGTCTCTAGTGGTTAAATTAATTTG
Organism: Tribolium castaneum; assembly: GCF_031307605.1. Taxonomy (NCBI): domain Eukaryota; kingdom Metazoa; phylum Arthropoda; class Insecta; order Coleoptera; family Tenebrionidae; genus Tribolium; species Tribolium castaneum. Next base: position 17,126,003 of record NC_087400.1, read on the forward strand.
TATTGTCTATATTCGTACTATTCACAGCTCATGGCAACAATAAATTAGTTAGAATTATTTACGGTGACATTTATTTCGTATTACCAAATCCAAATTATTATAAACGTGAAAAAAATAACAATAACCTCGATATTGAACGAAATATCAAAGCACTTTTTACAAAAATGATGAGATGTTTCTAAATTTACAATATTCATATTATTTGTTATTATGAGGAACCAGTTTACCGAATTGTGTAAATGGCTATTTTATATACATGTTATTTTTTAATGTTTGAAAGGTGAGCAAACTAGAAAAATACAGGGTGTATCAGAAACACGTGTGTTAATTTTAACAGGTAACAGACCTCAACAAATATAACATTTTTTTATTTGTAATTTTTTAATTAAAGTTTTGCAACCGCCTATGGGTTCAAAAATAAACGACCCGAACTATTTGTTGTGATAGAAACGGACAATTTGAACAAATTAAAAGAACAATGAAAATAGTTGCTATGAAAAAAAAACTAATTATGAAACACTGACCGGTTTGTTTACACAAAAGAAAATAGGAAAACAGTGAAAATAGTAAATATGAACTTTGCAAAATGTTATATATAGGATGTTCCGTTTAAACCCCACATTAGAAGTATTGAACGTTCTAATAAAAATATTTGCTGAAAGTTGGTACTCAGTCATAATCCGTTGAGTTCTGCTCAATAAAAATATTTTAAAGTGGCAGCACTTTCGGTTTTACCGGAAGTCGCTATTAACTTTCTTATTTTAAATAGAATGCTATGTTTTTCACTGCGTTTTTAGATTAGTTAAGTTATTTTTAGGGAGTTTTACCTGCTCTCCCTATAACTAAGTTTAACCGTTTTCGAGATATTTAGGATTTTTTGAAAATTTTTGGATTTGCACTCGCTTGGTTTTAGAGATTTTGAAATAATATTGGGAGAATTAAAAAATAATGCCTATATCTGTTCCTAAATGAAGTTAACAAACCCAAAAATGTTAAGGTTAAGTTTGGAGAATTTCAAGTCCCATAACTTAATTTTTCCAAATAGGATCTCCAATTTTTATTTTACTAGATGGAGGAGAATTTTGTTCCGCATCGATCTGTATTGGTATTTTTACTAACTACAGCTATTTTGGCATAATTTTTATAAGGTATTTCTGATTAAACTTTTAAACGAAAAACTTTGTTCCAAATTGTGTTATCCATCCCCTAAAAAGAAAATAAATTTATTGAATGTTGGTTTAAAAAACATTAATTTCTCACATTTTTTCATTTGTTTCCATGGCTAATGAATTTCTCAGTCCCAACAAACAGTTATTGTAACTTGAAAACTATTAAGCTATAGGGAATGTTAATACAGATCGATGCAGAATTAAATTCTATACCATTTAGTGAAATAAAACTATTGGCATTTCATTTGAAAAAAATGAGTTATGGGTGCTTAAAATCCTGCAAACTTGACTTTGGAGTTAGTTATTCTTTTTTAGAAAATTGAAAACACTGAAGGAAAGATTTAGGCTTCCTCTTTCAAATGAGCTGAAACATATTTCAAAATTTTTAAAATGGAAGTTATAGATTTTTGATCTGGAAGATGCGAATCCAAAAAAAAAATTAAAAACCATAAATATTTTGTAAACGGCTAAATTTAGATATAGGGACAACTTATGAAAACTACCTTAAAATACTTTTAGTAAATCAAATACGCATTACAAAATACAGCTTTCCATTTAAAATAAGAAAGTTGATAGCGACATTCGGTATAACCGGAAGTGCTGCCATGTTGAAAATATTTTCATTGGGAGGACCTAAAAGATTATAGTCGTACACAAATTTTCAGATGATTATCATTATTAGAACGCCCAACACTTTTAATGTGGGGTTTAGACAAAACAGCCTGTAGAAAAGTTGTTGTATTTGATGTGTTTTATTACGTGCTAAAATTAACACACGTATTTCAGCTACACCCTATATATTGCATTGTTAAAAAAATAGTGTGTACTTTATAGTGCTGGGAAACGCTGATTTTCCTCGATTTCTCTCCCGGAAACCCCGATTTTCTGAACCTCCAGTACAGTTTCATAATGCACTTTAATGAGCAATGCACTACACAAAGAAATCTTCACACATTCATTACTGTTATCTCATTCAACAACCAGGAAAGCTATTAAAATAGTGTTTGGAAAATACTTGGTAATTTTGTTCATGCATTACAACTTTCAAAAAGAGTAAACTAAATTGATAGTAAAAATTTATGTGTTGTGTTTATTGCAAGACACCACTCAAGTTAATAAAAATTTTCAAACTTATGGCTGTAAAAACATTTCGGAACATAAGTAAATTTTCTGTACTTAAAGTAACTTTCTTGTTTATGATAAATTCTAGCGACATTTCAATATAATAAATAAATACCGACGTTTAGAGTTTAACGTCACTATTTTACCATGTTTGTGGTATTTACTACACCACTAACTACACGCAGTTAGTTGGTTCAATTATAATCGCATTTGGATTTGACCTATTTAGGAAATACTACTTGTTAGCGAGTTTGTTACACTGCTCATCATTGTAGAAAATCTATAATTCATTAATTAATAATTGATGTTTTATTCATTTAGAATTTGCGTTTTTTTTACATTTATTAAAAAATATCAAACAACATTTGAGTTAAGAGATTCAATTTGTGGCATTTTATTCAACTCGAAACTTGATTACGAATTTACATATTGAAACCGGATGCTGTACGTTTCGTTCTCAGTCAATAATCAGGAAATATGGTCACATTTCCGCAATATTAAAATAAAATCAGTAAATATTTTTCGACTGCTTTCACTACACCGTGTCTCACCTAATTTGACTTTCGAGTTTTCAGTTAGGAGCAAAAAAATACGTCAAGTTAAAAAATTTAATTTTTAAATACGTTTCTTTCATTTAAAATTAAGCCAAATTACCATTGGATCATTAAACCACGAAAAATAAATGGCCACACAAAAAATTAACCAAATCGCTTGGCTGATTCAAGGAAAAAATCAGATTTTATTGTTTAAAAAGGTAATCCAAGTTTTGAAACTATTTGAGCAGTAATCTTTTGAAACAACTGCTGTTAGAAAAGTAAAAGTAAAAACAAACAACAGTGGCAGAAATTTCTGCATTGTTGAAAAAGGAAACAATATTCACCTTTGGAAAGTGTCGTTGGACTTCTTGTGAAGTGTTATTGTTGCATTAATTGACTTTTACTCTGTACCTTCTAAAATCTCTGCATTTTAAATTTGATCCAAATTCCGTTGACACATGTTTGAGATATAAGGCTTAAAAGTCTTAGGTGAGACACCCTGTAGGTATATTGCCAAAAAATTAAAAAAAAAATTACTTACTATAGAATTATAGATGAAGAAATACTATGTATAAAAATGGTTTCGACTTTTTATATTGGTTTTCGTTTTTGAGTTGTACGATTTTTTTGTATTGTAAATAATGACCCACATTTTTAACAAAGAACACCATCAAGGATTACATTTATTACAATTCTAAATTTAATTTTTTCGGAAAAGTTTCATAGTAAATTGCCATTAAAAGAAGAAAATTTCATTTATGGACCGGTTTACAGAAGTTTTATTAATTTAATCCGCAATTAAATACCTGATTAACTGATCATGAGGCCAAATTGAATCAATCAGATGCTTTCATTAAGTATATTATTTTTTATAAGACATATAATTTGTTTCGCCAATAATGACTGTGTCCAAACATTTTATGCATCCAGTATAAATGGGATTATTTTGCCTCAATACAGTGGAATCCACTTCTAGTTACAACATTTGAGGCGATTTAAAAATGCAACTATAAATAAAAAACAGAAGGTTTAAGTATCTTCAAAAGGTTAACATAAAAATATAAGTAAAAAACATTATAAATTTTCTGTTGTTGTAATTTGTACAACTTTACAATAAAATGTTTCGTTTTTAACTTTTTTATAGTCCTCAATGTATTCATTACTGTTTTTAAATAATTGTTGTAGTTGCCTTCAGATATATAGCAGTTAGTGAAAATACAGCGTATCTACAATTTTATTTATAATTATTTTATACCGGGTGTTTCAATTTGGTTTTTGCACTCTTGTAACTTTTTTGTTTTTGTAACAAAGTAATATATACCATACAGGGTGTCTCAGCTAGTTAGAAATGTTCATTATTGACATTTAAATGTTAAAAAATTAATTATTTTTATTCCAAAAATCGTAGAGACTAACCTTTTGTTTCATCTAAAATTATTTTCAAATACATATACAGCGTATTTCGGAAATGAGCTACAATACAAAATTACGTTTTTTTAATGAAACACTCCATATTTTTGCATTTTTGATTGTAGCTTTTAAAATTAATAACTTTTAAAATTAATAACAATTATCTAAAAGAAAATATGATGTTATTTTTTAGTTTTTGAATTATTGTAAAACAAGGGAAATTTGTAATTTTCGTTTTTATTCTTTTAAGTGAAAATCAAAAGAACTAGACGTTTTTAACTAGGACGTTCTTTAGGCACTCTCGTATTTTTCAAGGCGTTCTTGATGTCAAAGTTATAACACATAACTTTGGTGTTTCTTATGAAAGCTATATTCGCTTTATGTATTTTTCAAAAGCGTTTTTATTTCTGATTACAACGATGTATTACATGATATTTTTTGAGGTTACGAAGTGTTTAAATTATGAGTTGTTACAAAAAATACAGATTCACAAAACAAGAACTAATAAACGCAGAATCAAAAACCTAACGAAACGCAAATCACAAAACACAATAAACGAACGGAAAATACTTGCGATTAAGACCGATAACACTTTCGACAACCATGCGACGACGTCTATAATTTACTGTTAATGTCAGGTTGACAAATTCGTGACACTTGACGGTGTTGTCGAAGTGCACATGTAAATTAATGTTCAAGGATACCACCCTTAGATACCCCTTAGTTGTTTAAATTTGCATTGTTTTTGATAATTTTTTTACAGCTTTGTGTTGGTAATGAAAAAATGAAATTGATGACGCACACGCAAATCGAGCTGACCGCCACTATAACTGAGATCTCTATGGTGGAGGTGAAAAACGGACACCCTGTAGAATGTGACACATATTTAGATTAGAAATCAATTGTCCATCAAATGGTGCAAAAATATACAGAGTGCCACTTAAAAAAAAGTTGACAGTCACAATTTTGACATATGTCATCGTAAAGGTAAAACAATAATTTTATCCAACAGGTTCGTCAATTCATTTAAGAATATTTATAGTCTGTTATACTTTTTTTTAATAAAAACTGAAACAAACAAACTGAAACACCCGGTATAAATCTTATTATGCCACACATTTGATGAGTGCGTATTATTTAGTATAGTATAAGATGGAATAAATTTCTTTATTATTGTCTGTTCTTTTTTATAAAGAGCGATGCAAGAATTAAATACGTATTATACAATACGTCAAGTATTGCCTCAGCAAATCTTCATTTTTTTTATTGTGCTTATCTAAAATGACAAGGATTCATATAATTTCGGATAACCGAGGTATTACTGCATGGTCTTATCATGTTTTGTTTAGCAGTATAATTATTGTGAATACTTCCAATTACTCGTACTTATAGATGGTGGAACTTTTCAAAGTAATTCGCCAAATCAAAAAAATGGAGATTATTAACAATTTAAAGAAATTTTGTTTAAACAATATACAAAACACCTACATTACTGAAACTTTTTTTCAGTGAAACCCGAATTCAAATACATAGCAAACATGCACGGTAATGAGGTTTTGGGAAGAGAACTTTTATTAAAGTTAGCTGATTACCTCTGCGAACAATACACTGCTGGCAACCCCGAAATTCAGTCTCTTATAGAACAGACCCGAATTCATCTTATGCCTTCAATGAATCCAGACGGCTGGCAGCTTGCTACTGACACGGTAAGAGTAATTGTTTCAATTATTTTTCAACGACTGGGTAATGTTCTTTTTATTATTTATTCGCAGGGAGGCAAAGACTATTTAATAGGACGCACTAATAACAATTCGATTGATTTGAATCGAAATTTTCCCGATTTGGATAGAATCATGTTCAGCAATGAAGAAAACCATATCGATCACAATAATCATCTTCTTGCACAATTGACAAGGCTGAAGGAACCGGTAAGTGAATGCATTCAGTTAAATTTCTGGTTGCAAAGTAATTGCAACATTTTATAAAAAAAAATCGATGAAAAAATCAATATATTAACTTAAAATATAATTAGCCTCTTTGATCCGCAAACTCTAATACCTCATCTCTCATAACAGGCATAACGAAACCTTATGAAAAATACAGATAATGCTTTGACTAAATTCAAAAACACAAAGGCTTTATTATAAACAACCGAGTAAACAACTTAGAAACTGTGTTTCTACTATCCTAACAAGAACAAAAATTTATCAAAAAATTTTTTGGGAGCCTTTAGATTAAGTAAATGTATTGAAACTAGCTCCTTTTGAAATGAAATCCCTATATAAAGTGCATACTGGGTGACGCAATCGTGCACCCAAGAAAATCTTGAAATTTTATACACCAGCCTGTACAGTTTTTGGGCACCACCTGTTAATTTAACTGCAAAGTTTTTACACTAAGTACCTGCTAGGCCATAGAACCCTGGCATCAGAATTATAAATTATTACTTGGTTTGTTAAATAATCGGTATTTTTTATTCAGACGCAAACCAGACGCGTGATTTATTAGAAAATTAGATTATTAGATGGAATCACTTATTAGTAGCCAACTTTTTTGAAGCCCCTTATTTACAGTCTTGCCATAAAACTGATGCCTGCATTCAAATATCCCGACGAACTCTTACCCCAATTACATTTTACATTGTCATCTAAATTTACAATTTACGCCACAAGTAGCAACTCAAAGAAAAATATTCTTAAAGTTAAAATGTAAATGTTCGTTTAATTCAAAATCTGATTGGTATTTTTTGAATAAATTTATAAATTTTTTTAGAATAAAATTTAGAATTTGACTACTACAAATATTACACATATGATGTCAATAAGACTGATTATTTTGTTATTTCATAAATGCGCTTATGCATATTAAGAAGCATAATTGCATATTTTTAGTACATATTTTGACAGTTTTTAAGTGCATATTTTCTGAGCTGTATTTGTTACGGTATTAAAGTTTTTAATTCTACGGTACTTCTTCGGTTAAATGTTTCAGTGAATAAATTTCGCACACTCTACAATATTTCTTGTTCTCACATGGTTAACGGTTAATTGTGATTTTATTCATTGCATGCTTTATTTCCATTTTCATTTTCATTCTTTTTACATATTCTTTAGTTTTAACTATTCTTTTCATTATGTGAAGTTTTTCCACTTTTTTTGTACTTCAATGCAGTAATATTTCTTTATTTTTTCTATTGTTTAACTTTACTTTTTTTGGGGCTATACTTTGACTAAACTTCGCCCAACAGAGTCTGTAAGTTTCTTTATTAATTTTTTTAATAAACATTATTATTTTTTTATTGGTAATCTATTTTGCACGCTGCAGCGTCTACAAATCCAACTTTAAAAAACGCGCGTTTTTTAAAGTGTCCATGGTAACATCAATAAGATAAATGGCAACTTTTTTATAATTTTTTATTATAATGACCATCAGTTCTATAACAACGAAGTTGTTAGTAATATTTTTTAGTTTTTGCAATATTAAAATCCAGTATTTATGATTTCAAAGTGTACCAAAAAAATAACGTAAAGTATTTGTGGATAACTGGTCTTTAAAACACGCGCGATTTTTCGACCACGACTGCGTAGTGCGTGTTTTAAGACCTCAATATCCACTTATACAAAGCGATCAGAAAGTCCTTCTATTAAGTAGGCGTATCATTTGAGAACGTGGGTCCGGTGTCGTGTATTAATTCAGCCTGCTGTCAAAATTTAAACTGAAATTACCTCAAACGTAAACTGTTAGATGCCGTAAATTCGTGACCCAAATAACACCCGAACGCTACACGACCCCTAAATCGTGTCTATGGGGCAAATCTCGATTCCAACAATAATTTAATTTGCTTAATTTTTTGACATTTTTTGCTTTGACATTTGGCTGAGTTCTGCAGACATAAATGCTTTAATTGGTATGCTTACTTGATAGAAGGACTTTTCGATCGCTTTGTACTTTAATATACTACTTTCGGTTCACTTTCATAAAAACGATTGTGGTGCAAATAAGGTACTCTTAGCATTAGCTTTTGTACGAGTTGTCATGGTAACAGCGTCGCCATTTGCACTACAATGGTTTTTATGAAAGTGAACCAAGTATACTTTATTATAATGACCATCAATTTCATGACAACAAAAGGTATACTGATCTCACATTACATCAACTCCAATTTTTGTAATATGAAGGGGGAGAATTCCCACGCTAAAAAGCGTCGAATTTTTGCTATTTTCCTCGGTGTTTTACAGCCGTTCTGAGTAACGTTTTTGAAAGTTATTTACAGGATATATTCTTCTCCTCGGGCTGTAGGTGCAAAAGTGTTTTAAAATGTTGTAAATGCTTTATTTCATTCAGAAAAAAATTCTGAAAACTGAAAAAAATTGGTATACTTTGAACATTATTTCCCATCAACATTGTGTGTTAAAAAGAAAATAATTTACTATTGCACCTGTAGTGGACTTTTGGGAATAAAGCAACTTTTGTTTTAACTTGGAAATTGTCAATCGTTAACTGATAAAAATCTTAAAACGAACTCGCGGTTCTGGCCTATGGTTTCCGCGATCCTCCTATTGTGCGCTTTTTTCAAATTAGTGTCGTACATTCATTTTCATGGGTTATGGCCGGGGAGGACTTATCTTAAAAACGGACTTGTTTACTAAACATTTATTCTTATGCAAAATTTTCTGCTGAATACGAATCCGAATTTAGTTTCTCGATTTGGAGTTGCCTTCGTCAGAAAGAAGACGTTTTTGTTGAAATTCTTGAAAAATTCAAAAATGGTCAAATATTTCTGATATATCGTCATATCTTCCTTGTGGATAAAGCTAGAAACTTTGTTTTTTCGCTAAAGATGAATGAATGTAGTTTTCAACGTAAATACACAACCTTTAATTTTGAAAAAAGAAAACTGAAAAAAATGGGTAAGATTACGAGTACAAATACACGGCAATGCCACTTCATGCACATTTTGCAGTAAATTTAAATTGCAATAAATGTGGTGAGTGTTAGAGATATCGAAATGATTCTTGCACCAAAAACAAACTTAATCTATTAGCTTCATTTCATCTCGATTATGTGTAGGTTTATTTTTTTAAGATAAAAAAACTTCCCGCATCTGGAAACTTTCACTACACACATCTAAAACGTTACAAAAAATGCAATTTTCTAAGTTTTCTTGTTTCCAAACTAAAACTTGTGTCTATTCGTTAGAATCCACATTCATTTAGGAATCCTTGTAAAAAAAATGAAGTTTCTAGCTTTATCCAGAAGGAAGATATGACGATGTAAATGGAAAATTTCACCAATTTTAAGTTTTTCAAAAATTTGCATAATGAAGGCAATTCCAAACAAAAAATCAAACTTTGAATTCGAAATCAGCAGAAAATTTTGCATAAGAATCAGTTTATAAAAACGTATGACCTCTAACTTAGAAGGATAAATAAATTATTAATTATTGCGGCTACTGGCCAGTTGACGGAAAGTACAGTCACGATTAAAAAGAATGACACCCCTACCACCCGAGCTCTATAACACAAGTCCGACTAAAATCTTTTCGGTCAAAAATTTCAACAAACAGGTTAGTTTGCAAACTGTCCGGCTAGTTTACACAATATCTAGCCAGTTTATAGATTAGCCAAACCTACGAAAAGATTTGGAGCTGCGGTTTCAGGGGTGTCATTTTTTTTTGTTTTGTACATAAAATATGTGAAGGCAAATGACTTGCTGTTTAAAACACAGGAATTCTCCTCCTTAATACCAGTATTTATGGTTTCAAAATGTACCAATAAGAAAATAAAGTAAAGTATTCGTGAATAACTGGTCCTCAATATAGTATTTTACAACTGTGTGAATATAAATTTTTATGAACTGCTTGACCATCCACTGAAACTTTTCAGCTTCAGCCGGAAACGAAAGCCGTAATTCGACTTATCATGCAAATTCCGTTCGTGCTTTCCGCCAACCTTCACGGGGGTGACTTGGTCGCTAATTATCCGTACGATGAGAGTAAAACCGAAAGACAAAAGGACGAGTATTCTAAAAGTCCGGATGATGAGACATTTAGGTCGGTAGTAAGTTAGATGTAGTGAAAATTTGGCAAATTGCGAATTTCCAGGCATTTAGCTTTGGCTTATTCGACTCATCATGTAGATATGGCAAATCCGACAAGGGGAGGATGCGGTGATGCTCACAGTGACCGGTTTGGGAAACAAGGGGGAATTACCAATGGGGCTAAATGGTACAGCTTGGCTGGAGGTAAGTTACTGCAAAAATACGGAAAAGAAAAATCTAGAATTTTAACGCACTTGCTATACAGGATGTTCCCTCTAAACCCCACATTAGAAGTATTGAGAATACTAATAAAGATATTTATCTGAAAGATGCTACTCAGGCATATTCTGTTAAGTTTTGCTTAATAAAAATATTTTTAAGATGGCAGCACTTCCGGGTATATCAGAGGTCGCTATCAATTTTGCTGTATTAAATGGAAAACTATGTTTTTCACTGCATTTTTGGATTATTTTAAGGGAGTTTTTATCAGCTTTCCCTACACCAAAGTACAACCGTTTTTCAGATATTTAGAAATTTTATGAAAATTTGGATTTGCACCTGTCACTTAAAAAATCGGTAGCTCGCTTAGTTTTAGAGATTTCGAAATCATATTTGGAGAATTAAAAAAGAAGGCCTATATCTGTTCTTTAGTATGTTCAAAATTGATGATGAAGTTAACAAACTCAAAAATGTTAAGGTCAAGTTTGGACAATTTCAAGTACCCATAACTTATTTTTTTTAAATGAGATGTCCTAATTTTTATTTTAGTTGATGGAAGAGAATTTTGTTCTACATCGATCTGTATTAGTATTCCCTATACCTATCTGTGATAATTTTTAAATTATCTTGGATTTTTTGTCATTGTAGGAAATTTCTTACTAACCACAATCCTTTTTGCATTGTTTGTCATAAAAATATTTCTGATTAAACTTAAACGATAAGCTCTATTAAAATTATGTTATCCATCCGCTAAAAACAAAATAAATTAATTGATTGTTGGTTTAAAAAACTTTAATTTCTCACATTTTTTTCATTCGTTTACATGGCAAAGTATGAGAATAGACCTATGGCTAATGAATTTCTCAATCCCAACAAAAAGTTATTGTAACTTGAAAACTATTAAACATAAGTATAGAGACTATTAATACAGATCGATGCAAAGTTAAATTCTCTACCATTTAATGAAATAAAACGTTTGACATTTCATTTGAAAAAAATGAGTTATGGGTGCTTAAAGTTATGCAAACTTAACTTTAAAAATTTGGAGTTTGTTATTCTTTTTTAGAAATTTCAAAACACGAAGGGAAAGATCTAGGCTTCCTCTTTCAAATGAGCTGAAAAATATTTCAAAAATTTAAAAAATGTCAGAGTCATCAATTTTTGGACTGGAAGGTGCAAATCCAAAAAAACAATTAAGAAACATAAATAATTCGTAAGCGGCTAAATTTAGGTATAGGGAAAACTTATGAAAACTACCTTAAAATAACTCTAGTAATTCAAAAACGCATTAAAAAATTTAGCTTTCCATTTAAAATAAGGATGTTGATAGCGGTTTCCGGTATAACCGAAAGTGCTGCCACCTTGAAAATATTTTTATTGAGCAGGACCTAAAAGATTATGGTTGTACATAAATTTTCAAATGAGTGTCATTATTAGAACTGCCAATATTTCTAATGTGGGGTTTAGACAGAACAGCCTGTATTTATGCACAAAATACTGAATAAAAAACCTAAAACAACTCGTCGAGAAAGACGAAACAAAACAAGGATTTACAGCTTGACTCTCTAAACTTATTATGACTTGACAACACTCTAGCGATTTCTTTATTTTATTCGGGTTTGTCTTTTAGATTTTATGTGGTTCGTAAACTCGACTTTTGATGACACCTTAGAGAAAGTTTTTATTTTACGATCTCTTAGTTTGTGACTTGGGTACAAAATACAATTTAAATTTTCGTTATTTGCAGGAATGCAGGATTTCAATTATCTGTCGAGTAACGATTTTGAGATAACTTTGGAACTCGGCTGTGACAAGTACCCACCGGCGTACACTCTTCAGCATGAATGGGAAAGGAACAAGAATGCATTGATTAATTTCATTTGGCAAGTGAGTTGTGTGAAATGATGCGTCGAGTTGAGACGTAAACAGTGGTTTTCTTTCAGAGTCATATTGGTATCAAAGGAATTGTTTATGACAGTGTTTTGAATAGGGGAATAGCAAATGCGATTATTCATGTCAAGAATATCACGGGTGGACAAGTTAGAGATGTGCAACATGATGTTACTTCAGGTAATTTTTTTATTATCGGACTATGCTTTGTGTGGAAATAAAGGACATCAAACTGACCTAAAAGTTATAAAATGTTGTCATAAAAAAAATTGTTGAGCTTTCTTTCACAAAATACAGGGTGCCTAGGGCTGTGTAATCGGTCTTTAACTTTTTAGTTATTCAAAATATTGCCATGCTATTTTAATTTTACAATAAATCGAGTTAAAGTCCACAAATTAAAAATAGTTTTATTATACACGAGGTGTAGTATACAAGGTGGTGAACCAAAGTTATATTTTTTTTAAATGGAACTGCCTATATATTTTTGCATAATTAGATTCTCCACAAAAAAATAATGTAAAATTGTTTACATTATTATAGAAATATTATTATAAAGAAGACCAATTTTTGAAAAATCGCGACGAAGTCGCTTATGAATCCGATAAATTTGCAAAAGAAAAACTTAGAATACCTTATAGTTTTAGAAAACTTTAGTTTTAGACTTGTAATTGAAATACGCAGATAGTATACAGGATGTGCCCAAACGCAAAAAGTATCATGTATTTTTTAAATGTATTAATAGCATTTTTGATAAGTTTTTTAATGGTATACGGTTTGCATAGCAAGCAAATTTAAAACATTTTTAGAGATTTTTCGAAATAAATATTTTATGTATTCCAAGAAAATTTGTTATTTAGAATTTTATAAGTGAAATGGTAATTTATTTTTTGATATGTACTAATGTGACTAAATGCATTAGTAATTTAATTATTACTTGATTGATAAATGAATTTTACTCATAAAAAATTAATAATAAAATAAATAAAAAAAGAAAAAAAAATTGAACACTAAGAAATATTTCTAATTTGCTATACAAACCGCATATCGTTAGAAAGCTTATGAAAAACGCTATCGATATGTGTAAAGAAATACATGGTGATCCATTTGAAAAAAATGATTTATTCAACTTTTTGCGTTTTGGCAAAAACTGCGTGTTTCAAGTAAAAGTCCACTATTCCTAAAACTACGAGGTATTCTGAATTTTTTTGTTGCAAATTTGTCGGAAAATATTTATAAGCGACTTCGCGGTGATTTTTTAAAAATTGGTCTTTTTTATAACAAAAAGTTGAATAATTCAAAAAGTGATAGACCCATAATAGTTTATATAAAGTTACATTATATTCTTGCCTTACTATTACTATTACTATTACTATTACTATTACTATTACTATTACTATTACTATTACTATTACTATTACTATTACTATTACTATTACTATTACTATTACTATTACTATTACTATTACTATTTCTACTATTTTGCCTTAGTCTTTTTTTTGTTCTTCCTTCTCTATTTTTTCTTTCATTTATTTGTTTCTTTTAGTTTTCTGTTCTCTTCATTTTCTTCTCTTTACATCTCATAATCATTTACATCATTACATCATTACATAATAAATTGTTTAACCAGAATCTCTAAATTTTAATTCTTACAAAAATGTTTGTTTAAAAGAATTGCCCTAGAAATAAGGAAACCAAATACAAAGATTTATTCGCAAAACCTCAGTTTCAGTTTCATTCCCAGTTTGCTTCATCTACGAGTAAAAACCATTGATTGTCCTATAAAACTGAAAAAAAAACTAATTTTAATGTGATCTACAGATGTCATATCATCATACTCGTTTAATGACACTTTTTAATCAAAAGAAACAGAGTTTTTTATCACTCAGCAGTTTTTAGCCAATTTCAGTGCGAGTACCTTTGTTGTTCAGTTTATCAGGTATATCATTTAGAAGTTCACACAATAGCTGTTGAATCCAATTTTTGCCTCTCGAACCATTTAATTTCTAAAAGGGCTTTCTCAAGTAATAAGACTAAGTACTACTATACGATTTTTAAAAATTTTGATCTACACACTGATCCAGAAATACTGCGTCTGTTGGCAACACTGAATGTAAATTTTAAATACCAATGGAGTACGCTTCCAGTTAACAACAATTTAACAATTTTGTGAGATTGTACGTCAAATAATTGTCAAGAGAAATCGAATTTGGTTGCAGTGTTGCAAATTACGAGCAAAAATATTTCCAAGTCTGTTGCCAACAGACTCAGTATTTCTGGATCAGTCTGTAGTTACCACAGCAGTGAAATGTCTTGCGTAAATAACTTCAGCATCGCTTTATCTGTCAATATGTCCAAAATGTTCACAGAAGAACATAAAAAATTTATGTTGAAATGTTATTTCTATATTGAGCATCAGGTTAAAGTACTGTCATGGATAACTAGGTCAAACTTTTAAAAGTAGTTTCAGTTTGTTTTCTGCAGTGAATAATCTCTTAATTTTACTTTGATTAATAAGAATTTTGTTTAGAAAATTGTTGATTTTCAAAGACATTTCCTTAATAATTGTATGTTTCAGTTCACGATGGTGACTACTTTCGCCTTCTCACACCTGGCCAATACAAAATCACAGCCTATAAAGACGGATATTTGCCTCATTCCAGACTAGTAACAGTCACGAACATTCCCCATTCATCTGCTCAAAGAGTCGACTTCGGGCTTAAACCAATTTCGGCAAGTGCATGGTTACGGAATAATAACTATCCACAACGTCATCGATTTTAGTTACAATTTTTATTTTTCTGTTAACATTTAAGTTTAATTTTATTTTTATTTTATTGAAATAAAGTTTTTTTATGCTGCATAGTTCTTTTTTTTTGGGGTGTGTGAATAATTCTTCGATTTTAGGTACCACCCTATGTGAGAATCCAAGCAAATAATTTTATCGATGAGAAAGTAGATAACTACGAAAACATGCAAGAACCGTGGACAAACTGGGTTAATATGAACAGGCAACCGATAGCAGTTGAATAAATATTTTTTGGAAATTTCTTTAAGTTTTTTAGGTCTAGGATGAACCAAACTCTTTAATATAATAAAAAAGATTATTTTTGTTATTTTGGAGTAGTCAAATTAGTTAGAATTGATGGTTTATAAAACACATAAAGATTTATAAAATTTAAATATGTTCTTATGTACAAAAAATGTAAAATGTTGTGTATACTGTGATTATTTATTTAAAATAAAATTTTAGTCCACTCTTTTTACATTTTTTCCCTAATACCTAACCACCTGAAACTAAAAATAAAAAAAACTTTTTTGGGCATTGAAATATTGCCCCGTTTTCACTATCCGATAGGTCGACTTAAAGTCCATAACCTAAAAATATTTTTGTTCACAGGGTGGTGAACCAAAGTTACATTTTTTTAATGGAACACTTTATATATTTTGGCATAATTGGATTCTACGCAAAAAAATTATGTAATTTTATATATACTATTATAGGTCTATCTCTTTTCGTTTCGGAATTATTTAACTTTTCGTTATATGAAAAATCACTGCGAAGTCGCCTATGAATATTTTTCGGCAAATTTGCAGCAGAAAAAATCAGAACATCTTGTAGTTTTAGCAAATAGATGACAAAGAGTGCTTCGAACTATCTGAATTATCAAGTATGGTTAACTAACTTCCTGAGCGGTGATGTGTTTTCTCGGAAAGGTGCTAGTGGTAACAGCAATAGAAATAGCAAAAATGCAAAAAAGTAGGTCTTTTATTCTTCGTTTGAGAGATACATAGGTCTCAAAGTGACCAATTCCAGAAGCTCTCTCCTAGGTGTTGTACATACAGTAGGTGCGTTACTGAGGAATGAAAAATAATTCAACTGCCCACTTTTATTGTCCGTTCTACCTATTTTTTCTTTTTCTAAAAACGTGTTTTGTTCCCCTAGTCCTCCAGAGCAAGGCCTTTTGTGAATTTTGTGATTGGTTATTTTCAAACGTTCTTATCTCCCAAACGCAAAGAGTTAGAATTTTTTTGTAAAGGAACTTTAGCTTTAGAATTGCCTAAACTATACGCACTTTTCCGGTGGGGAGTGAGTTCTGATACAGGCTGTATACTACGTAATGCTATTAATGCCGCCACTGGTCTTCTCCACGAGGAAATTAAAACCTTAAGAAAGGAAGTCCAAGATTTGAAGCGGGGCAACATTGGCCTTGTTAGGTTATTAACAAATGCTCATCATACAGTAAAATTGTACAGGCTGTTCCGAAAGTTGCTGTACAGGGTGAAACAAAAATAAGACCCCAAGAGATTAAGTTAGATAAAACGGGTCCCGCAGTTGAAAATCATAACGGCTTTAATACTGTGTCATTAGAAAAAAGACCATTAGGAACATGATACAAGGAAGTTCGCAAGTTGATTTCAACACGAACAGTTTTGCTAATCCAGTTAAAAAGGCCTGGGTTTACGTAAGCGAAGCGAAGACTGGGACCGAACCCGATAGCATAAAATCGCATATTTAAAACCAGTGCCCAGAAATAAGTGATGACAGCAGCATTACAGTTGAACAGCTAACGGTTGTGGGAAAAAATCAATCCCTTAAGGTTTGTGTGCCATTAACATATAAAGATATTATTATGGCTCCAGACGTTTTAATTTTCCTATTACTAGTAAAAATAAAAAAAAGAAATCCGGAAATTGTTTAGACCAACTGTCGTAACTAAGGACAGTTTATTATCTCTGTGTCACTCAAATCTCAAATCTCTTACTTCGAGCTTCCATGGTATAATAGGTTTTACTTCAAGTGAAAAGTTTGATATAATGGCGTTTACCGAAACGTGGCTGACAGATGACATACTCAAATCTAATTAGCATCAACAACTACAAGTTACTGCGAAAAGATAGAGGTTCACGAAGCGATGGAGTCTGTCTTTATTTACATTCTGATATAATAGGAAAGAAAACTGCTATAGAAAGTCTACCTTATCAACTTTTGTTTGAATCCTTATAGGTAGCAACAAAAATAAACAAACATGATTTTGTTTTCGGTGTTCTATACAGACCACCCAGTGGACAGCTGAACATATTCTCTAATGAATTAGAAGAAACATTAATTGTAAATTTGACAAAATAATTTTTGTGGAAGATATTAACGTGGACGTCAGTCGTAATACTACCGTTACTAGAAGCTTCTTGGACCTACTTGCAAGACTCAGTCTCAAGCAAGTTGTTTTGAACCCCTCAAGAATTACAGCTAACACCGCCACTTTATTAGACATCATTTGTGTACCCGTCAGTCTCTTACCTGTTAAAAATGAATATAACGTCGATCTGCCAAATGTGTCCGATCATTTAATGATTCCTTGTTCGCTAGACATCCCTCTGTATCTGGTATCACAAAAAACCCATCGTTTATACCTATCTTGATTATTCGTCGTTTGATTATTTTAATTTCCACAGGGACGCTATGTCTTGGGACTCAATATTGCAACAGAGTACAATCAATTAAAAAATTAAGCTTTTTAACAAGATGGTACTTTCCATTTTCGACATTCACGCACCTATAAAACAAATTACTCGCACTTCAAAGAAACTCAAATCATATATAAGGGACACTATTAAGGAAATGATCAAACTGAAAAGAAAGGCTTTAAGTAAATACATGCTGACAAAAAGAGACGTTTACTTGAATTACTATAAAGAGTTGAAAAACTACTTGACACTGACAATTCAGCAAAAGAAAAAGGCTTATTACAAAAAAATAATCGAAAACAATTTGAATTGTCCTAGAAATTTGTGGAACAATATACGATTTTGTAGTTTAGAACTAACGCATATCGCAAATATGTGTATGAAAGAAGCTGTACTTCCTGCTTTGTGGAAAAAAGTGCTGATCCATCCACTTCCAAAAGTTTTTTCTCTAGCACAACTTCAAGACCTGCGGCAAATTAGTATTCTTCCTACGCTTTCGAAAATAAATGAAAAAATTATGCTAAACCACATATTAGTTTACGTGCAGGAAAATTATATTCTCTCATCGGTACAGCCAGGCTTTCGTAAAGGACATAGTACTTGCACAGCCCACACAAGGGTAATGGAGCAATCATTGTCTTTCTGGATTACAGTAAATCTTTTCATCTCCTAAACAAAATATTAGATTTTCCCAGTTGGATTGTGAAGTGGATTGCTAACTACCTACTTGACAGGAGTATGATAGTTTCTGTAAGTAGACAAAGGTCTACTAAAAGACAGATAAGGCAGGGAGTTCCTCAAGATAGCTCACTAGGACCCATTTTGTTCTCACTATATACATCGGACATGCTATCTGTTCTCAGCCGCTGTGTGCCTCATTTGTTTGCTGATGATACGCTCTATAAACAGTTTCCTCCGAGTGAAGCACTTAAAGCAATAAGTGAAATCAACGCCGATCTTGAGAGTGTTTCAGTTTGGTTTAATAAAAATGGTTTAAAAATTAACCCTAATAAATGTGTCGCTCTGTGTGTTGGTAACAAACAAATAGTGAATAGTGTAAACGAATTCCCGAAAAATGGCCTGTTTGTTAATAACGTAAATATTCCAATTAACTCTTGTGTAAAAAATCTTGGTGTGTGGCCTAATTCTTCTTTCAGTTTTCAAATCCATGTAAATGTGATCCTTAAATGATCGTATGCAAAATTTCGTACTTTGTATAGTTTTAAGCATCTGTTGCCATCTGAAGTTAAATGGAATCTTGTAAATTGTCTAATTTTGTGTAAGTTTGATTACTGTTGCCAAGTCTGTTTCAATTTCTTAACATCTGAGCAAAAACATCTTCTACAAAAATGCCAAAATAGTCTCTTGAGGTTCTCGTACAAGATTACGTATAGGGACCACGTATCCCTGTTACATTGCTCACAATTTATTGAAATGCCAGGAACGAACCTATTTGCTGTTAGTTATAAAATTATTGAACTTTACTTGCTAGAATTAATCGTGCCTAGATGTATGTTTCATCAAGTTAACACTAGATTTAAGTAGCTGATGTTTGTTCCTAGCCATAGCACCACCAAATACGAACATGGTTTTGCTTTTACAGCATGCTCAGTTTGTATTGAGAATTTCTCTCATTTCCAGTCGTGTGAGAGTGTGTCAACACTCTGTATTGTTGTTCATATATCGATTACATTTTTGAAATGCTTTCTGATGGTATGGGGTTTGTATAGCAGATTTTAAATATTTACAATCTGATATGTTAAATGGTAATTTATTTTTTGATATGTACTAATGTGACTAATTACATTAGTAATCTAATTATTACTTGATACATAAATGAATTTTGTTCATCAAGAATTAATATTAAAATAAATAAAAAAAGAAAAAAATAGTCAGTGTCACATGTTGTCACAAAATTATTGAGGCAAAAATTAATCTAAAATATCTTTTTTTGACATTATAGGCGATTTGACAAGAAAAACTTTCAAGGACAAAAACCGCTGTCATTGTCAAAATCATATGATGGCAGTTCCTCTGTCCATGACAGGATCCAGTACCTTAGCCTCAACCTTAGCTAAAACTATAAGGTATTCTGAGTTTTTCTGTTGTAAATTTTTCAGAAAATATTCATAGGCGACTTCGCAATGATTTTTCAAAAATTGGTCTTTTTTATAACGAAAAGTTGAATAATTCCGAAATAATAATAAATATAATAAGTTACATTATTTTTTTGTGTAGAATTCAAGTATGCAAAAATATATGGGATGTTCTATTTAAAAAAATGTAACTTTGGTTCACCACCCTGTGTATAATAAAAATATTTTTAGTTTGTGGACTTTAAGTCGATCTGTCGGATAGTGAAAACTGCATAGCAATATTTCAAATAAAAAAAAAGTAACAGACCGATTACGCACCCCTGGGTCACCCTGTATTTAGTCATTCAAAACCAAACAAATCTCAGAATGTTCTTAATTATGATAACAAGAGATACATCAAGGTGTGTCATGACTTATGACGTTTAAAAATAAGAAACTCTCCATTGATTTTACTTTTATTTAATGAACGATAAGTACCCGCAAGAAGTGTTCCTGAAGACAGTCGATACCTGTTCCAATATGGAGGTAACGAATTTGAAGATATCCGTATCGAGAAAGACACTGAACGGCCACAAATGAAGGACAGTAAACACATAACAATTTCATAAATTTTCAAAAATACCAAAAGAAAAAAATTTCAAAGAAATAATTCCCTTTTATTTTCCAAAGTTGGAAGCAATGGCCAGACAAATAAAGGGCATTTTGCATTAGGTCGTTTAAGTAGTATTTTTTTTCTGGATGAGATTGATTGGTTGTGTTTGCAGTTAACATAGACTGATTTCTATTTTGCAAGCCTTGTTCTCATTTTTGTTATGGTGGTACAGAGTGATTCCTTGGCTAATTACCCAAATTTGCAAGTTGTTAGAAATAAAGTGGAAGATATTCCAGATAAAAAAATGGAACACGGAACGTGTATAAACTAATCTATAAGTTCGTAGAAATTAACTAAAACTATTGAAACGGACTGATTTCGGACCGAACGGTTGGCAGTTTTGACGAGCGCGAAAAGTGACAAGCAGTACCTGGGGCATTGTGGGTACGATGGCGAGCTAGGCAGTTAGGCCCGAAAATCCAGTTAAATTATAGCAGTTTATTGTGAATAAATCGTGTTGTTTTCAAATGTGAGTTTGATTCTCGAGTGCCCCTAGTGATCCGTTACACTATTATGTTTTTTAACGATTGCCAAAAATCAATTGTAACATCAAGGATTTTTTTTCTTTTCTCTCCTTTCCTATCTATTTGTCTTCCCTTTCGTATCTCTTTATTTTTGCTATTTTTGTTTTTCCTTTATTTTCTCTACCATCTGTTGCCTTTTCTTTCTCTCCAGTTTTCTTTGTCTTCATTTTATTTTTCTTACCTCTTAATTTTCGCCACTTTACATCTCGAGCTCTTCTCTTCCTATATTTTCATTCAAATTTTAGTCATAATGTACGTTATCAATATTTTAAGCATACAAGTTATCCCAGCAATTTGAAAAAGCCTATTATTTGCTTTTAGATGTTAGAAAATCATCAAGGATTTTTTTCTTTTCTCTCCTTTCCTATCTATTTGTCTTTATCTCTTAATTTTTTCTTACTTTTTTTTTCCTTTATTTCCTCTACCATCTTTTGCCTTTTTTTCCTCTCCAGTTTCCTTTGTCTTCCTTTTATTTTCCTTACCTCTTAATTTTCGCCATTTTACATCTCGAGCACTCCATTTATTTTGATTCAAATATTAATCATAATGTACGTAATCAATATATTAAGCATACAAGTTATCCCAGCAATTTGAAAAAGCTTATTATTCACTTTTAGATGTTAGAAAATTAATCTTTTTTTTCGAAAGCCATAATACAAATATATTTTTTAATGGAACATCCTAGATGTTTTTACATATTTGGATATAGCTTTTAACACTTTGCTTAGTTTTTGAAATAATTTGATTTTTTAACGAAAACACGCTTTTGTTAAGGGTGTCCGTGACCAACGATTTGAGACGTTGGCATATTGACAGCAAGTTTTCTCTCTTAATACATAACATAATTTCAAGTAATAAAGGTTAGAATTAAAAGTTTTTTAATTCTACAAGTTGATGCTTATCATATATATATATATATATATATATATATATATATATATATATATATATATATATATAAATAAATGCATAAATGTTGATATTGGAATCATATTTACTCAGTTAAGTAATCGATCTGGGTTTTTGCTGGTTAATTCAAAAGAGTATTTTACAGGCTGATGCGTTAAGGTTTTTTTTGAAAAAGTTTTGTTTTTGATATATTGTGATTGATGTAAATAAAACTCGCGTTATTTATCAGTAAACTTAAACATTCGGTTTGAGGTTTTAATTAATATTAATTCTCAACTAATTTCACAAATGCCATGTAATAAAACACTGCTGTTTTCAAATCAATTAATAAATTTTGCCCTAAAATTGCTTTGGCAATGTGTTTAGCTGTAACTTGGAATCCCCATTGTTCAGCAAAATAAAATCTTCACGGTATGGTAGTTTAGCAATAACGGAATCGAAACTGAATATCAATTTTAAGATTTATTATTACTTACACTAGTTTACAACGTTTTTTACCAGTGGATGAAACCAATGTGTATCGGTATAATAATTAACCCTAAGCCTGATAGTGAAGTCGAAATAAAATTAGGACATCAAGTTTTTTAATTTAATTTTTGCAACATCAAAACTGTTACACACTATCTTCTTTTATACTATCAAGGTCAGTTTATCATAACGTAGACGAATAACATATTTTTATCCCTAAGACCTTAATACGTATCTGCATACCTCTGAGAACATATGACTAATCTTAAGTCATCCATCACGTTTATCGCTTAAGCCTCCTAGCTTGCAAAAACGCGCATAGAGCTGAAAATTGGTACATGTCTTTAGTACACTATTACAAATAAAATATCAAAAGTCCCAATCGATCCGATGTGCGCAAAAAAAATATTCAAGGTTAAAGGTCAAAAATATCGGTTTTTGGAATTTTTCTCATAAACGGAAAATGTTATCATTAAAATAGGTCAGAAGTTGTAAACCGCGAAATTTTCTAAAAAAAATGTTTTTAGACTTCTCTCTAAGAATCACCATTACCAAGATACCGTGATTTTAAAAGTTAAAGGAGGCGTATTCTACATAATACTAGTTTTTCAATCACATAGACACAAAACCGCCTACTGTTTTAAAACTATAAAAACGTCAACGTCGCATTTTACCGAATATTTTTTTTTAATTTTTTAATTTTTTTTTTGACAATTGCATTGTCTATAACTTTTGTCTGACCTATTTAATTGATAACATTTACCCATTTACCGTTTACGAAAAATATTGCAAAAACCGATACATTTGTTGGCTTGAATATTTGGGACTTTTGATATTTTGTATGTAATAGTGGCTCAAAAACCATTAGCAGTTTTCAGCTCTATGCGAATTTTTGTAAATTGAAATGTCTATATTGACCGGACTACTAGTGGTGGCTTTGTTACGCTAATTTAAACACAATAACATAGAAAAAGTTTATCTGGTTTAATTTACATTTTATCTGATGACATTTTAGAGCAAATAAAATATTTAACAATTTGCTAATTGCGTCAGTAACAATGTCAAACACACCACAAAAAAGGTTGATTCAAAACTTAAAAAATAAAAAAATGACACAGATTGTTACTTTTTTAGTACTGATCAGTATCAGTTTCTCTTATTATAACCAGCAGTAATCGGCTAACATATTTTTATTCCGAAAACATTGTTATTTTATAAGACTTAAATCTTGATGTAAATGCTTACCAACTTAAGGACTTAGATTCAGCTACCCAGGATTTTCTCAGATAATTCTACCAAAAACAAAACAAAAGTTGTGAAATAAATAAATGAATCGATTTACATGAAAACAAGTTGATCACAAGATTTTATTCTTCGAATTAGACTCAACAAGACTTAAAATATATATCGGTGATCTAAGCATGGTTATGTTGCAGTCATATTTAATATTTGCCGGCATTTTATAATAATAATTATAAAACAAAGTAAGTGATCTAAGAAATTTTTGGTTATCTGGTGGAAAATTATCTAGTTTGTTGGTCGTATAATACATTCAACAGTGATCTTTGCTTTTTCTTTACTTCTACGTGTTGCAAACACGTGAATCGTCATCTGTATTTATTGTTTATCATATAAGTAGAGTACAATTTGAATTTATACTTAATTGAAAGCTGAAATAACTTGCCTAAATGTATTTTAATTTTGACCACAAAAAATTAATTTGTCAAAACCAAAGCCAATAATTCTATGAATAAATATTTTCTCACTTTCTACCTGCTGACCCTTTAATCCTTCAATATTAAGCTGGGTTCGGAGAATTTGTCCAAAGTTTAGAAAACAATGAAGAAAACAGTGAACAATACGTTTTAGAAAATAGTAATACTTTAGTTCCTGAAAATTGTAATTTGTTAACAGTTTGACAAACTCTTGTTCTTTGGAGGAGAAAGATAACACTACGTTAGAAGTTTTGCCGTAAGATGGCATTTCACCTTTCCTATTACTTCTACAGCATCTTCGGTCTTAACATAAGTAGTTCTATGTTAGTTCTGGTTATCTTCATGGTGAAAAGGCCTTAAGCCGCAGCATCGCCAAGCCAACTGTGTTAAAACCTAATATAAAACACATCTCTTCTTTGCCAGCTAAAATTCATAAAGTAAACGCTTTATGTGTACATTGCAAATTGCAATTTGGTATCATCTTCATATAGAAATGGAAAAGCAGTACATGTTTTACATGAGCTTTTTCCAACTGTACCTCCCGGATATCGAATTGGAGAAGCGCCAACTAATGTAATCTATTTACCAATTAATCAAAATAAAATTTCGTTATTAGTACTTAAAATAACAGATCAAGATGGAAATGTAGTCAATTTTTGTGGTAAAGCCATCAGGTTGCATCTTAAAGAGCTCCTCTCAACATAGAACCAAAAAAAATGTGGGTTTAGTTTTTGATTCCTTCCGTAAACGGTTTAATATCAATCAAGATTGTGTAAATACGTCAACAAACATGAAACCACTTAGTCGACATCATAGACTAAAACGATTAAGATCGAAAAACAAGAACTGTATTAGTGTAAACTAAGTGTGTGCGCCTGTTATTACTTTATGTGTTTAAATACATATCCATAATGAATTTTGAAATATTAGATGTAAATGAAAAGGCTGTTTTTGATACATCAATGAGTTATGCTGAAAAACGTACGCATCAACCATACGCATCCACTTCCTTCAATTTCAATGATGAAAGGCGATTACCAAACGAACATCAAGATGTGTATGTCGTAGGGTAATTGTAAAATTAGGCGTATTATAAAAAGCCTGGTCATATATAAATATCGGTTTTTTATAACGCGACTGAAAATTTTAGGCGTATTATAAAACGCCTAACCAGTTTTCGTCTTATTGTAAAATACCTATGGTTTTATTACAATACGACTGAAACGAATCTGCATTATTTAGGCGTATTATAATGCGCAAGCCAGTACTAGGGAAATTTATGCTTTGAACATTAAATTTATATTATAAATTATCGTTTTAAAATGCTGGAAGACACAGAAAGCCATGTCTTCATTAATAAAGGGTTGCATTATCGAGAACTAAAAAAATTTTCGGTGATAACTGATAAATATTGAAAAAACATTAACGGCGAAATCAAAATATTCATTCTTTTACAAAACGACTAAACGTAATCAGTCATTTTCTAAGTGGACAACATTAAAAACCATTTTACATTAAGACGAAAACTTGTTAGGCGTTTTATAATACGCCTACAATTTTTAGTCGCTATTGTAAAAACCCTGCATTTATTCATTCGTTCTCATAGTTTGCCTAGGCGTTTACGATATAACTAGGCTCTTTATAATACGTCTGATCTAAATGCTTTAGTTGTTAACGATGACACAGTACATAACGTAAAAATTAATATTTCAAAAATCTTTTAGAAAATGCCTCATATAACAGTTTCGGATGCAGAACGATTACGTCTAATTGATACGTTATCAAAAAATCGTGAACTAGATGTTCCTTTTAGAAGCAGAGAATTGCATAAATATCCTCTTTTAACACAAACTCAACGACATACATCGTTTATTAAAATATCAATCGAAAAACCACAATATATATTTTTCGGACTTCAAACTGATAGAAAAAATCAACTTTCCAAAGATTACAGTCAATTCGATCAGTGCAATTTGAGAAACGTTAAAGTCTATCTCAACGATGAAATATATCCATATGATAACCTAAATTTGAATTTCAACAATAATTCCTTTGCCGCATTATTTTTGGATAAACTGGGGGAACCAATCTTCACGCCTGAAGAATTCAAAACCAATAGTAGTTGTTGATTGCACCAAGCAGAGTGAAGTGCTCAAAAGAAGTCCAGTTTCCATCCGACTTGAGTTTGAGACCAGAACCATAGAATAAGAGAGAGGAAGAAGCGAATCTCTCTGTCTACCCCTCGTTTTTTCGCGAAAGCGCCACCTAACCCTGAGAGAACGAACTAATTCGATAATAGCGGGAAATTCAAACAGGACATTTTATTTATTTTCCAAATTTAAAGAATTATAAATGTTAAATGTTTCTGTACTCATGCACTGTTACGAGACATTTTAATAAAATAGCATCTGTAACAGTTGCAATAGCACAAAAACATTTAACATCGCTTAATAAAATGAAACAAAGTCTTTCCAATAAAAATTTATTAAAAAAATAATAACGTGCTGGAATGTATAGGCAAAATTAATTTAACTCGAATTGTTCTTCATAAACACACTCAGATGTAATAATATATGTAAATACATTGTCTAAATATACACAATGATCCAGAGAAACTGAGTATGTTGGCATCAGATTAAATTATTGAATTGCTACCTGAAAGTGTACACTATTGGTATCCTTTAAAATTTAAATTCAGATTGCTAACAGACACAGTATTTCGGAATCAGTCTGTATAAATACATCAGTTTTGTTGGTTTGATTACTTGTCTACAGACTGTTCAGAAAAGCAAAAAAATATCAAAATTTTGCTTGTAACCTTTAACAATAGTCCAATTTTTAAGTCCCTTAAGGCTAAATTTAAACAACTATTTTTCGAAATTTATTCGCGGTTATAAGGTTTACGGACGTTTGTAAAAGCGGCCCTAACACGTACTTTAACAGTTTGATGTCAAAGTTCTTGATAAGTTTTGAAATTTTTTAAAAGTAATCTCGATTGCATCATA
The DNA here is from genome assembly GCF_031307605.1 of Tribolium castaneum. Classification (NCBI taxonomy): domain Eukaryota; kingdom Metazoa; phylum Arthropoda; class Insecta; order Coleoptera; family Tenebrionidae; genus Tribolium; species Tribolium castaneum. The sequence continues at coordinate 17,153,223 of NC_087400.1, forward strand.
GTTATTAGTAAATTACTCAAACACAAGAGAATTACAAGTGTGCTAAAATTATTTTAAATAAAAAGCCACATATCTGATATACATAACTATAACTGGAAGTTAACTGATTAAAACTACCATGTAATCATTTAAATTTATAATAATAGTAGGCTTTAATATTGATTAACTTGTATGATACTTGTAGAATACGTTTTTTCGCTTAGTTTCTAAATTAAGCAATCACAAAAAGGACAAACCTTGTTTTTTTAACAGGCATAGGCGTTATAACATTATGTAAAACAACATAAAAGATTAAGACATAGAGGGACATGGCGAATTTGAAAACCTTGAACCATAGTAAGTCCTAAACTCCCTGCTTTCACAAAATACTAGCTTCGCAACTACAATAAATTTATTTATTATTATGATATACCTATTAATTACTGCACATTATATTTAACTCGTCTTCATGGGATTTTCAATTACATCCCAAAAACCGTTATCATCTCCAAGGACGGTCTTCATCTCCTAAACATCAAGAAATTTCCTTATTAGAGAAGTTTGTGTGATCCTTCTTGGTGTAATATGATTATATTAATATCTAGAAATCGCAATTAATTGTTGTATAGACACCTTTCAATAACGTTTACCTTAATTTGCCTTAAGTTGATTCATCCTTCATTAAAACACTGTCATTCACACTATACACTAGATTCAAATAAAAGATCCATATAAAAGTAGAGATGTTTGATCACAAAAACATCCAAAAAATCGTTTTCTGAAGTCTTTAAAACACATTAAAACAAAATGTCGCCAAAAACCGCAACGACAGCAAAATAATCGGCTGTTGATAAATCAAAGAATTAAAAAGAGAAGTGTGCGCACGTCGATTATTTTTAAGTGAACCTTCTTTACTTTTAGCAAAATGTGTGACAGATTCCTTTAAATTTACAGATTTCTTTGCAACTGACGCGACCTCTAAGCTGGAGCACACGAACTATTTTAGCCGTTTCCCCCCTTTGCCCCACCCCACCCAGTGAACACATAATTTGTATACACTTTCAGGGGCCTGACCAGAACTAACATCCCAGGGAAGACTACAGTAGTGAAAATGGAGGGTTTCTAGCACAGCCCCCCCACCACTAAATATGAAAATGACGTCACGTGACTTTTATGGTTGGGAATTCAAATTTTCAAAATGACGGAGACTTCCGATATTGGCGGCAAATTTAAAAATCCAAAATGGCGTCAATTTAAAAAATCCAAAATGGCTGTAGATTCAGAAATCCAAATTGGCGGCAAATTAAATAGTCCAAAATGACGTCACATTGCAAAATCTCAAATGGCGGCAAATTTAAAAATACAAAATGACGGCAAATTTAAGAATCCAAATGGCATGGCGGCAAATTCAAAACAGCGGAAAAATTTTAAAATTCAAAATGGTGAAAATTTTAATTTTAAAAATTCAATATGGCAGAAATTTATTGTCAAAAATGCAAAATGCCGGGAATGTATTTTAGAAATTTTAAATCGTAATTTTTTTTTAATTTGAAATAAATTCAGGGTTGCCTAACTCATGTGTGTCAAATTAAAATATGTATGTAAAAAAAAGATCTATTGATAATTAGGGAATTCAATTTTAAGCAGTTTAAATATTTTGGTAACTTTCAAAGTAAAACAAAATTTTACGAACATGTTTTTTTTAATTTGGAATAAATTTTGGGTTGTCTAACTGTGTCATATTAAAAAAACAGAGATGGCGTACATACGAAGGTGGTAGAAAATTAGAGAATCTAATTTTACTACTTACAACCAACATTTTTAATATTATAGTAGTTTTAAAGTAAAACATAATTTTAAGAACATTTATTTATTTATTTAATAAGAAATAATAAACTAAAAACTAAGATTTGTGCAAATCTCTATGACCCCACGCTAACGTGTTAAAACTTCCAGGAATGATGTAACGTTTGTCGTCATAGTATGACAAAACAACTTTGTTTCGATATTCCGTATAAATAACGTGTAAAATTGAATGAAATGTATTCATCGGTTTCATTATTTGTAAATTTTGGCTTGAAACAATTTGATCATAATCACTTTTAGTTAACTGATTAGCGATAACATTTTTTTAATACCTTTTGCCTTTTTAGTTAACTCTCCTTCAACATTAACACAATAGGACTTTGCCCCTGTATCATATAATTCCCAAATTATTATACCTTGATATTCATCTTTAATTTTGCCAATAACAGATAAAGTCACTGGTACTCCGTGAATATTATCGACTTTATAATTTGATGTATCGAAAAGGTGTAGATTAGCTTTGATATCATTATAAAAATTATTACAGATTATATTTAAAATGAGTGAATCTGTATCTGTATATAGTAAACTAGCATTTTCTTTATATTCTTTTTTAATATGGTTATAAAAGAAATCATACATTATATGTTTGGAAATATCTAAAACACTGAAACCGACATATATAGGTTTATTATATATAACTACTGATTTTACCATTTGTATTGCAACAAAATTTTCATTAAAAATACTGCAATTTTTAAAATGTGGTCGCAATTAGTGTTTCAGCTCCTAACCGTTTGGAGAAATTTTTCCAATGAGTTATTAATTTAATGTCAACCCGTTTATCTACAGACTCCATTGTTTTCCCAAAAACGGAATTATTTATTGACTTAAAAAAATCTTTTTCAAAAGCATTTTTTGAGTTGCTTCTCATATTGGAATTTAAATCAATATAAGGTTTTAACCATGCCGACTGTCTAAATTTTTAAACGCGATGAATTTTTTTTAATTGTAAACCATTTTCTTATACTTGTTTTAAATTTCGATAGTGAATTACATATTTAAATTTGGGCAAAAAGTTTGGACATAATTTTTTAGCTTTAGCTATTAATTAGCTTTAGCATTAGGATCGTATCAGTGAAAGTTGTTCAAAGGTAAAAAAAATTTGACATGGCACTACCGTACAAATTAGTAGCATCCAAATACATTATATAAGAACTTTGGTTCTAAAGGATTATATTCAGGCATTAATGCGTTATTACTTATTACTTTATTAGCTATAGCTTTCCTCACATCGCATTGACAAATACCTCCACGAATACCTTTTTTAATAAAACATAACATTTCAATATCTGTCAATAAATCGAGTTTTACACCAGTATATTTTAACATAGAATCCCAGCTCAAACCTGGTGCAGTAAAATAATGAGCGGGATCCAAATTACAAACTTTTGAACAAATATTTCTAAAATTTTCAAAAACATCTGCTAATAACTAATGTATCAGATATTAAATAAATGTCTGAATATTCACCTAAGGTTTTACAGTTAAATAAATTTCATACTTGTAGTGCACGTTCATAATCTTGTTCTGAAATATTTTCTTGTTTTAAATAATCAAAAAACTTTTCATGTGATGGTAATTGCGTTTTACAATCACTAGAATTTAGATTTTGAGATAATTTATCTAAGGATGAGGCTTATTATTATTACGCATTACGCTTATTAATTTCAACTGGCTTTGTTCCGGTAGTGTGATGACATTTATTATTATAATCGAGTGTAACACTGTTTAGTTTATTTATCCATTTATACGAAGCATTTAAAGTAAATTCTTTATACAATTTAGATTTTAATGTTCTAATTACACGTTCAGCAATTGCTGCTTTTTTAACGCTATATGTGCTATAATGATTAATTTTATATTTTTTCATAATAAAGAATTAAATTTTACATTATAAAATTTTTTTCCCTGATCTGTCTGAATATTTTGTAGTACTCTATTATCTTCTAAAAATATGTTTTCAACTGATGATTGAACTACATTATCAGCACTTTTTGGTTTTAAAGGTCTAGTCCACAAATACTTAGAAAAACAGTCTATAACCACTAAAATATACTTGTAACCGTTGTTTTCACGGGCGTAGTTCTGCATTTCGGCCAAATCTTTTTGCCATAGATCATCAAATCCTTTGATTATTGTTCGTCTTTGTGTGAAGTTTTGTCGGGAGGGTCGAAAAATTTCTTCAACAATTCCTTTTTTTGTATTACTTATATTAACCTTCTTGGTTAATGGTGCAATATGTTTTCGTTTTTTATCTAATCCTTCCAAGTTATTTATGAGATGTGTTAATAGTTCAATGTCTTTTTGGTTACTACTTAACAACTGTTAAAATTTATTGATTTTATCAAGTTTTTCATTGAAAACAATGACTTTTTTATCAATTTCACTTTGAATAATCTCATCTACATTTTTTATATCCGTCATAAATTTTGTCCATTCAGTATTGGTTTTATCAATAAATACTTTTATCTGCTTTTCTAATTCAGGAAGAGCCTTATCCACTTTCTCAGTTATTTTAACAAATTGTATTTTCTAGTATTCATTCATTTGATTAATGCTAATATTGAGACTATTTAACGATGCTAATGCTCTATTAAAATTATCAAGTTTAAACTCATTTTTTATTATTTCTATGTCATTCAGTGTTTTATTAATTTGTCTTTTCATTTCCAATAATTTTGTGTCAATCATTACTATTTACTTCATCATATTTTTTATTCTGTATTCTAAAATCATTTTGTAAATTATTGTGTTTATCATTCCATACTTTATCAGCTTTGCCAATATTATTATTTAAATCTGTTAAAGCATCAACAACACTCTTGAGTTTTATGATAAAACTTTTGTTAGCAGAATCAGTATACCCTTTTGTTGCACAGTCATTGTTATTAGTAGGATCTTTAACATTACATAGTTTTTATGATTCTGCATATCAAAGTTTCCATCTGAAGTATATTGTAAACTACTTTTCGATTGCAAAATTTGTTGTTGATGATAAAGATTACCACTTGTTAAGGAACGTCCGAACTTGTCGACATTTATTGTGATACTAAACAATTATATCTAGTTCACGTAGTTCTTCTTCAATATTTCTTCTCTCATTTAAATGTGACTTCTTACCTGCTTGTAATGATCCATGTAAAAGACTAAGACGTATTAATTCATTAATATCATTCCAGTAAACATATTCTATTGGGTTGTGATTATAATGTTTATAATTAGAACCACTGTTTATTTCTGATTTGATTAATGAAGAACAATCAGATTCACTTTTAAAGAGGCGCCTCCTTTGTAGATTAGAAAAATAATAAAAAAGTGACATTATTGAAAATCTGGTATCCACAATAATGACACAATAAACATTGTTTTTTTGTTGGTGATTAGTAAATTACATTGATCTAACCTATCCTAACTTGCACATTCAGAAATGAATAACTCAAACACTGTAAGATTTAGTGAAATTGTTACTCTTCATGTTCTGAATGATGCTGACGAAGATGGAAAAGGTTTTTGGATAAGTGATAGAATGTGGTTTCAGAAACATGGAAAGAACAAAATAGAATAAAAATGTGATACAAGTATAAATATCCCAACTTCAACACTAGCGGCTAGCCCCTGCCGGTCTACAAATGTTCGCTCAGTCGAAATGTTGCGAGCGAGGTCGGAACAGTACGAACGGAGACCATAACGGACTTCTCATTTCAGCTGGGCATATTGGAATAGTGGTTTTTATGGAAATATGTTGCGCGTGGCTGGGGCTTCGCCCCAGTTAACTAAAAGGAAACAAACCCCACGACCAATTAAACTCGAAAACGTGGAACTCGAAACGTGGAATAGTGTTTTTTTATGGAGCTAGGGTGGCGTACAGTTCATAAACATAAACACTATTCCACGTTTCGAGTTCCACGTTTTCGAGTTTAATTGGTCGTGGGGTTTGTTTCCTTTTAGTTAACTGGGGCGAAGCCCCAGCCACGCGCAACATATTTCCATAAAAACCACTATTCCAATATGCCCAGCTGAAATGAGAAGTCCGTTATGGTCTCCGTTCGTACTGTTCCGACCTCGCTCGCAACATTTCGACTGAGCGAACATTTGTAGACCGGCAGGGGCTAGCCGCTAGTACTTCAACCCGTTCGCATAGTAGTCTGCAATCGCACAGCATTGTAGCTGTTATTAAATATTGTGCATCCGTGTGGAGAGTAAAATAGTATAAATGTTTGAAAAAAAATCAAAACTTATCAGTCGTAGTAGAGCTTTGAAAAGAAAGAAAGGGTAACAAAATGTGGCTGTTGGTTCAGGAATTGTAAATTCTGTTATTATTAAATTTCCATTTAAATTGCACATCCCGGGTTATCAATTCTGTGGTCCAGGAACCAAACTTGAAAAACGACTAGAGCGGGGAGATCGTGATATTAACAAATTAGACGAAGCGTGCAGAGAATATGATATCGCTTATAACTTATAACGAACATCAAGATTTAGAAAATAGGCATAAAGCTGACCGCATTCTATTCGAACACGCGAAAGAGTGAAGACGTGTCCCTGACGCTTCTTTTGGTGAGAAATTTGCTGCTTTAGGTGTTTCAACAGCAATGAGTGCCAAATTAAATCTTGGAATGGGATGTTCTGATTATTAGATAAACGGATAAATAGTGTTAATATACACAAATTCCTTATTTTAAATGGAAAGCTATATTTTTGAATTACAATAGATAATTTAAGTAGTTTTCATAACCTGTCCCTATACCTAAATTTAGCCGTTTACGAAATATTTATAGTTTTTTTTTTGGATTTACACCTTCCAGTTCAAAAATCGATAACTCTCCCATTTTTAAAGATTTGTAAATATTTTTTAGCTCAGTTGAAAAAGAAAGCGTAGATCTTTCCTTTGGTGTTTTCAAATTTCTAAAAAAAGAAAAACTCCAGATTTTTAAAGTTAAATTTGCAGAAATTTAAGCACCCTAACTCATTTTTTTCAAATGAAATGGCAAAAGTTTTATTGTACTAAATGGTAGAGAATTTAATTCTGCATCGATCTATATTAATATTCTCTATAGTTTTATTTAATATGTAGTTTTCAGGGTTAAACTTAGTAGGTATAGGGAAAGCTGATAAGAACTCCCTTAGAATATCTTAACTAATCCAAAAACGCAGTGAAAACCATAGCTTTCCATTTAAAATAAGAAAGTTAATAGCAACTTCCGGTATAAGCGAAAGTGGTGCCATCTTAAAAATATTTTCGTTGAGCAAAACTCAACGGAATATGACTCAGTACCAACTTTCAGGTAAATATCTTTATTAGAACTTTCTATATTTCTAATGTGGGATTTAGACAGAACAACCTGTATAAATTTGATTCCGCCAAGTTCAAAAACTTTTCAATATTTAAAAGAATTTTTGCAAATGTATGTTTGCCAATTGGTTGATTTACGCATCTACCTGCCTGATAACGAAGAAAAAAATGAAAAATGCTGGTTATCTTTTTTCGAATTTCGAAATACAGGGTGTTTACGGTCTTCGTAATCCCTTCAAAGGGATGATGTGAGTGATAGTAGAAACCCATAACGCTATATAAACTTGCTCGAAACGATTTAGGTTGAAGGGATCAAACAAAGAACCAGCGGACGGTCTGATGATGTTGGACTAAATCTAGACTCATCTGTAAAAAGTACGTTCTTACACTTGTCGTCTCAACTCTCATAGCGTTGTGCAAATTTAAACCCTAATCTCTGATGAGCTACCGTTAATTTATGATCTCCAGCTGATCTTTTAGTAAACGGACCTGCTTCCTTGAGTCTCCTCTAGACTATTGGAGGTAAAATATTTACTTTACGAACGCCTGCTAGTCGCCTAAACAAGGTTAGTTGATGACAATCCACAATCTTAGTTGATGACAATCCACAATCTTACTTAATGTTACTTAATCGAGTAGTGGTTGAGCTCCCACAAAAAAGCTCCCCGGCTTTTTTTTGTGAACCTCTGTTTTACAAAACCGTGAGTGTACGTCCCGCACATTTCTTTCTTCGCCATCAATGCTTGAAGCAACAATTTTTACAGAAATTTCTGGTAGCATCTTACGCAAATGAGTCAAACTGTTATCTAATAAGCAGTTTTGAATAACAAAACACAATTTAAACCAAAAACAACGTGATAATTGAAATTATTTACCTTATACAAAAGTACACAAAAACGGTTTAACGCTGGTGTAGCTCCAAAAAGTACAATGTACTCATGAAAATTTCTTTTAAATCCTGTTAAAACACTAGTTAATTAATTGACTGAGTAAAATTTACACAAAAAAATAAATTAAAAACTTCAAATTTCAAAAAAGTGAAGTGTTTTATCTATTATTTACAAAAGCATTATCTTATTTTCAAAGGTATAAAGAACATTCACTGGTTTACTGCTTTAGTTTTGTTTCATAGATAAGCAGCGAAACTTGTAATAATGTTTTATCATAGAAAACATTTTAATTTCCTGCAAAACTGCTTGCTCAGTTTCTAGTGTAGTATAATAGTTATTTATTCGACGAGTTTGAGTGTAAATCGGACGTTTTATTTCACGAGTGGTTTTTTAAACCTCGAGTGATAACGAGAGGTTTACCATCCACGAGGTGAAATAAATGAACCGATTTACACGAAAACAAGTTGAATACAACATTTTATTCTTCGAATTAGACTCAACAAGGCTTAAAATTGCTTAAAATCTGTTAAAAATAATCTGACGTTTCGTATTGAGAAATGCCAAACAGTTGTCAAAACTGTCTTACACAGGAGAAAAATCCGAAATTCTGACAGTGTCGAAGAATAAAATGGTTTAAAATATTCATTGGCTGTAAGTGTTTTTTTATTGTTCGCTTTAAGTTAAGGTCAGTTAAAACCAACAGCAGAAAAAAAAGAAGAGGTAAGGTGTTTCGGAGTTGGCAGATTTAGAATAAAGCGCATAATCCTATCTACATAAAGAATGTTAAGAAATATGGTTTTCTACATTTTCTTCTTTATACTGACGCAATGTCTGCCACATATGGCTTCAACAAATTCTTCAATAACAGGCATGTCCACAAGAGTTGAACTAAAACTAGAATTATTAATTATTTTGCGGGAATAACTTGGTTCCAGTCGTCGCACAGTGCACCGTCTCATAGACAAAAATAAAAAATCTAAATATTTTTAAACATTTTATTGATCTTTTATCATTTAAAAAGCAGTTTTAAACTACTGCTTTATACACACGTCTAATTGGTTGCTTTTTTATGCCAATGGGTGATATTCATAAAAATTAGTATCTACTTATAAGTATTAGTTTTTACTTAAAAGTAAAAAGTAAAAAGTTCAACCTAAAAGTAAATACTTGAATCCATATTCATAAAAAGATGCTTATTCTTATGAGCAAATACTTACATCATATAAGTATCTACTAACATGCTTGCTTGGTTACCGCCGGATTTGTCACAAATCGACAATTGTTTTTATTTTGACGTTCAAAATGTAAATGTGCCTGTGGAGTTCTTAGCTAAATTTTTGGAGTGCTAGGTCGACCACTTAGAAACAGAAACATCACCGTTTCATGATTTTCTAAACATTTCTGAAGAAAATTTTAAATTATATTTCGGCTTTTTGTGGACCTGGAATCACACAAAATGTGCCGAAATAGACCAATTTGCGTCTTAAGATTTCGAACATGCTAAGTATTATTATATGATCTATATGATTATATGTATATGATTAGTACAGCTTAACTTATGGTCAATGCATATTCCCAGAAAATTAGTTTTCTCTATTAATTCAATTTCTTTAAATGATATTACAGTTTTATTCGGTTTCTCTGTATTCTTGTGATTACATATTGCAAATGAATGCAGTAAGTTTTTTCAAAATTTAACTTTAATTTATTTTTTTCATTTCACTTTATTACCTTATTCATGCATATATTTGCTTCTTTCATTGTATCTGTCATATTTTCACCCCAAATTAATATGTGTCATCAGCAAAGTTAACTGCACTATTGTTGTCTGAGGCTGTTAAAATGTTTAATAGGTCGTTTATATAAATTATGAAAAATAAAGGCCCTAGTATACTACCTTGGAATACACCTCGTTTAATTAGAAGTTTATTTGATGTATATACAGTACTGGTTCTTGTTATTGTGACCTGTCGATATCTATTATTAAGATAAGATGTGATCAACTTTAACATAATTCTTCTTATGCCGTATTTCCTTAATATACTTATTACGATGTTATGATCTAGGTAATCGAAGGCTTTGGAGAAATCTAAGAAAATTCCAAAAACCACCTTTTTTCTTCTAATTTATCTTACAGATCATTAGTGAAGCTAAATATAACTAAGTCAACAGATTTCCTTTTAATGTATCCGTGTTGGAATGAATTCAGTAGCTGAAATTTCATTAAAAAGTTTGTAATTCTGGAAGATATAACAGTTTCAAAAATTTTAGAAAACGATGACAGCAGACTTGTTGACCTATAATTTAATATTAATGTTGGGTCACCTTTTTTGTATATAGGAAGTGCTCGTTTTAATTGTTCTGGGAAAATTCCATAATCTAAAGAGTTTCGAATAACAAAAGACAAATATGCGCTAATTTCTTCATTATAGTATTTAATTATGTTATTATTAGATATTTCGTCGAAGCTATTCTTATTTTTTTAATTTTGAATTATAGTAATAATTTTTTGACTAGTAAGTAACTGGGTATACGTACATAGTTTTAGCATTAGATGAGATAGTATTATGATTTGACTTACTTCGTACAAAGGGCGCTGAATTAATGAAATACTGGTTAATGTCATTAACAATCTGCTTAAGATCACCTTCGATTTGAATTTCACAACATTTTTTACTTTTGCCACAAATTTTGTTAACAATATTTCAAGCACATTTTGATTTCTTGTCTGCATTTTGAATCCGTTGTCCATAGTAATTTTTACGTGCCGCTTTAGAGTCACGTCGTATTTTTTACTTATAAAGAATAATATTTATAATATTTTACTTTAGGATCATTTTTATAAATATTCTCTTGTTTTTTTTCTTTTACTTGTTTTTGAGGAAAACATTTGTTAAATTTAATAATATTTATAAAATTGCTTCATTGAGCATTGATATCATTGCGATTACATGCATATACTTTTTCCCAACACGTTTTATAGCATTTTTAAATTTTATTTTGTTTTGTTCATTTAAAATTCTAATGTTTTTTACTGCATCAGTTTTGTTAGTATTATTTTTTATGCTCGTAGTTAGATGTATACCCATGTGATCCGATATGTGTGGTTCAGTTAGCTAGCACTGATGGTTTTCGAGTTATTGACATTTATAAAAAGTTTGTTTAGTGCGTGTTGGCGGAATTTTGGAAATAGACTGGAATCGCCAAGAATACTCCTGAATTGGCAAAATTCTAAACAGAATCGTTTAAAGAATCCGAACATCTAAAATTGAGTTTTTATCTAAAACTGATGCATGTTCTGATATTTAATATTAATATTAGGTAACTCTATTTACTCGGGTTTTTTGATAGTTCAAAAAAAGTCTCCCAAACATCGTTTGATTATGATGAGCCCGGAGGCAAAACGACGAAAAATCATCTGAAAAATCTGAACCTACCCACCTCTGTTACTTACAATTACTTATAGCTTTTTAACTATTAAACTATTTTAACTATGATCCAAAAATTGGTTTGGTGCTTGAAAAAAAAATATCGAATTTTTAATCGAATAATTTTAAATTTATTTTTTATTTATACATTAAAATGATAAATCGGCTTTTGTAAATTTATCTGGGTCATTATAATTATTTTTCCCTCATTAGAAAATGTTGCATTAACCATTGCACATTTCCTGCTGAAAACCCTCACATTTATATGAAATTATCATCGGCCGCATTTTTTTGCCTAGCTCTAAATTTTTTGAATTTCTTGGTACGGCAAATATAGCATCTTTTGTTAAATTATTTTTTCTGTAGAAACATAAGTCTATCAAATAGCAGACTAGTGTTTTCATAAGTACACGCTAATTTTTGTTAGTAACTTCTCTATTTTATAAATATCGACATAAGAAGATACTTATTTTTTCTGATTTTTAAGTATATGCTAATACTACATAAGTATTAGCATCTACTTATTACTACAAAAGTATATATTTACAATTGTATGAATATGGATGTAAGCATCTACTTAAAAAAATATCAGTATAAGCATGTTCTACTTTTTATGAATATTTTTCTACGAAATGACTTTATTAGTTTCAATTTTTTTTCTTCTATCGCTCTTTTCGGGTAATACCTGTATGCAGAAAACCATCGCAAATATGGAGTGTTCTGATCAAGGTATGTACTACAGCCGGGAAAAAAACTATTCACCGGTCAAACTCTTTGCTTACGCTGCGCTCGCTTGCAATAATGGTTGAAACTAACTAGTCGGGGAGTAGGTATAAAATATAAATATGGAAAAACTCTTATTTATTAGAGAGTCTGGTCCAAAGTCGTAGTCGTCGATGACAAAATTTTTTTGAAAAATATCTTTTATAGAAAATTACCTACGTCGATAATTATAATATAATGTATAAATCATATGGTCATAATAAAAAAACTTGCTTTTTGCTAAATGAATGAATTAATAATTCATTTCAATTAAATAATTTTATTCGATTTTGCCCAATTGTTTAACCATGAGGTTAATCAGAATTTTTTGGGAAGATCGCATCACATAAGAAAATTTATTTTATCTTACAGGTTCAGTTGTGAAGTTACATTATGCAAGTGAGATAAAGCTGTTAGTTCTACTCACAAGTGAGTAAATCTGGGGAAAAACAAGGAAAACAATGAGACTGTTTATTTCATAACTATAGCAACACAGGTCACAACGAAAACTGATACATAAAACAATGCTAATGTTACAGGCACATATTTACTAAATTTCTTGGATTTTTTTTACAATACACATGTAAGAAAAAACGTCACATGTTATCGAAATGCCCTTATAAAGCTAGTGAGAAGTGTCCCACTCGTCCATAAGCGCATTCGTGGGTCAAAATTCGCACTCGTATATAATGATGCATTTCTATCACTTATAATATAATATACTTTTTTATTGCTTAAATAAAAAAATTATAAAAAATTAACTGCTTAAATATAAAAATATTAATGAAAAATTAAATAATTAACTACTTAATGTTAAATTAAACTAAACCTACAACTGTAACATCGACAATTAAACTACAATTTGTTTATTATCAAAAAAAGCCAAAAATTTCCTAACATTAAGGAAGCTTTAAAAAATCATGAAATATTATTTTGTACTTTTACATATTTTTATTGTTTAATGTATATACTTTAAACTAGCAGTTACCCACGACTTGGTCCGCGTAAATTTTAATTGAGACTGATTTTAAATGTTCCGGTATCAGTTTTCATAAATCTAACTTCAAAAATAGCGTATTTTAATATACAACCCCTTTTGGGGGTGGAATTTCTAAAAATTATAAAATACAGGTTTCTTCATTTTTCATCGAAAACCCACATATTAGCTGTTTCAAAACTATAAAAACGCCAACGTCGCATTTTACTCATTTTTTTTTAAACAACATTGATAAAATTGTGAAATAGTTATTAATGATTAGATCTCTGATTGAGACTATAAATTACATTAGCTATTAATTGTTTGAAGTGTATGAATAATTTATAACAGCTAATTTTGAGAGAAAATGCGACGTCGGCGTTCTTATAGTTTTAAGACAGCTAATTTTTATTAGTAGAATTTTTATAGTTATGCCTCTTATTAGGGGTGGAATTTCCAAGTCTTAAAACATGTGTTTTTTATCTCTAACGGAAATTCCAAGTTTCAATTTGTATGGATATAAATTACGGATTTTCATTTAAATTTTAACACCCCATTTTACCCCCTTAGGGGTTCATTTTTCGAAAAACCTGAAACACATCTTCTTCATTTGTAACGTAAAACCCAAATACCAATTTTTATAGATATAACTTCAAGATTTCTGGAAAAATTATGGATTTTTTTGTTCAAATTTGTACACATCATTTCACCCTCTTAGGGACTGATTTTCAAATAATGCGTTCTTAGCGGAACTCTACATCCTCTGGGGAACGTATCTTCCAAACTTCATGTTCAGTGGTTTAGGCTGTGAGTTGTCTGTCAGTCAGTCACGTTGTGAACAGTAATCAATTTAAGAAAGTAATTCTGTAATTACTTCTGTATTGTTATGACTTATGAGCGTTCCCAAAGGTTTTATAAATTTTAAAATCCTAGTTTGTAAGCAAAAATATTCTCCTCTGATAGAAAGACATTTTTTTAGAGAAGAAATTGTTTTTGGTTGGTTAGGGCAGAGATGTAATTGAACTTTATATTTTTCGCGACGTTTCGATTTTAAATAAATCATCATCAGGCTGCAATAGTGATACGTCTTGCTTGAAGATGCCATGTCAACATTGCAGCCGGCGATCGTCAGTTGGAAGTGAAAGACAATTGAGTATAAAGTTTTAACATTTAAACTTGATAGTCAAAGTTGCCAAATTTGTTAACAATCTGAGAACAATATCACAAGGTTTAAAAGTCACTCGGGCTTAGCTACAATTCTTTATTTAAAATGTTTTTATTTAAACGACAAGTATATTTGATCAGTAAAAATAATAAATGGACAGTAAAAATAATAATTGCACAGTAAAAATAATAATTTCACAGTAAAAAAAATGCACAGTAATAGTATATTATGATACGAGTTTTATAAGCCGCAATTTGTCGCACGCACGAATTAAGGGCACAACGAGCGCAGCGATGAGCGACAAAATAGCTTACAAACTAGATATCATACAGTATTTTTTCTACTTTTAACTTTTTATACCAAAAAAAGTTATTTCGAAATTTAGAGAATTTTATGGCAGTTGACAACATTTGCGCGCAGACAGTGAAATAAAATTAATAATTTGAACCGTCATTAGTTCATTCGTACAAATGTATTCTGAAAGTGTCTAAGACGTTTTGCAATGTACCCCTTAACAAATAAGGGCTTTTGTGGCAAATACGTGGTATTTGAAAATTGGCCGAAGGATAATGAGATCTCAAATTACTTACTTGCACTGGCTTTTGAAGTTATGTTTGTACATTACTCAAAAGATGTTCGAAAGGGCCACATATCAGGACTGGTACAAAAGCCTCTGAAAGTTCGTATTTGATTAATTTGATAAAATTACGCACTTGAAACAGGTGCCGATTGACACTAACAGTTCTCTCAGATAATTGTCAAAAGACTAAGTTGTCAACATTATCCAACTAACTTAACCTGGTTTTTAGTGTAAATATTATAGCACTCCGTTGGATATTATGATACGCAAAACTTCGAAACCAAAGTAGAAAAAAATAATAATTGCACAGTAAAAATAATAATTGCACAGTAAAAATAATAAATGCAAAGAAAAAATGATAGATGCAAAGTAAAAATAATAAATCACAGTAAATAATAGCATCTCAAAACTATAGAGTGTAGAATTCCACATTTCGAATTTTTTGTTTTCGAGTTTAATTGTTCAAAGGGTATGTTTCCTTTTAGTTGGTAGCCTGCAAGCTAGCTACCGAGCGTTTGTTATTTAAACTGTGCAAACTGCATCTAGATACTGTGCATATACGATTTTTTTACTGGGCAAATTTTAATACTACTGTGCGTGGTTTAAATTTTTTGCTATGCAAAAATGAATTAAATACTGATCATTTATTATTTATTACTGATCAAAGTCGAATTTTTTACTGATCGCTTTATTACTACCCTTTAGAAAAACATTCTTCTGGCGCATTTATTTGATAGGTGTGACACATATCGCACCAAAGTCTGAAAAACAAAAAATGTTTTGACAGTCAATTAAAGACAGTTTAAAAGAAACACATTCAAAATCTCCTTACAAAGAGTTTTTATTTGATTGGGATTCCAAATCCACGTAATTGAATTAGGTACTCTTAAAAACTTCACATCCTATGGAAAAAAAATACCATTAATCTACGTAATAAACAAATCTACTAAAAACTTCAGTTTAAAACGGATTTTGATTTTTGTACCAAAAATCCATTGATTCGATCAATTCGATGCACTGTGCGTCGTGCACGTTTGAAAACTGCTTTCAGTCGCAAAAGTTGTCTTCCTCCACTTTGTAAATAATAATAATTTTTCAATTGTAGATACCAAGGAAACGTACATATTGGAAATAAATTCGAATGGACAAACTTCAATAGATGCTTTCATATTTATGGATGATATATTTAAACGAGGCAAGCCTTTCCAGAGTTTAACATCTTTGAATTTTAATTCACGCTTAAATGTGACTATTACAATCGAACATAAAGACTCCAAAATAGAAGTTGCATTTGGTACAATGCATAAAGTGTTTCAAAAAGTTCAAACCCAAAAATTTAAAATAAAACTTAAAAATCCTGTTCCGGAGGCAAAACCTGATACGAAAGCAAATCCTGTACTCTCCCTTCAAATACATACCAAAGGTAAGTGCAGTTAGCAAATTAGCAGTTAGTACTCTCGTAAAAAGAGTGGTTGATACGAAGAACTATACCTTAGGAGACGAAACGAGATACAAAGTAGCAGGATCTTCTGTACTCCAAAAAAATAATACATCTCGATGACAAATCGTTTTAAATACATTTAAATTCAACCAATTCTTTAATTACTTGGAAAAAAAATGCAGAAATGTTGAGCTTTGCATTCTCAACAAACTGAGAAAAGCTGACGACTAAAATTTTCATTAGAAACATGAGAAAAAATTATTTAAATTTATAAAATATAAATACGGTTAAAGTACAAGAAAAATGTTCAAAAAAAGTTGTACAAAATGAAATTTCCTTTAAAAAAATCACCAAGACCGTATGTTTATCTTCAACGGTTTAGGCCCTAAAGACACTCAAAGACACTCAAGCGACAGATTTTCTTCAATTTGCCGGTGGTTAAACGGACGTTTTTGTAGAAAATTTAATTCTCTACAACCTCATTCCTTACACTTTTTTGTATTTTCAGCATTCTTCCCAGCGTTTTGATAAATAGGCGATAGTGCGTAAAAATTATGGCTTAAAATTATCAATTTATATTCCACCTAATATTTTTGCAAACGCAGCGAATACGGTTGAAGATACAAAAATGTGTAAGGAACGTGGTTGTGGAGAATTAAATTTTCTACAAAAATGAAGGAAATCCATGGTTTGAGCGTTTTTGAATGACTTTGGGGCCTAAATGGTTGAATACAGAGATACAGGCAGACTTTTTTAAAGAAAATTTAATTCTCTATAACTTTCTTTTTTTTTAAATATAGTTTAAGATATAATTTTTGCATTATCTTTATTTCCTATTATTGAGAATTTGATGCTCTATTTGGCTTTATTTTTTTTATTCGCCTTGTGCTAACCGTTATTGAATTACAACTATTTTTATAAATTCGTTGCTCTAAAAACTTGAACACTAATGGAACTGCGCCGCTGGTGTCAATAACGGAATTATCGAGGACAGAGACGTTTTATTTGTACGTCGTTTCATATCCTGAGTTTCAGATATCCGTAGTGATTGACAATGAAAATTAATATTTTTTTCTTATATTAACTCTTTCAAAACTACAAAAACGACAAGGACGCATTTTGCCGAATTATGTTTTTTTTTATAAAATTGTTAAAATTGTAGAATAGTTAACGATTAGATATCTCATTGAAACTATAAATTACATTAGCTGTTATTTTTTTGAAGTGCATGAATAATTTATAACAGCTAATTTTGAGAGAAAATGCGATGTTGGCGTTTTTATAGTTTTGAAACAACTAATATAAGAGAAAACATTGTATTATACACGGAAAGAAGAGTTGGCATTATCTGCTCGTGATTCTTTTCTGAAACGAATGCGGAGCACTCACAGACTTTTCTTTACTTGTATATAGAATAAACTACTATTTGTTCTAGTTACAAGGCTTTTCAGAATTTATTATGAATGTACCTACTTTCTTCTCATTGTGTAAAAATACTAAACCAAGTTGTAATTTGACTAACTTATTACAGGATCGAACACTGTTATTCCATTCAATGTTTTATGTTTAAACACTATTTCGTGCTCATTTAAAAATTTAAAGAACAGCTCAGGTAAGTTGGTCGTTTCCTTGTATTCGATATATTAACATATTTTCTTTTCTAGAAAACTTGTCTTCTAAGCATCAATTATTGATGCTTTTGGTCTTTGTTCCTTTATTGTTTGTTTAATAAGCCCCGAGTTAAGGCCCGTCCAGAGTCAACTTGTCCTTCAAATTTTTACAACACTATTTGGGCTGTCAAGACTGTGCCAGCTGCAGTCATAATCATAAATGATACCCTACAATTTCAGCCCCTTTGTCGAAAACTATCAGCATTTATGGCTTCTCGATTTTGTGAGCTTGGGTACCTTTTGGAAGTCTTTCAGTACACGTAAATTCATCATCAAAAAGAGTTATACAATGTGTTCTTTAATGATTCTCATCTAGTCGTCTGTGAATTTTTCATATAAAAACAGAAATGTGGCTTTATAGAATTAATGACAGGCATTTGGACATCGAATATTACCATTCTCCATTTATTAAATCTCCAATTCGAAAATAAACTTCATTAATAAAAGTATTTTCTTGCACGGTGTAACAATTTAGTTGCATTTTAACGAAATTTTTAAAAGAAATTAATTGAATTTCACAAATGACAGATTTGACATTTATTGCATAATTTTTTTTACATGTAAACCAATTTCAAACTTAACTAGATGAGAATGATTTAAAAACACATTGTATTTACAATGTATAAATATAATGTACTTTAGACTTAGTTTAGAGATCAAAATTGTAATGAAGTGTTTATTAAACCACTGTTTTACGAAATTGAAAATAATTACGTACAATCGTACAAAAGTTTAACCCTTTTATTAAACATAAAATATCTTTTGTGAAAAATAAAAACAAAATTTAATATTGTCATCAAAATTAAACAAAAGCACAATCAAAAATAATCAATATAGTTTAAAATTATTCTAAACTTATTACAGTTAGCAGGGTTCACGGTGACCGGAAATATGCGCCCAGGAAATAAGCGCACCGGAAATAAACGCACAGAAAAAAGCGCATGAGGAATAAAGCGCACAAGGAAAAATGCACACAAGGAATAAAGCGCACAAAGATAAAAGCGCATAAGAAATAAAACGCACAAGGAAAAAGCACACAAAGAAAAAAGCCCACAAAAAATTACACGGAAAAGTACACACATTAAAAATGCTATCGCCGAATTAACGGTTCAGTTAAACTCAAACATCTTATTTTAAAATGCTTGATAATAAAAACTCAAGGTTCTAAGCAGCTTTAATTTTTTCTCGCAATTTATTTTCTTTATTTATAACGTACTTGTACCATAATTAATAATAGAGGATACGAATTCGGAATTAGGGTCGTCCTTCACCCATCTGCTTACGGAATGAAACTTTTTTTTTTATCAAATACACATTGATTCAGAAAAACTGAGTCTGTTAGCAACAGATCTGAATTATGGATTTTATGGATCAGTCTGTATAATATGCAAAACAATGGGTTGCAAAAAAAATATTTTTATGACTATGATTTAGGGAGCTAAAGTGTCGAATTTCAGCCATTTTTTCAGTCTTTCACAACTGTTTTAAGTAACATTTTTGAAACTTATTTATAGGCTATATATTCTTCTAGAAAGTCTTTTAAAATGTGATTAGTGCTTTCTTTAATTTAGTGGGACACTTCTCACGAGCTTTATAATGGCATTTCGATTACGTGTGATATACGACATTTTATCTTATCTTATCTTATACTATTGTACATTATACTATTGTTTTCGGTGAGAAAAATCAAATTTCTCTCACAAGAGAGATAAAGCTGCCAGATTTACTCACTTGTGAGTAGAAAAACAGCTTTATCTCTCTTGTGAGAGAAATTTGATTTCTCTCACCGAAAATAGTGGTATAATGTACCTTAAAATGCACCTGTAAGATAAAGATATTTTTAGATTTATAGATTAATAATTAAACTACATAAAATTCTGAAACCACCCAAGTTTGCGTTACATAATTCTAAAAATTAGAGTTAAAATTTGATGGTTTTTATTTTCGGTATTTAACATATAAGTAAATAAAACAGCAAAGTAAGTGTTAGTAAGTCAAAATTTCATTAAATTTGTCTTCATTTGGGAACAAGGCAGCTAAGAAGTCAAAATTTTTTCTTACATCCTGCATTGGAACAAAGGCTAAGGCGACTAAAGATTTTAGCCTCAGTTTTACATCGATATCACTTTCGTACTCCGTTTTTAAACCTACACTATTAATTTTCCTTATGAGACTTTGGCATAGGTGGAAATAACAACCCTTTTTTTCCGATTCTGGAAAAGCTGTTCTAGCGGCGTTCATGCACGCTTTTTCAAAATCTAATAAAATTTTTTGCGAAACCATATTTGGAACTAGTTGTTTCATAATTTTAAACATTTTGTCAGAAATTTTTGTATCTTTTCTTAGCAAAAGTATGTAAATACAAGGCCGATAAGAACTTCCAATTTGAGCATGCCATGTGTAAAGCTGGTAAAACATATTTGGTACTTTATCAAAAGTGCCGTCTCCAAAAATTATGTCTTTATTTAATTCAAGCATAAGTTCCTTGTCGCCTAGCACCAATATTCTATCTTCTTCATATAGACCTGAGTCATATAAAATCAAATGCTGGTATTTTTCAGGAATATCAAAATGCATAGTTTTGGGGTTTGCAATAGTATGCTGTTGTCGGTGGTGCCGAAGACTTCTTGCAAGTGAGGTTGGTTTAGGCATATATGCCAATACTTCATCTCTTACTTCTTTTAAAGTATTGCCTATGACACTGCGAGTGGTAGCACTAATTGATTGCATTTCCTGTCTCATATTATTTCTAGGATTATTTGCTTCTGCTTTTTGTGGACATGAATCGTTGGCTCTTGAGTTACCTGGTTATCTTTGGTTTTTACAAATGAATGGCATTTAAGAGAACGATTAAGGCGACACCTCCAAGTAGTCACTCCGCTGTTTTTGCGAAAAGTTAGGTACTCATAACCTTTGTAAATTAAAACGTCTTTATTTTCTTCATTTTCTCGTTTCTTTCACTTTTTTTGTAATCGCAGCGTTTGCAAAAATATAAGGTGTAACACAAATTAATAATTCTAAGCGATATTTTTTTGAGCACCGTCGCCCATTTATTAAAACGCTGCGAATACGGTTGAAGATAGAAAAATGTGTAAGAAACGTCGTTGTAGAGAATTAAATTTCCTACAAAAAAGTTTGCGACATCATATTTCTATCTTCAATGGTTTGGGTATAAATTCACATTCCCATACTTGACCACCAGCAAAATGAAAGAAATCCGTCGCTTGAGTGTCTTTAGGGCCTAAACCGTTGAAGATAAACATATGGCCTTGCTGATTTTTTAAAGGAAATTTCATTTTGTACAACTTTCTTTTGAACGTTTTTTTTGTATCTATAACCGTATTTTAAGCGTTTAGAAAAATACGGGACGAAGCGGAAATTTTAAATTTTAAATAATTTTTTTCTCATGTTTCTCATGAAAATTTTAGTCCTCAGTTTTTCTCAGTCTGTTGAGAATGCGAAGCTCAACATTTCTGCATTTTTTTCCTAGTTATTCGTGAATTGGTTGAATTTAAATTAATTTAAAACTACTGGGCACCGAGACGGTATAACGTTCGAAGCGCCCTCATTTTACTCTGCCGTACTGTTTTTTTATGGGTACAGAAAATCGTTTTGAATCTCGTTTCGTCTCCTAAGTTATAGTCCTCCTCACGTGGCACTTTCAGCGATTTCAGTTAGAACTTTTCATCGGACGAAATTGATCAGTTAAATTTTATTCAGTTGTCATTTTTGTTATTAATTACAAAAATTCGTTTGCGTCTTTAAAAAAAGCTAGACTTTTCTTGACCTTTCTCTGTTGCTGCTGTAGCTAAATAGAATTATTCTTCTTAACAAATTAAAGCCCACAAGTCCCAAATTTAACACTTTTTGTACTGTCACTACTAAAAACATCGCATTCAGCTAACTAACTGGATAAAAACGAAACTGTTTTCTAAAACTAAAAGCTATTCTGATGCAAATTTGTAATTTTTCAAATGTTGGTTCAGATTCAAATTTGTGGTTGGAACGGCAGAGTCGCCAATCTACAGCCCATAATAGATCATAGATTGTAGATATTTATATACCACAAATTGTACTTTCTAGTTATTGGTTTTGTCACGTAAGCGCTAGTTTTATCGCTTGGAGGGAAATTCAAACTCATCCGGTATTAGACAATTCTAATATCAAATACCAGGTGCTCAAAAACTGACGCACCAACTCAATGGAGTGTGGTAAAGAATTACTTACATGTAAAGGTAATAACATTAAAAAAATTCTTTTCATTAAAGTTAATGATAAATAACGAATTTTAAATAAATGATATGTGGCAACGTTGTCTAACAGTCGTGCTCGCAATATAATTTGATCAACAATAAAAATAAATTATTTTTGAAACGGTTTCCTAGGAAATAATTCCCAGCGTTGGCACATCTACAAACTGTGATTTTTTGCTGAATTTTAATTTTTTTAAATTAAAAAAACTTCTAAAGTCTGATGGGAAATTTAAAAATAGTTATTTATCGTTATGTTAAGGAACGGTTACTTAGTGTGAAACATACAAACATTAAAAAATAATGAAAACTGAAGAAGTTAACAAAGTAAGTTTGTAGCTCCAGATTTTTTAAAATATGACTTTAGGAATTTTTTCAAGATTTTCAACATTCATTATAAAGCATCAGTATTTAAGAATTTTTGCAACATCAAAAATGGTACAGATTGCTTGTTCTGTTGTGCTATGAGGGTGAGTTTATCTTAATGTAGACTAGTAATAACCGAATAACATATTTTTATTGCAAAAACCTTAATACGTCTCTTCATAACACTTTAAATCTTGATGGAAACATTCACCATGTTCATCGCTTAACACAAACAGAAAAAGTTGTTTGGACAGAATTTACATTCACCTGATAATACTTTAAAGCAAATAAATTATTTAACAATTTGTTAATTATGTTAATAACGAATCCCAAATCACCACAAAAAAGATTGATTCAAAAATTTAGAAAAATAAAAAATTATACAGATTGTTTCTTTTTTTGTACTGATTAGTATCAGTTTCTCTTACTGTAACCAGCAGGAATCGGTTAAGGTTGAACTGTACTCAGAACGTCCGAAGAGGAACTGTTCAAGCAAGCGCGTGAACGCAAAATTTGAAATTGGATTTTTAAGAAAAGTAATAAACAGAAAGCTTTTTTTACAATCGTATGTTCTTCTTAAATTAGGTCACTACCTCACAGGTCAGTTTATATCTCATTTTAAGTATTTGTAACTGAGTTTATACGGGTTAAAAAGTCGATTTAATTTATTGTTCTATTAAAAAAATTATAATTTCAAATTGCATCAGAAAATATGTTAACTTTCTGAGGATCTTAGCAACAATATACATACATTTGAAAAAAGTTGTTACTGTCATTTAAAAATAAAATGAAAAAAACTTCAATTTTTAGTCATTTTATTTTTTTATTAAAAAATGGTACGATGTTTTTTGATAATTTTTTATGGGTATTGTATATGGCGTACTTGTAAAACTGTATTTTTTTCGGTCGTGGTCGAATTGGTTCCCGTTAATCCTTATAAGTATAATTTTGTAAAAGGTGATGGTCGAATGCTCCCGCATGACCAGGTGGACAGAAAGGATTAAGTCACAGATATGTTCATATTTTAGATTTAAAGCTGGTAGAAATGTTCAAATTATTATTCTCTTGGTACGATATCCAACAACAAATTCATTTATTCGTGGCTAACTGGTTATTTCAAAAAAGGAAAATGTTATTTTTTAAGCCCAAAGGTCTCTGTAAATTTTGTAAAATGTTCTGCAAATAAGCTAATTTTGCTCTGACCGTTCTTAGTTTACTAATTAGCGTTTGCCATTGCATTTCCTTTTTTTCGATTATGTTAGGCATTAAAGATTGAATTCTCACAGATAGGGTTCTATGTGCTCCGAGAAAAAAGCTTGAGAGAACTTAGATATATGTCAAGTATCAAAAAAATATGGTTCTGGCTCTAGAGTTCTAGTTCTTGTTCGGTTTTACATCATTTGCTCTAAATTATCCGTCAATTTTAAATTCTGTGCACCCTTATACTATTAAAGCATTAAAATGGAGACAAATTACAAAAGCAATTTTAACATTTTTCATCTTAGCATGGAGATTCGGCTATGGATTTTACCTCAATATTCCGTTTTTGAACTTGTGAATTTATTCATACACTTCAATGCCATTCCTGTTATCATAATACTTTAATCCGTTTATCTGACCTACCTGACCGACGGGAAAAAATTCGACCATCCCCGGGAACCAAGTCGACTATAATTAGAGAGGATTACCGAATTTGGGAACCAATTCGACTCGTCCCTTTTTTTCATGCTATTTGAACTTTAGGTTTTTCCATAAAAGCATTAAGATTATTACGCTGTTTACCCCGTTATAACTTAGTCATAAATATTTAATCAAGATAGATAAGAACTGGTCTGTGAGTAATAAATTAATAATAGATTAACCTAGCAACAACGTCCAATTGTAAAAAACAATTTTGTTTATTATTTTTCTTAAAAATTGAGTTTCAAAGTAGTGCATTCGCACGGCCGCGTGGACCATGACCCCAGTACAGTTCAACCTTAACATATTTTTATCCCAAAAACCTTGGTATACCTTTCTTCATAAGACTTCATAAATCTTGATAAAAACGATTATGTTTTCCAGGTATTACTACGATAATTTTACCAGGAACAAAACAATGTAATGTAATGTAAAATCGGTTTATAACTTTTTTGCTATTTGAAACATTGCGATGCCGTTTTTATTTCCCCATAGATCGACTTAAAGTCCACAAACTAAAAATATTTTTATTATATACAGTGTGTTGTATACAGTGTGTTGTATACAGGGTGGTGAACCAAAGTTATATTTTTTTAAAAGATCAGCCTGTATATTTTTAGATAATTATATTATACACAAAAAATAATGTAACTTTGTATAAGTTATTATAGATCTATCTCTTTTAGTTTTGGAATTTGTCATATTTTCGTTATAAAAAAACAATTTTTGAAAAATCACTACGAAGTCGCCAATGAACATTTCCCGACAAATTTGCCATCGAAAAAAACCGAATCACTTGCAGTTTTAGCAAATAGTCGACTTTTAATTGAAACATGCAGATAATGTATTGCCAAAACGCAAAAAGTTGATTGACTAATTTTTTTCAAGTGGAACGTTATATATTTTTTGAGACGTATTGAAAACATTTTGCATAAGTTTTCAAATGGTATAGGGTTTGCTAGCAAATTTAAAACATTTTTCGAGATTTTTCGAAAAGAAAATATTTTATTACAAAAAAATTTGTTATCCTGGAATCTGACAAGTGATTTATTTTACTAGTGGACGGGCCAATATCAGTACTTCTACCACGCGGTTGAAACTTTTTAAATTCGTTTTCGCTTTTTTCAATTTGTATTCTTACTTGATTTCTTGTAACTGGTCCCCTCTTGCTTTTAGAAATCTTTTTCATTTGTTTATGATTAATTAATACGAAAATAACCCTTTTATTCAAACTCGCCTTAAATGTGCGCAGATTCGACTTTAATTTGGCCTAAATTAGGCGCCTCCACCACATGTCACGACCCAGTTTGGTAGAGCGTTTTCTTTTGGTACTTAAGGCTCTAGACCCTCTGGGAGCTGGCGCATACGTTTTACGTGTAAACTGTTTTCACTGTTTTTAGCCGCAAATTTAGACTTGAAGAGTTTCTTGACATTTGCAGTGTTTCTTTATAAGTAAATGTAGGTCGAAGAGTCATTTTTGATTGAAATAAATGCCTAGATATTTTTTTATTAAATAAAATGTCTGTTAATGAAGTTGATACGAATTTTTGATAACGGTGCATTGTATTGAGAATTTAAAAAAACTATTTTATAGGAAATTTAAAAATACAGACTTGAGATATTTTAGATTTTTGTTAACTGTTCTTAATTGTTAGATATAAAGCAAAAATTAAATTGTAAGTAGGCAACTTTTAATGCATCCTTCTTCGAATGCGTAGCTAGCTGGAAGAAGATTTATGACGGGTTTAGGACGCACCGCTGGAGGTAACCACCATTGGGGTGACCCACAAGATAATAATTTTATTGCATTTGTTCATGACAGAGAAATGTATCGGCACAAATAGGAATTTTAGCGATTTCTCTAATAGTGGTATAAAATTAAAGCACATGATTTCGGAATTAATTTTTTTAACAAAATAATTAGGTACCTATAGATTTGCATTACGTTTTTTTTGTAGACACTGCTATCAACGTATCTTATGAGATTTTGAAATACGAGTAATCACGCTCGCTATTTTTTTGAATACTTTTAACAATAAAATTATTCCTGTTTTAAAAAAAATATAAAAAAAGATGATTAAAACTTTGGTTGTACTTAGCTTCGTTCTGCACAGGTTTTGTGATAGAACTATTGAGCTCCCTCACCACGACAAGGTGTCAACCCACTGAGGAAGTTTTTTTTTTACTTTTATTGTTCAAATTAAAAATTATAATTATTATTAAAATGCTTATCATCATATTATGTATTTATGTAAAAATCTCTAAAACTAAACTTGAAATATTATTTACAAATCCTTTTTTATTATGCTGCGTAATGGTAAATTGCGACTATGTCTTAAATCAATTATTTCTGGTAGCATGGCATTCATATAAAAATTTTCAAGACAATCTATCATTCTTCCGTTCCAATATTTACTATCGTCTTTCTCAATAATACAATATTTTAAATCTGTAGAGGTGTACACTATAAAATAACAAGTTTGGCGATTAGTAATGTGGAGCTGACCTTGTACTTGATACATGTAATTATCTTTTTCTTTTAAAACTATTTTACTATCATCTTGAGAATCTATTTCTAAGTATTTAATCAATTTTTGTTCTATGGCAGTTTTAATATTTGTGTTTCTTGCGCTAAATGGACATTTAATTTCAACAATAGTATTTGAACCCACTAACCCATCTGGTGTTGCACCTAAAAATAAATGGTGTAATGGTGTATTATTTTTTACAAAACTATGCTAGTATTTTATTATTCTTTAGTATCAAATTTTTTTAACAAAATAAAAAACGTATTTTTCACTGTATGTTGCTTGAATCTCTGAAATAAGAGAAACTATCGTGGGCGAGCAACATACAGTGAAAAATACGTTTTTTATTTTGTTAAAAAAATTTGATACTAAAGAATAATAAAATACTAGCATAGTTTTGTAAAAAATAATACACCATTACACCATTTATTTATTGGGTTTTATGTTTTAATTAACCGAATTCTGTTCGCTATATTATGTGTCATGTGCATTTCTAATTGGATCACTTGCATTGAAAAAATATAAAATAAAAAAATTAATTGGTGAAACATTATTGTTCTTTCAGAAAACAGTTTAACTTTAAAGAAGTTACTAGGAATATCTCATTAAAATGATGAAAACTTCTTTAAACCCGCTTTTTCGTCTGATAATTTTATCCAGGTAATAAATTCTGAAAAATACATTGTTGTAAAAATTTATTGTAACTATACCCAGTAATAATTATAGTACAAATAACGTATCGAGAGATTGTAAGATCCAGTCTTAGGGATATAATTTGTTTACGTTACGCCTAGTAAAATAAATGATACTTTTATAATTATGTATTATTTTAGAATTTAGGAATTATTTCTCGTTTTTTTATTAAATTTATACAATTTTTCTATAACTAGCTTGCGAAGATATAGCTGCGTTACTCTTACATTATATAAATTTTGTGTATTTCTTTAAAATATAAGTAAACATTGCTAAAGATCGGGTACCTGAAACTGAAATCACATGTAAACAAAAATGTTTATTAGAAAGTTTAGAAAGTTTTTCATAAGCTCATGAGTCATAAGACTTGTATTTAGTGGAGGGTTTAGGGTGGTGGTTGGTACTTATATATAATCAAAACATATAGTTCTACAACTTCTTTACTCTTTGAGTCTTTGCAGAGTGCTGGTCACTTTCTTGCCCCACAGTGTTTTGTAATAAGTGGTAT
Organism: Tribolium castaneum; assembly: GCF_031307605.1. Taxonomy (NCBI): domain Eukaryota; kingdom Metazoa; phylum Arthropoda; class Insecta; order Coleoptera; family Tenebrionidae; genus Tribolium; species Tribolium castaneum. Next base: position 17,181,301 of record NC_087400.1, read on the forward strand.
TTGTAGTTTTTAATTTGTTACTTTGCAGAATATCAATTTTATCTATTTCTTTTTATTTAATTATTTGTTGCGACTGCTGGTTGATAAGTGTATTTCCTAATTTCTTATTATATCACTTGTAAATAGTTAAAATCTTTGTATATTTAAAATTATGGGTAATAATAGTAAACTAAGTTTTTCAAAAAAAAGAAAAAGTCGAAAACAAATAATGCGTAATTTTTGGAAAAAACAACGAAAGGGTTCTGAAACGGAATTTCCAAGTAAATCAAGTCTCGCGGAGTGTAGCTTTCAGTCAATTGAATCAAGTTCCGATGATGATGAAGTATTTGTTATTGAGAAAGATACTAGTCAAGAACAAATTTATATTCCAAGCGGTAGAAGGATTGTTGACATAGGTCATTTATTTTCGCAGTTAAAAAACATAAAACATGACATTTATTCTTGCAGTTTTTTCAACGTTGACATAGTACATGAAGCGCATTTTGGTTTTAAAAGTGTTTTTAAATATAAATGTAGTATGTGTGGAGTAACAGGGACTTTTAGTACGGAAAAAGCAGATAATAACATAAATGAAGCAGCTGTCTGTGGCACAGTAGCAATAGGTGCTGGTTATTCTCAAATAACAGAATTTTGCGCAGCTTTGAACATTCCACAACTTAATAAAAAAAACATATATTAAAACCGAAGGAAAAATTTTACATATCGCGGAAAACGTTGCTCTAGACGAAATGTTAGCAGCCGGTCAAAAAGAGCGTGCGTTGGCAATCGAAGCCGGTGAGATTGATAAAGATGGAGTACCTTACATTACAGTTGTAGTAGATGGTGCGTGGTCTAAACGTTCCTACAAATCAAATTACAACGCATCTTCTGGTGTTGCAACAATAGTCGGTGCAAGGACTAAAAAAATTTTATACGTGGGAGTTAAAAATAAAAATTGTAAAAAATGTATGTATTATAAGAAAAAAAAACAAACGACGCCCCCTCATAAATGTTTTAAAAATTGGAAATTTTAATGGAGATTTTTACATAAATACATAATATGATGATAAGCATTTTAATAATAATTATAATTTTTAATTTGAACAATAAAAGTAAAAAAAAACTTCCTCAGTGGGTTGACACCTTGTCGTGGTGAGGGAGCTCAGTAGTTCTATTACAAAACCTGTGCAGAACGAAGCTAAGTACAACCAAAGTTTTAATCATCTTTTTTTATATTTTTTTTAAAACAGGAATAATTTTATTGTTAAAAGTATTCAAAAAAATAGCGAGCGTGATTACTCGTATTTCAAAATCTCATAAGATACGTTGATAGCAGTGTCTACAAAAAAACGTAATGCAAATCTATAGGTACCTAATTATTTTGTTAAAAAAATTAATTCCGAAATCATGTGCTTTAATTTTATACCACTATTAGAGAAATCGCTAAAATTCCTATTTGTGCCGATACATTTCTCTGTCTTGAACAAATGCAATAAAATTATTATCTTGTGGGTCACCCCAATGGTGGTTACCTCCTGCGGTGCGTCCTAAACCCGTCATAAATCTTCTTCCAGCTAGCTACGCATTCGAAGAAGGATGCATTAAAAGTTGCCTACTTACAATTTAATTTTTGCTTTATATCTAACAATTAAGAACAGTTAACAAAAATCTAAAATATCTCAAGTCTGTATTTTTAAATTTCCTATAAAATGGTTTTTTTAAATTCTCAATACAATGCACCGTTATCAAAAATTCGTATCAACTTCATTAACAGACATTTTATTTAATAAAAAAATATCTAGGCATTTATTTCAATCAAAAATGAATCTTAGACCTACATTTACTTATAAAGAAACACTGCAAATGTCAAGAAACTCTTCAAGTCTAAATTTGCGGCTAAAAACAGTGAAAACAGTTTACACGTAAAACGTATGCGCCAGCTCCCAGAGGGTCTAGGTCTAGAGCCTTAACTCTGGGTCGGACTTCAGAAGGGACAGGGTGTTACGAGAAAACAACTTTTAGACCAACAAAATTTTAATATATTGAATTCAAAAAAATAAAAGCGGTAGAAAACAAATTTACAGGAAAAATAATATAAATACTTCCATATTTTTTCCGGGAAAAGGCAAGCTGGCACTGTCTCTATCAACCTCCACTACTGACCCCGGTTCACCGACTAATTCGTTCTTTCCACTATTTTCGTTCCATCACTCGCTTTTGAACGTTCAGCAAAAATCCCCTCAGTTGTTACAAATGTATTACATCATTTTATGATCGGATTTTTGCTGGACGCACATCCGGCGGATGAAAGTTTAAAATTTAAGTATGAGAAAGAATAAGTTTATGAACTACGTTTTCGCTATTGTGACACTATGATGCAGCAGTTTGACACTATGCGAGACGATACCCAGAGAGACAGATTCTTTCAAATCATGTGTTTAGAAAAGTCAACATTAATTTACATGAAATAGAAAACTTTAAGAAAAAAAGAATAAACGTCGTCCAGTACTACTTCAGAAAATGAACCGACGGTGATTGAAACGCTAACTGATTATCCTCATATCAACCAGAAACAAATCGAAAGGCAACTAGAACTGAGCAAAGGGTCCGTTTTTAAGATTTGAAAACATTTTAACAGATTTCACCCTTATTACGTCACAATTGTTCAGCATTTACTTGAAACGGATTTTCCCTACCGTTTGCAATTATGTGCATTTATAAGGTACCAACTACACAATAATTCAATAATAAAAAACATTATTCAGTTGTTTTTTACTGATGAAGAAAGGCAAGAGACACAGATCGAACACTTAGTACAGACCACAGTTGTTTTGTCATTGCAGATCCTTATTGTATGTTCAAAACATTTGCGTAATTTCATTAAATAAACCCTTAACTTCATTTCATTTTGACCATTTTCACGATGAGATATCGTGCATGACAAGATGACACTTATGCAGTTACTCTTAACCACTTTGTTGCTAAATTAAAAAGAATGAAACTTAAAACGAAGTTAGCTGAGAAATGTTTATTGTGTTGTCTACTCGAAACTTTTCAGGTGGGAACAGATAAATTGTGCGCCCTGTATACTATAGGATTCCTAAAAGATTTTATAAAATAAGATTTGCTGAAAAGGGATGTCATTCATTTGAATAAAATGAGAAAATTTAGGTGTTATCTTCAGTTATCTTCTTTGTAAATTTTTTGCATAGACATGGTGTTCCATTTGAAAAAAATGAGTTACTCAATGTTTTGCATTTTAGCACACCCTGAATACTATCTTTAACTAAAAGTCGACTGTTTTCTAAAACTACAAGATATTCTGTTGCAAGTTTGTGATTTTTCAAATGTTGGTCTTTTTTATAACGAAAAGCTTAATAATTCCGAAACGAAACTAGATAGTCACATAACAGTTTACAATAAAGTTACATTATTTTTTTGCCTAGAATCTAATTATGCAAAAATATATATGGTGTTACATTTAAAAAATATAACTTTGGTTCGCTACCATACAACACCATGTGTATAATAAAAATATTTTTAGTTTGTGGACGTTAAGTCGATCTATGGGATAATAAAAACGGCATCGAAATATTTCAAATAGCAAGAAAGTTATACACCCCTGGGTCACTCTGTAGGTAACTCAAGTTAGCTTACCTTTAAAATAAACACAACTTTCAGTCAATACCTTGTCTGTTGTCTCAGAATTTATTTGCTGTTGTTGAATGATGCTGATTTCAAAACTGCAAATATTTTTAATTATACAGGTGTCCAGAAAATATGACGTCATAATGATATTTTTTAAAGGCATGCTGTTATTTTTTAATGCTCATTAAGATGCTTTTCTAACTTCTTACATGTCCGTAAAGTTTTTTTTTGAGTCGGTTTTGGAATTACTGTTAAAAAGATAATTAAGTTTGATTGACCTGAATTACTACAGGGTATTTACAATTTGTTTTCAAACTTCTTAAACTTTTAGCCTTTTATTTTGCTTATTGCAAATTTCAACCCCTGTTTATTTTTATACCATTCGATGGGAAATTAGAAAATGAACGTTTTTTCCTTAATAATAATAATAATTTTCCTAACGTAAATCTTACACATTCCGAGTTAATTAAAATATTTTGTTAGAATTATTGTTTTAATAGCTTTGTCTTTGTTTAAACAAATTAAAGAAATATTCTACAATTCATTAAAACAATTCGATTAAGTAAATATTTCCGCCCTGATAACCACAGTGTTGAACATTCAATAAGTATTAAAACATTGTTCGATTTAAATTTCAGTTAGTAACAAAACTGTAAAAAATGCAACCCAAAAATATAACTTCAGCTTTAATTCCTTTATGTTTTACTCAGTTTTTAATGGGAGGTGCACCATTCGACTTATCAAAAAACCATAAATATGCAAAGCAACTCAAATTAATTTACGACCGTTCCGCATTTGTAATAATAGTATTACTTCTGGTAATCTACGTAATGTATCAATTCAATCAACTGTTAACAGAAGATTTAGAAAAGAATGTTTTAATGAAATTCATCAACATTATGTATTTTGTTACCGTAGTTGGGTTCACTTTAGTCAGTTTCATTTGGACCAAAATCCACAAAAAATCAACAGTGGAGTTATGGAAAAATCTTCGCCTCATTGATAACGAAATAAAACATTTGGACATCCACTTGAACTACAGCTATATCAAAACCTCCACAGTCAGATTTTTAATGTTTGGTTTGGTCAGTATCAACATTTACTTGCTCTATTTGCTACTAAGTCAAAATTTTGCTGACAAATACAAAGCCTTGTTGGCTTATGGATTACTTTATTTTGGAATGTTGAATCACATGTCTGTGATTTGTTCATATTTAACACTCATTCGAATTGTTAGTCACATTCAGGGCAGAATGATAGAAAAGACACAAACATCACTTGACCAACCAAAACATAACAAGAAAATTGTTTTGAAGCGGCTAATGTGTATTTATCACGACTTGTACGGAATTTTGAAGCTAGTGAATTCCATATTTTCGGCACAAATTCTCTTCTCTTTCGCTTTGAGTTTTTTGTTGTTGACAGTTCAGTGTTTTAACATTGTATCGAGCGTTTATAACCACAGTCCATATTTCAACTATTCACTAGCTGCGATTATTTTTGTCAGTGTTGGCATATTGGAGAAATTTGTTGTTGCATTGGTTTGTCATAAATGTATGTTAAAGGTAAGTTAATTTCACATTTCCCAATGAAAATCAAAACATATTTTTTAGAATGTTGTGTTGAAGCAAACTTTGGGGAGATATTTAACAGTGTTTTCAAATGATAAGTCTGTGAGCAAAGAGGTAAGTTTAAAGTTGATTTGAAATTTTTTTAAGCAAATTAAAATTGAAAGATATAATTGATAAACTTGTTTTAATATGAAATCAACAAATGAGATGCTTCAAACAAGTTTTACATGTTTAAAAAACATTTTACATGTTCCGTAAATCCCACATATGAAGTATTGAAAGTTCTATTAATGATAGACATCTGAAATTTTGTATATAAGCATAATTTGTTAGCTCCTACACCATGAAAATGTTTTCAAGATGGTGGCACTTCCGGTTATACCGAAAGTCACAATCAACAATCAACTTACTTATTTTAAATGGAAAGCTATGTTTTTCACTGCGTTTCTGGATTAGTTGAGTTATTTTAAGGGAGCTTTTATCAGCTTTCCCTACCATACTTAAGTTAACCGTTTTCGAGATATTTGAAAAATTTTGAAAATGTTTGGATTTGGACTTGTCACTTAAAAAATCGGTAACTCTCTTGGTTTTAGAGATTTCGAAATCATATTTGGAAAATTAAAAGAGAAAGCCTATATCTGATCTCTAGTGTTTTCAAAATTGCAAAAGAAGTTAATAAAATCTTAAGGATAAGTTTGGACAACCTCAAGTAACTTTTTTTTTTTTCAAATGGAATGTCCCAATTTTTATTTTACTAGATGGAGGAGAATTTTTTATTTGCATCGCTCTGTATTAGTATTCCCTATACCTATCTGTGATAATTTTCTAGTTATGTTGGTTTTTTGACATTGTAGAAAATTTCTTACTAACCACAGTTATTTTTGCATAGTTTGCCATAAAAACATATCTTATTAAAAAACATATCTCACATTTTTTCTCTTGTTTCCATGGCAACCAATAAGAAAAGGCTAATAAATTTCTCAATCCCAACAAAAAGTTATTATAACTTGAAAACTATTAAACATAAGTACAGGGAATGCTAATACAGATCGATGTAGAATTAATTTTTTTACGATTTAATGAAATAAAACTTGTGGCATTTCATTTGAAAAAATTGATTAATGAAAACTTAACTTAAACATTTGGGGTTTGTTATTCTTTTTTAGAAATCTGAAAACACCAAAAGAAAGATCTAGGCTTCCTCTTTCAAATGAACTAAAAGATATTTCCAAATTTTAAAAATGGCAGTTATCGATTTTTGAACTGGAAGGTGCAAACCCAAAAAAAATTAAAAACCCTAAATATTTCGTGAACGTCTAAATTTAGGTATAGGGAAAGCTTAAGAAAACTACCTTAAAATAACTCTAGTAATCCAAAAACACATTAAAAATATAATATTCCAATTAAATAAGGAAGTTGATAGCGACTTCTGGTATAACCGGAAGTGTCACCATCTTGAAAATATTTTTATTGCGCAGGACCTAAGAGATTATGGTTGTATACAAATTTTCCGATGATTATCATTATTAGAACTTCCAATATTTTTATGGGGCTTAGACGGAACATCCTGTATAACTAGACTGTTTTATTATTTTAAATTTAAATACTAAATACCTACATTTCAAATAAAACACAAGTACATATGATTCTATCAAATATAATCTTCAACAAAGCATACAAGTGTCTAAAAAACTAAATATCTACAAAAAAATGCAAAATTAAATACAAAACATTTTTAAGTGAAATTCTTAAATACATAGTAACTGTTTTTTCCAAGTTGAAGATCTTCTACTGTAAATTTTAGTCTTGATCCTTTATTAGTTTCCTGAGGTTCTTCATTTTTGTGTTTATTTTGATGAATTTGTGAATTATCTTCTCTTGAATTTTTTAAAAAACGCTGAAGCCAATAAACTATAAGCAAGGAGATTGGCACACAAATTGTTACGATTCCTAGAACCACCATAATTTCTTTACAGTCGTCTTTGCAGAATTTCCAAAATGGTGTTGAATCCATATTATGCCTGTAAAAAAATATTGCACAATAAATGTTGCTACTTTCAAAGTTTGTTGTTTATCCATGTCAAACGAATTAGTTCAAAAAAATAAAGTTATATAGAAAAATACACTTCAATGAAATAAAATTGGTAAGTAGTTACCGGTAAAACATAACCTTTAACTTGTACGCTTAATGCAATATATTCAAAAACTGATAAATAAAAATATAAAATAAAATAATACATACAATAATAATACTACCTGTATTATGTAGGTACTTTATAATTACTGCAATAACACAAATATTTATTTAAGCTACTGCACTTGTCAAAACTTGTATAATTCCAGTCTTAACGCGCAATGCGCATGTGCGGCTTAAAGATAAGGCGAAGTAGATAACTGGTTGCATAACGTCTCTTGTTGTTTGTCACAATTTAAGTTTATATTTAGTTTGTTAATGAGGTACTTACTGAAAAAAGTCGGTAGGGCAAAAAATATAATAAAATAAGAAAAATCACTGCGGAACCACAAATTATAAGAAAAATATCCTTGCAGTCTTTTTTAAAAAAGTGCCATCTTATGTACAGAAGTGGTCGTCTGTCGTTTTCTTTTCGATGATCATCATTTTTCTTCATTTCACTCTAAAAATGTAAATAAAATACAAATTGTGCACTCGATTTTTACATGTTCGGAGAAAAGCTGAGTAATGTTGCCATATCGGTGTAAAATAAAACAAGCAATAAATAAAGGAGAAATCGAGAAGATATCTAAATTTTTAATCTTATCTAATAATAATTGAATTGTAAATATGATTTTTTGTGAAAAACTATTTATTTAAAGTTTTCTTTTGTAAGTTGATTGACATTTTATACAGGGTGTAAAGTGGGACGAGTCGAATTGGTTCCCAAATTCTGTAATCCTCTCTAATTATAATAGAATTGGTTCCCGGGGATGGTCGAATTGGTTCCCATCGGTCAGGTAGGTCAGGTAAACAGATAAAGTATTATGATAACAGAAATGGCGTTTGTAAGTGTATGAACAAATTTACAAGTTCCAAAACGTTCAAAAACAAATCGTATTTTAACAATTTAAAGGCTATGGATAAATATTTCTTCGAGTATTCAAGTACTTCCAAAACGATGAACAAGGCGCATAGAACTTAATGGGTACTATGTCGAAAAATGTTAAAATTATTTTTGTAATTTGTCTCTATTTTGATGCTTTAATAGTATTAATAGACATATTAACGAACGCAACGTCATCATGTGAGATGTCTTAATAGTCATTACTTGACGAAACATTTTACGAAATTTACAGGAGAGCATTGGGCTTAAAAAATTACATTCTTCTTTTTTTAAATAACTAGTTAGCCATGAATAAATGAAATTTGTTGTTGGATTTTGTGCCAAGAAAATAATTATTTGAACATTTCTACCAGCTTTAAATTTAAAATATTAACATATATTTGGCTTAATCCTTTTTACCTACCTGCTCATGTGGGAACCAATTCGACCATTACCTTTTACAGAATTATACTTATAGAGATTATTGGGAACCAATTCGACCACGACCGTATCAAAAATATGTGTGTTAATTTTAACACATAATAGAACTCATCAAATACAACAACTTTTCTATATAATATTTTGCAAATGTTTTATTTATTATTTTCACTGTTTTCCTCCTTTCTTTTGTGCAAACGTGCCGGTCAGTGTTTAATAATTAGTTTGTAGTCATGGCAACAATTTTCATTGTTGTTTTAGTTGTTTAAATTGTCGGTTTCTATCACAATGAAAATAGTGCGTCTGTTTTATTTTTCTTCTCTTAGGCGAGTACACGTTTCAGATGTTTTATTTGTTGAGTTCTGTTACCTGTTCAAATTGAAACAAGTTTTTACGATACACCATGTATATACTTTTACCTTTACGATTAATGGTGCAATATTGTGAGTTAATATTGTGTGGTGTTTCACAAAATTTCTTACACTTAATAAATGATCTGAGATCAATAGCAGAATACTATTTTGCTAACGTGGCAATTTAATGTGGCAATGAGATCTAAAATAAAAACACTGATACACAATCAAGGATTACTTACTAATAATTTGGATCTTGGAAGCTATCTTAATGTGGAGGGAGATATTTAATTCATATCTGATTATCTTTGAAGTATTTTTATTATAGCCTTTTGTTTTTGTTTAGATTGTGTATGTAACAGAATATTAAGTTGAAATTAAAGTAAATAATAAAAAAATACAACGAAATATGAAAAAAAAAGTATTAATGCTCAATTGCACATCCCTTTATCTACAAGGTGAGTCATTGATATGGGCGTACTCGATTGCATGTATATTGTCAAAGATATCGAAATGAATCAAATGCAAATGGAAAGTTAAAGTGCACGTTTTAAAATTATTTTACCCCATACAAGGTGTTTGTTTCATTTTTATAGAGCAGCCTTTAACATATTTTTTTAAATGGCACCACCCTGTATATTTGTACATATTTAAATTTGCACTTTTTTAGGCTTTATAAATGCGATTTACTTTAACCGTTCAGAAGTTACTAATTTTTTTCTACAATTTAGTGCGTCTGCAAGCACATAATTGAAAAATCGCAGAGCGCTTGGTTTTTGGGATATCAAGTTGGGATTTTGTCCCTGGGTAAACAAATGTCAGAGGTATCTTCCGGTGACAAGACCATACATTAGTATTGTAGCATCACCTTGCTGTAACTTATTCATTTTGATAAACTAATTTTGGAAGGACCATAACTTGTTTTTTTTTAATAGCACCCTTTGTATTATTAAGCGTCTCATTTTACATCATTTTTACTTCTTTAGTTTTTTTCCCAAACTTAATAATTAAAGAGATAATTAGTTTTTTCTGAAAAATGCTTACAAAATCTCTTGGTTACTAATGAAGCGTGTTATGAAAAACAATACACTCTGACATATTAATGTTAAAATGGCATTTATAGTACGTCACGATTTAGATTTCTTGTGAAAATGAATTTTTCGCGTAAAATGCACACCTACAAATGTCATCGAGACATAAATTTTGATAAAATTATAACAAGAAAGAAATTATTAAATAAAAATGATAGAAATTTATAGCGATAACATATTACTTGCAATTACAAAACTGTTTAAAATGACAGGTTTCTTAAGCAACAAAGTAATACATTGGTTAATTCTTTTTAAAAATTTAAAAATTTAAAAAATTATAATTCTTTCTTGAATATTTTCTCTGGTGGTGTCGTTTTTTTATATGTTTATTTCATGATTTCTTATCAACATTAAAGTTTTTATCTAGATAAGATTTTTATGCATTTTAGGTGAAAAATTAATTTTCACAACAAAACCAATATGTCAGAATTTATTGTTTTACATGGCACCACACTACGTTGGTATCCAAGAGATTTTATGTGCATTTTTCAGAAAAACCGATTTATCTCCTAAACTATTAACTTTTTGAAAAAAGAGGTAGAAAAGAGGTAAGAGGTAGAAAAGATGTAAAATGACATGATGAACAATATTCATTAATAAAATACAAAAGATGCTATTTGAAAAAATTAAGTTACGATCCTTCAAAGTTTACCAAAATGAATGAGTCACACCATGGGAATGCTCCAACGCAAGTGGACAGCCTTGTAGCCAAAACATTCTCGCGACAGTTATTTATACACAGAAAAATCCCTTATGCGAAATGCTATTGATACGTCTAAATAAATACACGGTGCTCAATTTGAAAAAAATGAGTTATTCAACTTTTTGCGTTTTGGCATACGCTGTACATTATCTACGTGTTTCAAGCAAAAGTCGACTATTGCTAAAACTGCAAGGTACTCTGAGTATTTCTGTGGCAATTTTGTCGGACAATATTCAATGGCGACTTCGTAGCGATTTTGCAAAAATTAATCTTTCTATAACGAAGTTAAATAATTCCGAAACAAAAAAAGATAGACCTATAATAATTTTTACAAAAATACATTATTTTTAATGTAAAATCTAATTATGCAAAAATATATAGAGTGCCCATTTAGAAAAATATAACTTTGATTCACCACTCTGTATACAATACCCTGTGTATAATAAAAAAAATTAGTTTGTATACTTTAAGTCGATCTATCGTTTAATGAAAAGGGCATGGCAATATTCTAAATAGCAAAAAAGTAATAGACCGATTACACACCCCTGGGTCACCCTGTATAAATATCTACCACTTCGGCCAAGTTCAATATTAAAAATTTATTTAAAAACAAAACACTGGTTCAAAAACTCATAAAATTAGAAGTAATTTTTAGAGCAAAATTTTTCACCAAAAATTTCGCCGTAGTAGGGCGCCATTTGAAAAAAAAATTATTTAATTAGTTTTTTCGTAAGGTACAATGTGTTTTCAAATGATTATCATCTAGTCTGTGAATTTTCCATGTAAAATTAGAAATGCCACTTGATAGAATTAATGAGAGGCATTTGGACACCAAATATTACCATTCTCCATTTCAGAAATAAGCTTCGACATAAAAGTGTTTTCTTGCACAGTGTAACAATTTAGTTGCATTTTAACGAAATTTTTAAAAGAAATTAAATGAATTCATTAACTGACAGATGTAACAGATTTTACATGTAAACCAATTTTAAAGTTAACTAAATTAGAATCATTTAAAAACACATTGTATTATTTATGTGGATTGTTCCACTAACCAGAAAAAAAACTTATGTGATGACTAATAAGAGGAATAATTAGTATAGTAAAATTCTTTTAATTTTGGTCGAATGTTGTATAAATGTATCAAATAACACTTTCCCATCTGCTACTAGTTTTGTCTTTGTTGTTACTATGCGAATGAGTGAAACAAAATACAAACCGTCACGCGTAGCGGAAAATGGGAGGGTCTACCAGTCGTTCCCAAACTATGGGATGCCACTTTGGTATTTGTTATGTTTATTGCTGTTAAATAAATTAATATGTCTTTTGTTTGTTTGCCTGGTCAACTTTATAAACAAAATGTTTACTATTACAACAAATATACATGTTAATTATGAATTTCAATTTGGAAGTGATTTTTAAATCCCAAAGACTTTTTAATGTGAACAATTTGTAAACAGCATTGTCGTCATCATGGAAAAAAGACGAGATTAAAAGGTGGCTTGAAGAGAAAAAAATAGTGCACCCGCAAAATGCTTTTAAACAAGAATTTTTAGCAATTGCAAAGTCTAATAAACAGGATATTAATTACAAATTAGACAAACTTGTTGAAGAACATGGCCATAAAGTATTAAGATTGCCGCCTTATCAATGTCACTATAATCCGATAGAACATGTTTGGGCGTAAGTAAAACTTTTTACGACAAACATATCGGGAAAGTTGATTCCACCGATTAATCTATTTTACAAACGTGGCAAAAGGCTTTAAATCAAGTTACACCAGAAGTTTGGAGCAACACAGTCAATTATTGCGACAAACTAATAGAGGAAGACATAAAAAAACAAATTTGTCTTGACCAGGTGCAAAAAGAAATTATCATTAACGGGAATTCGGATAATGATAGTGATAGTGATAGTGATTTCGGAGAATTTGACGATACTGTTAGTGAAAGTGAGAGTGAAATGTTAATTAAATCGTAAATACATTTGTAAATATTGTACATTTAATATTTTTATACATTTTTTGTAAATAAAATTTACTTGTCTGCGCTTGTTGCATTATTTGAACATGTTGAGAATCACTGATATATTTTGGGTGGGTGGCGTAGTTGGGCTTGCGAAAGTTTCGTGTCTCTTTTAAATGACCTAAGTGCGAGAAAGACAGTATACCTCTGGCTCGAGCCGAGGTCGGCCCATCGTTTATCTTACTTGCTCCTAGCTACTTTCTCGAAGAGTAAGAAAGACAACAACGTTTTACAACATTCGACCAAAATTAAAAGAATTTTACTACCTATAAATGGTATAAGCTGTCGTGAAAGAGGAGAAGGCAGAATCTTACAAATTCAGCTGTTCTCCCAAAGGTAAACATCCGAAAAAGACGTAAAACCCTTCAGAAAGCATTACTTTTTATGCACCCCAAAAGTATTCAAATATCCGTAGACCACCAAAAATTGGGCATATTAAAAGACCGTTGAAAATCACCCAAAATCATGCAAAATTATCTTACGAGCACTCTAAGAAACTTACAACATACCGTGTTTTTAGACACTCCAAAATGGCTTTTTATTTCGGGACCAGACCAATTGGCGCATGCAAAAAAAGAGAAAAACAACACCAAATCAAAGTGGTATATTTGGCGCCTTACAAACTAATGTTGTGAAATTCCTTCAAAAATCATAATTTTTTATGCTCCCAAAAATACTCAAAACTCAATAGACTACCAGAAAATGGGCACATGGGAAAACTGTTGAAAACCATCCAAAATCAATCATAATTACATTAAAAGCACCCAAAAAAACCTTACAGCATTCCTTGTTTTGAGACACCCCAAAATGAAAGCATTGGCACATGCAAAAAATTCACCGGTTGGAGTGGCGACCGGTAATAATATTAAACAAATAAAAGCTCTTGTTTTAAGATTCCCAAAATGGCTTTTTTATTTCTGGACCAGGATAATAATTGGTAAAATTAAAGAAAACCAGACCTTAAAAAAAGCCAGAATTCTTATTCAAATCTCTCGGTTTGCAAAACCCCAATATTCGACTATGCCTTCATGATAAATCTTGGATTCAGAATATTTACAGAATTAATAAAAATAAGTGCAAAACATTCCCCGTTTACATTCCGACTACAATCCGATCTATTCTTACAGCATCTCCTCTTTCACGACAGCTTATACCGTTTATAGGTATGTGTCTATCGAGGAGAATCATCGGTACGACCATCAATCCTGAATACCCCGAAATATAGTAGATTTTATTTCCTGATCAAGGTGGTTTGGGTAATTGAATCGTTAAAACCCATCAGACCGGCTTCCAATTATTAAACTCCAATATCAAAAAGGAGTCTTTTCACTTCTGCTAAAACAATATAAACTTTGTAATTCATGTTTTATTATAACTATATATAAATATCTATGAAATATGAAATGGAACAGATTTAGCTGATTGAAACTGAAATTAACATGCCACGTTGAATTTAAAAATAGGTACTGTGATGATCGCGGTATTTAAAATTTTATTTTATTAATCAGCGCAAAATATTCGGAGTCAGTTTAAACGTTTAGTTCTTTGGCAATATTAATTCAACTTCAATTCAAAAGTTTTCAACAAATTTTAATTTAACTTATTTATTCCTTTGTTAGCATTAAAATGTTTAGAAAATTGTCGTTCCCACGAAACTTTCCAAGAACTGTTAAAAACGTTATAAATCGCCAAATTGGGTGGTCGAAAGGCCATGTGTTTTAACAAGTGGATATGCAAAGATATGGGGGTTGGCGACGGCCTGGCTCTGCACCACAGTCGCCCAGCTAATCCAATGAGTTTCTCACAAAAGCATAATTAATTTAATTTTGTTTAAAATAACCAAAATTTATTGATAAACCTAAAATTAAATCCAATATTTTGTTTAGAAATTAACTAGTCACGTTTCAGAAAGAAAGGAACTTATGAGCCAATTTAAGACACGTTGATGATCAGTAAACAACTCGAGAAAGAATCAAAATTTCATCCTATTCAAAATTCCCGTAACGTTTCGTACCAAAAAGTTGAGTCTTTATGCAGTGTACTTCAGTCATCGAATAAAATTGAATAATTCATTTTATTCGGCGAAATTGTTAACAAATTGTTGCAAAACTTCAAGAACGAATTGGTCGATTGAAATTCATGTCTGTTAACTAGATTAGCATAGCCAAAACGACGCTGGTCAAGTGCCGCTTGAATAGGGGGTGTTGACAAATTCGTTACAGAACAGAGCTTTTAAAAGAATATCAAATTACAAGCACACATGTGCATTCCTTATAAGAAATTTCAGCGTAATTAACGATTTCTTAGTTAAATCAAAATCAGATCACGAAACCGGTAGTTTAGAAAAACACGCGTAATTTTTCTGAACATTTTGATGTAAAATTTAACCCTAATATTTAAGGCGCAGCCGTCGAAATTCGGATGTATAAATCATTCTATTTAATGAAATTATTGTAAGCAAAAAAATTGCATGACACGATTGCTGCCCGTTACTAACATAATCCTAAGAGGAAAGTAGACAGGAAAATCCCTAAGGAAATTGGAGAAAAACGCGGAAATGTTAAAATAGTACCGGTGTAGTACTGGGGGCGACATCTAACAAGGGGTAGTACGACCAAAATTACAGTTTCCTCACGGGGTTCTTCCCTATATTTTCTGTGTTATTTAAACAAACAAAATTTGTTGTTACACAAAATTCATTTCATTGTGTTCCAAAAACAACTTCAGACCTGACAACAACCAATTTTGGAGTTTAATTTCTCTTTCAGGATATTTGGGGAAATTCCATAGCGTTCTTGTATTGTATTCAGTTCAGATCGACGATTACCAAATTTAATGTTTAATTATAATGAAATTGTTAATCGGAAAACACCCCAGCTGTTAATTAATAATAATATTTAGAAAGTTAAACAAGGTTTGATCAAATGCCAAGACATCATAAGAGTCAAATTTGCAAAATTTCGCATATGTGGAAACTACTTAACAAGGGTAGTGGGGTAAGCGAGTTAGTGTAGCTTACGCAAGATTAGCCCTTGACTTTGGGAGGAATTGGATTTCTGACGGTCTTTCGAGGTAGTCGATTGTCGTGTTGTCCTTTAAAACTTTTATAAATTTAAAACATCTTCGTTTGCCTTTTTTAGTGCGTCTAAATTGTACTAAGCGCATTTAATTGTAATTTTAAATTAAATTAATTTAAATTCTTGAATTAAGTGATAGCGTTAGTGATTAGTGAGTAAGTTAAAAACGAGACAAGTTTAGTGTTCGTTCGATTAGGTAGTGCTGCGAACTACAACACCTTGGGAAGCAGCTAACATTCTGCGTTAGGAGGATTAAAATTTCTAGGTAAGCCCTCTAAAGGGTTAATTAGTTTTATTCAATTAATTTTATAATATTATTTTGAGTTTCTTCAAAGTCATTTCGTAATAGTGATCAGTGTCATTCATCTCATAAAATTCTAGTGACCACAAATTATTTGTTCTCCAAAATTTAGGCGATAAACGCGTTATCAGAATTTCGTGCTTCACACATAAATTATTCAAATTTATGAAAAATGGTATTTTACTTAAAACCACCTTGCAACAACTAATTCTAGTTCCCTTTTGAATATCACTCATTTAAGTTACAATATTAGAAGTTAGTCATCACGTTGTTACAACAAATTTGAGTGAAACGGCATCCAACAAATGTTAAACAACAACCAAAAACTAAAATCAAAACTCACGATGCTTTTCAAACTGTTGTATACAAATAGTTTAAATTTCATATGCCGAAACCTTACGAAGTAGAATGTTGTTGCTAGTTAAAGATAGGGTTAGAGTAGAACGATTTCTCTGTCGTGACGTGTTAGGCGATAAAGCAAAAGAAGATTTTTCTTTTGCGTCCAGATCAGAAATTACAGGCTCGTGAGTTGGCCATCTTCATGGGAAGAGTCGTAGTCCCCGGGGACGCTCTTCCCCAACTTTAACAAGGTCTAAGGCGCGGTGGCAGGTCGTAGTTTCCGCCCGTTGTACTTAGAATGGACGTTGTAATTCCCGTCCCAACGGCCAGTACTTCCACGTACTTGCAGGCTACTACGGACGATCGAGCAGACATAATCATCCGTGATTATCTGTAATAAACTGATATCGCGACATGGCAAAGTTCTGCACAAGTCTTTGTCAAAGCTCGTGGACGGAAAACTTTAGAGAGAAATTACTTCTACATTTATTCAGATTGATTTGTAAAAGCTTGTGTGTCCGGGTTTTGTTCGGAATTTGTCCTAGGTGTTGATCACCTGACTTTTACCGGAGACGGTACTTCGGCACTAGGGCGTAAAAAAATTAAATGCGATGCACTTATCAAACATTCCGCGAGCATGTTATAATCCGACTCTGGTACAAGTAATTTAGAAACGCGCTGTCAGTTGCCTGGATCATATAAGTTCGAACAATATCGTCTGAAACATAGGTTAAATTTGCTGAATATTACTGAATTAAATTAATTCAGGTTAATATCAAAGAGTTATCAAGAAAAACTTTTCGTATCACTCAACGACTACAAAACTATTTTAAATTTAATACAAAACGAATTGTGGTTACGATTCTGATATATTGTGACGACTTTATAACACATACACCCATAAACCATTGGCCAAATTTGATCAAACTTTCATAACCATTGATTATTGTAATCCATACAACGGAATATCCTTTCTTCTTGTAATAAATAACTTTGGAGGAAACTTGTGGTTTAAATCCCTTCTCCCATGCGTTTTGACACTACTTTGAATCCGGACTTGCGTTACGGATAAATCCTGAACCCTTTTTGATAAGAATTAAGATCAAATTGCGATATCACTATAAGAGTGACTTCGTACATCAAACCAACACAACGTAGGTAAGTGAAATAATCATGTAGCGGATCAATTAACTAGACGAGCCAAATCATTTCAAAAAAAAACAAAAGTAAAATTCAAGATTAATTAAATAAATAAATTAAATAAGTTGTAAATCATTTAAACATCGATCAACCATCATCAATCACGGTCTCACTACAGTACTTTAAATTCAAACAAAAACTGAACCGCAGCTTTTGGTTTCTCTGGTATGTTAAGAGACAAGAATTGCTCTTTCGCAACAACTGTTAATGAAATGTTCACCCATAGAATTAACAGCTATGGTCTAGTCCCGAAATAAAAAGCCATTTTGGAGTGTCTAAAAACACGGTATGTTGTAAGTTTCTTAGAGTGCTCGTAAGATAATTTTGCATGATTTTGGGTGATTTTCAACTGTTTTTTAATATGCCCAATTTTTGGTGGTCTACGGATATTTGAATACTTTTGGGGTGCATAAAAATTAATGCTTTCTGAAGGGTTTTACGTCTTTTTCGGATGTTTACCTTTGGGAGAACAGCTGAATTTGTAAGATTCTGCCTTGTTTTTTGAAGACGCCAAATGTCCTGGTCCAGAAATAAAAAGCCATTTTGGGGTGTTTAAAAACAAGACATTTTGTAAGTTTTTTAGATCTTTTTCGAATGTTTACTTTTGGGAAAACACTAAATTTGTAGGATTGTGCCTTGATTTCTAAGACGCCAAATGTCCTGGTCCACACATATTTGAGAACTTTTGGGGTGGATAAAAATTAATGATTTTTGAGAGGTTTTGGGCCCTTTTCGGTTGTTTGCTTTTGGGCAAACAGTTAAATTTGTAAGATTCTACCTTGATTTTTAAGACGCCAAATGTCCTAGCCCAGAAGTAACATTTTATACTCTACTAAATAATATTTCATAAAGTAATTATTTTGAGCTTGATATAAAAAGTTTCACTACGACGTGAAAACAAAGCAAATGCAAAAGATAAGTGCAGAACAGAGCGAAGATCATTTTTTTTCATTGATAGAAAATCATATTTTTCGTACTGGAATAATTTCTGTTGTCCCTCGTGTCGGATTAATTCAATTGAATCCAAATTAATGTAATTCTGTGCTCGAGAGACCTTACGAGAATATGCAAAATAAAAAGAAGAAACAATTTGGAAGAAAGAAAGTTATTATTGGAAGACAAAAATGTAATTTGCAATATATAATAGAAATTAAAAAATCTGTTTTATTTTCACGGAATACTGTACTCTCATTTTGGTTAGGTACCTAACCCTGACTTACCCTGAAAAGTTTTCAAGTCACTGTTACATTTGTAGCGAGTTAACAATTATTTACCCGCCTTCCCCTAGTATTTATTTGTTTCAGCTAAATGCCTTTGGTCTTCAACTATTGCACGAACCGTTTGAGATTTACGCAGGCAACATGTTTTTGATCGACTTACCAATTTTTATATCGGTATTATATTTACTCACCTCTTTTATCTTTTATCTGTTTTGATTCCATTTCTTCCAGATTTGCGGCAATGCATCAACTTACGTGTTACTCTTATGGCAAACGGACTCTAAAGTCGACATAAACTATTCAATGAAGAAAGTTTTCGGTGTATTTTAATAAAGAAACCAACAAAATGTATTATAATTCATTTATTATGACTGAGTTACATGATTTTAATCCCTACACTATTTCCATAGTCTCTAGCTACAATTTCGACAAAAATCAATGAAAATACAAAACAAAACGGGTGTTTATGGCACCTATGGTGAGGTTACAACACAAAAATTGTTCCCAAAAAAATGAAAAAAGAAACTTAGAATATCGCTGAAATCGATCGATCGTTCGATCCTTTGGTAACATTATATACATCACAAAAGCGTTCGGTTCAATATATACACATAGTGGACGCAAATAAAGCAAGCATACGAAAACTAGGACCAGAAAAATCCCTCAAGGCCCCGTTCACAAACTTTGATTTTTCAAACTACACTATTACATCTAGCAACACATTACAGAAGCAAAAAGGAAACGAAACGGCTTTCTTGCACGTCACAAAGTGATCAATTAGAGATGAGCTGGGTTGAATCCTGGAGGTATTGTCGAAAATACTCGGACCACTCATGCTGTGGTGCTTTAAAGACTAGAATCGAACGAAGCGAGTGCAAAATTATCACTTTTGAGCTAAATTAGCTCGCAGTGATGCCAATTTTAGTAGGTACTGCAAAATTGGGGGAATCACATGTTAGCATGCAAGGAACGGTGCGAAGGTGTGAGTGTTAAAAACAATAAAACAGCACCAAAAAATGAAGAGCAAACAAGAACCCAACCAACCACCTAAGATATGTGCAAAAATTTCATGACGTGCAAGATTTAACAATTGAGTCGCGCCCCTATTAAGTACATAATGACAAATCCTACAAGCAATAATAAATAATATCAAATTTGCTGTTACAACAAGCAACAATATGATTAATACTTTTTTTAACAATAATAATATACGTGTCTTGACTTAAAATATACTAAAATCACAAATCCAGTCTGTATAAAAATGTACAACTGAAAAAACACTACGTATATTTACAATTGTAGGGAATTTCAGAAACGACTGTCGGCTGATATCACTGCTGATTTCGGGACGAGACCTTTCTGAGATCCGCGGCAACAGAGTAACCATTTGTCGTCCACTTCTAACACAACCTTGAGTCTCTCACCCTCGTTATACGACAAGTGCCCGCTTTCGGAAGGGACGCGGTGAGATAGAGTCCTCACGACCCTTAAACGAACGTAGCGAAAGTGTTTAAATGACATAGATTCAAGATTTTTTGTTATAAGCGTTTTATAACAAATTTTATTTTCAAAAACAACAATTTAAAATCGGACACTAGTAGTGTCAAAGAGCTGTTAATCAAAAAACGTGCGAAAAATGTATGAACGTAATTTTCAGGAAAAACCGAAAAAAACTTGCCAGACAAGAAATCGTCTAAAATACGGATAGATATTTAGATAAAACGTCCCTGTCCTTGATAGTTCCGTTAATGTCGCCAGAGGCGCAGTTGTTCCATTACCGTCTAAGTTTTCGGAGCAATACATTTATAAAAATAGTTGCAATTAAATAACGGTTAGCAAAAGGCGAATAAAAATACAGGCAGATAGAGCATCAGATTCTCAATAATACAAGATAAAAATAATGCCAAAAAATTAATTATAACTTAAACTATATTAAAAACAAATCAAAGTTTTACCAATTTGCATTCTGCTCCATATTTTTCAGAACGCTGCGAATACAGGTACAGATACAAGAAAAATGTTCAAAGGAAAGTTGTAGAGAAAAAAATTTCCTATAAAAAATCCGCGATATCATATCCCTATCTTCAACCACGTTGGTCCCAAAGTCATTCAAAGACGCTCAAGCGATGGATTCTCTTCATTTTGCCGGTGGACAAATATTAGAAAATAAATTTACACCTAAACCGTTGAAGATAGAAATATGATGTCGCGGACTTTTTTGTAGTAAATTTAATTCTATACAACCTCGTTCCTTACACTTGTTTGTACCTTCAACCGTATTTGCTGCGTAGCAAATTGATAATACTAAGCGATTATTTTTTGGACACCATCGCCTATTTAGTAAAACGCTGCGAATACTGTTGAAGATACAAAAAAGTGTAGGAACGAGGTTGTATAGAATTAAATGTACTACAAAAATGTCTGCGACACCATATTTCCATCTTCAACGGTTTAGATATAAATTCACTTTTTCATACTTGACCACCTGCAAAATGAAGGAAATCCATCGCTTGGGCGTCTTTGAACGTCTTTAAAGCCAAAACTGTTGAAGATAAAGATACGGTCTCAATGACTTTTTTAAAGGAAATTTAGTTCTCTACAACTTTTTTCAGAACATTTTTCTTGTATCTTTATTTTTTCTTTAATCGCAGCGTTTTTCAAAATACGAAAAAAAGCGCAAGTTTTTAAATTTTTAATAATTGTTTCTCATGTTTCTCATGAAAATTTTGATGCTCGGTTTTTCTCAGTCTGTTGTGAATGCAAAGCTCAATATTTCTGCATTTTTTTCCAAGTTATTAGTAAACTGGTTGAATTTTAATTAATTTAAAACGACTTGACACCGAGACGGTATAACGCTCGAAGCGCCCTCATTTTATTCTGCCGTACTATTTTTTTTTTGGTTCAGAAAATTATACGATTTTATATTTTTTTTTAGAAAATACACCCACAATGTGGTAAAATGTAGAATTAATGTTTGTTTAGAATTATAAAAACAAGTAAAATAACTCGAGTTCGTATTGGGTCAGGGCTTTAAAGTTTACAATAAATTTATGTGTTCCTACTTTTCGTTAATAAGTTTTATGTGTGCGAACCTAACAACCAGAAAACCAATCAAAAAGTCACTGTTATAAAACGCTGTAACGAAAAAAATTGTGTATGTTACTCACTTTGGTACGTTACTTTTCCCCACCGGTTTCCTACTTAACGAACTCGATGCTGCCCTTCGTGGCGGCGTAACCTTTGCCACTTTCTGCGCCGTCATGGCCTTATAAGGCAAACTACTGGGTCTTGGGACATGTCTTGGTGTCTCACTCTCGACTTGATCCACTCTACTCGTCCTAAACGTAACATATCAATTGATACGTCATTACCAACTAAACAATAATTACCTCACACTAGTAGTTTTCTTGGGTTTTGGGGGTGGCTTTGCCTGGACTAGATTCTTCTTCGGAGTTTTTTGACTCTTACCTGATGGTGAAATCAGGATGGGAATCCCCGACGGTTTAATTGGGGAAGTAATGGGACGAGGGATCTTCGATTTGTTATTGGTGGGCGATGACGGAGGGGAGGGGTTAGATTCACGCCCACTTAACATCTCCCACTTCTGTTGCAACTTTTTGAAACGTCGGCCGTTGATCGGTTTATCGTCGGAAATGTTCGAGTCGAGTGATTCAGGTGGTTCCCCATCGTCCGGTTTTGTTTGATTTTCAAGACTATCAGTATACTCTTCTTCATCTTCACGTGCCAGTCGATCGTAAACTAGGTAAAGTTTCGAATTTGAGGAAATCCCCGACCAGCGTTTTTTCGCAGCTGTTGTAACATCACCAAGCTTGAAGTTTGGTTTAGGGAGACTACCGGACTCGACACACGACCTTGGACGTTCTTTCTTTTTGGACGAACTCAAAAGATCGGGAATCACCGTCACGACGGACACATCGTCGGAACTTGACGAAGTCCGGTTTTTATGAGTTGGGCTCAACTGCTCCAAACGTTTGAAACTCAAATGCAACTGGCGGTACTCAAACAAAAGATCCAACTGGAACGGGAGCAACGCCAAAGGTTGCAGGGCAGAAATGAGCGAATCGAGTAACGTCCGTAAAGTCAAACCACCAACATGTGCCATAATCAACGAATCCTTATTGTAGTGTTTCCTCAAGATGCTTTCCCTCGTTTTTAGGTAACTCACCCACGCGTCCAACGAACGCACGTTAAGTAAACCGAACACGAAAGCATTGAACTTAACCAAACCTTCCGTTATTGCATCCTCACTATTAATCCGCATCACCAGTTCGTTCAAAGCTTTAGTGAGCGGTCCTTGCTGAGCTGAAGCTTCCACCACTTGCCAAACGGAATTGTTAATTGCACCGAAACTGCTCTCAAGGCTTGGTTTCAAACCATCACTCAATACAGCGTAAAGTGCAGGACACAGTGTCGAAAGTGCCAACTTTGCCAAATTTGGAGTGGCTCCAGAATCGCCCAAAGTGTTCAATTCAGATTGGTTACAAGCCGACGAAAAGTGATTGATGAGCTGTTCGACAGAATCGGTTACAGCGTTCACTAAACTGCGTTTTTCCACCAAATTTGGTTTATGGACCGGACTGTAGTTACTATTTTCGCTCTCTTCACAGATGGGCATTTCGGCGAGGTTTTTCCCAAAGTAGTTTTTCGAAACATTGGGTGAGTTGTTTGGGGCTGTGAATTGTTTGGGCAAAACGTTGACTTTTTCGGCGAAACTTACGGTTTTTTTCCCAGGACCGTCTTGATTGATCTTCAAGGAGAGGAATTTGCCGACGTACGAACGCAACTGCATTAGACTTTCGTCGGTCATTTCTTCGTTATCGGACGTTGAGATTCCGCTTATCTTTAGAAACTCCTCCAATTGGACCAGTTCATCGGTACTTATGTTTGAGAGAAGGAAATCTGTTTTGGGAGGTTCGTGGTGCTCGTCCACACTACTACTCGATGTTCCAGCATCGACACCTTCATCTTCAGTCTCACTGAACCGTTTCTTCCGCAAAATATTTCTCCGATACATTCCTTCTTCAGTCAAATCTTCCTCGCTTGTTTCGTACAAACTGAACCTTTTTGCATCAACTTTTCGCAAAATTCCTTTAGGGAGCGGTGGACGTGGTGGTACTTCGCCTTGTTGGAGACTCACACAACGTACGGGAAGTGGTGGAGCGGTCATTATTGACCTTTGACCACTATTCAAAAGACTTGCTTCCGAACTTGTTACGCTGTCATAACGATAGACAAAAAGGGGATTCAAATTTGTGGCAGGACTATTCTGGGAATCACTCAACATGGTCGAAGACCCCCGATAACCGCTACTAGGTTGCGTCGCAGTACTAGAACTAGAACTGGAATAATCGCAACTAAACGGCCGACGTTTCCGAGATTTTTTAATATTTTCGGAAATTTCGGGTACTTCAGCCAAAATTTTGCGGTACTCTTGTGGAAGAAGGAAATTTAAAGAATCCCAGTCTTTCACATGACTGAAACCTTTCTTCTTCAACATTTCCAAGTCCGTACAACTAAACGGTCGCCGCTTGTTGACAGTTTTCAAATTTGGTTCTTGCGGAATCAGTAGAACTTTAGTCATATCGTCCTGTTTGTTCAAAAAGTCTAAATTCGGTAGAACGTAGTTGGGGTACAGGACATAGACTGGTTTTTGCACCTCACCCTCTTGTTTGAGTTTGTTGAGGAACGAAGGTTCGACGATTTTCACCGGTTTTGTGGCAGGTTTAGCAATATTTTTCAAGTTGGTAATTTCGGAAAACTGTGACGTTTGAATGCTTTGATTCATCAACTCGTGTTTGAGGGTATTGTTGTTGTTAACGTTCTCATCACTGTAGTCAATTTTCGATATACTTTCCGATAATTGCTCGACTGATTCGCTTCGTGAAACTTCCTCTTCTGGTTCTTCCGCGATTAAATCGTAAGTCCTGACGCTACTTTCGTTCGTTTTTTGGTCAAGTTCTGGTTTCGAGTCGGAGGAATTGCTTTCACCTGATTGACTTCCTGGCCAGTTTTCCGTCGATGATAACTGATCCATTGTTGTTGACATACCTTCCGTACTCATACTTTTTTGCTTCATGAAGAGTTTAACAAGACTGAAGTTGTGTTGATGTTTGTTTGTTGTGGTTTCACTTGTACTTGCATCGATGGACGTCGCCATGTCTGATACGCTACTGCTTTGGTGCTGAATATCAAACACTTTGACCGGTTTTCGGCGAATGGTTTCGGTCTTTAAGCAAAAAATTAACAAATTAGCCAAGTGTACGACCAAGACAAGTATAGTAAAAATTATTTTTCTATTTTTAGCGATATTTGTATACTAATTTTAAATCGAAAAATGAATTGAGTCTTTTAAACAATTAGAATTTTCGCCAACGTAAAACTTTTTTGAAAAAAAAAATTCGATACTTTTTTTGTTAAAATTATAAAAAAATATTTATAATATTCTAAAAAACGTGTGCACTGTCATGATACAAATAGAATGCAACCAAGAAACTAGAAAAAATATTCTTAGTTTTGAACGAAATGCGAATATTCATTTTATTTTGACAGTATTTGGAAGAGGAGGCAAAATAAACCTCGGTCAACTAAGACTTAGTGATGTTTTTTCTTTTTGAAGTAATGTTTGTTTGTTACTTTTGTTAGTAACTTTATGTGTTCCTTGTCCATTGCTCAAAAATGGGAAAATAGATAAATTATCGAAAATTTACAATACGTCAAAATCAACTTTTTTTACTTTGGAAAACAATAAGTTAAAATTTAATTTAATTATTTTCGCTAAAAAATCAATTTGTAACGAAGATTTCTGATAATGGATATTGAGAAAACTGAGCAGACAGTAAGAAATGTCAAATAACGTTGAATAACGTTAAGCTATGCCGATTCAGATTCACATCGTCTGGACATGTGTCATTTCAGGGAATCCCCTGTGCAAATAGTGGGAATCCTAGCGTATTCCCATCCTGACGTCATGCTCCAAAAATAACCATGACGTTCATGATACAAAAAATAGCACTGACATCGGGGATTCACATAATTTTTAATGTAAGATTCCCCAAAATAACGCATGCGCACACAAAGATATGCCAAGCCATGACATCATAATCCAAAAATAGCTTCCACATCAGAGAATTCCCACGTTTTGCACCGGGTAATCCCTGAAATGACACATGCGCAGGCAAAGTGAATCTGAATCGGCACAGCTTATCACTTAAAGGAACTGAACAACTAAAACTGGAAGATGTGAAAGATGATGTTTTTACATCTGCTGGTAGTCATGTACAGATATATCGTATTAATTCCTTGAACTAAATTAATTATATTCTTTTTGAAGTAATGTTTATTTGTTACTTAGTGATTTTTATGAGTTCCTTTTTTATTGTTCAAAAATGGAAAAAAGGAATAATGACCAAAAGTTTACAATACGTCAAAATCTACTTTTTATTTTGGAAAACAATAGGTTAAAATTTAGTTTGAATAGAACCATCAATACTTCTAATGTGGGGTTTAGACAAAACATCCTGTATATCCCTGAAAATACCTTGATGGTGGCTAATATGTACACAGCTACTTCCAAGCAGTGCCCTCCTTTCAGCTCAACCATAAGATTTGTGATCCATTTGTGATCAGGAAGAAATGGAGATTCGTCGCCCCACTTTGGTTTTGCAAAATATTTTTCAATTTAAAAATTTTTAAAATTAAAGTCCTACTGTTAAGAGTTCCCCTCCCTTTACGCTACCCCGACAACGGGGTGGGGGTGCCCATGAGGGTACCGTCGGTACTTTGTAAATATTGTAAATAGAGATTGAATATAGCTTCGTAAGAGTAAACAGCTTCTTTGTGAAATCCCCTAAATTCAGTCTCCTGGTCCTTCGATATACACCTACGTTGGCGCAAATTTAATTACGACTCTATGATGAAAACTTTTTTTGTTTTTCGTTGCACTTAAAATTGCTACTTTTGTTTCTTTTTGTTCATCTGTTAACGATTTCCATGAAATTATAAAGTTATGTATATTAATGACGTTAATATTAAAAATGTTTAGCGATAAGCAATTGCTTAAGCTGAGCAACACTCGGTGCCGACTTAAACTTAGTTTAAAGTTAAACTGGGTTTAATCTTGAACTGAGCAACCGGGCCTTACACACACTAAAAACTGTTCCCATTTAACCTTAAATATGACTTACCGAAACAAAATTGTGGTTTTTGAGGTAATTCAACTTCTTTTTGTACAAATTGGGCATACTTTGGCTTTTGGCCGAGTTTTCCGTTAGACTAGTTTCGTCTCCTGAGTTGTTGTTATTACCAGAAGGGTGACGCCTTAACTGGTTATCACTACTTCTTTTCTTCAACTTGCTCCAAGTGGTGAAACTACTTGAATCGGACTGAGTCATTGAAGCTTCGGTCAATTTGCAATTGTTTGTTGGTTTCTTAACCCAATGAGTTCCCATACCGGAATTCTCGCTCTTATCTACAAAACAAATTTGTTTATTTGTGTGATAAGTATTATCGCTTTTGTACCATCATGGTAGTCACTATCTTCCGAATACAATGTGGAGCCTTCAAAGGCAATGGTGTAGTTGTCTTTGTTGGCTTGACAAGTTAACATCATGTCACAATCAAGGGAATCAACACTGAAATTAGCGCCAGGCATTGGTGTTTCTTTGACTGGACTAAAGAGTAATTCTGATTTGTAAATTGACATTGATGTTGAATTTGCCGAATCTTCACCGTGTGAACTACTATGAGGACTTAACGAGCTGTCGAAATCAAATTTTGCCATCATTGAACCCGAGACACTTGCATAACTCTCTCCTTGCCGATTATTCTGCAAGAAAAAATAGTAATAAGTGTTTTTTTTTTGTATATAAGTTAGATGTTACTTCTTGACTCAAATGGTCGGTGCACATTGGCGGTAAGTTAGTCAAAAGTGCGTGAATATCCTCCGTCCGAAAACTCTCCATATCGGCTTCTGCCAAATTCGCGTCCATGTTCTTTGCCAGAGCGTCATAATAATTCATATCGTTGGCTTCGTACGACTCGGGAAGTGACAGAATACTCGTGTGATGATTGGTTCCGCCATCCCGATAGCCATAGTCTAGAAACCATTGGTAATCAGAGTTATCTTGAATGAAATCTATATCTTGGGAAGACGTATTGCTGAGGTAACTTGCTGAGCCGTGGTGGTTGCTGTTGCAGTCAGAGTCTGGGCTGACAGCAAGCCCTCGAATACCCAGACTCCCCACCTCGTTCATTGTCTTGCCTGAAACAACATAAAAAAGTTCGTTAAAAATTGGTTACCCTAATTTAACCGCAAATCCACATGTAAATTAGTTTATTATACGAGTTTTATACGACGTTCTGTTGTGGCACGAATGGTTTTCGAGCACGACGAAGGAGTGCCAAAATGAAGTCTTATAAAACGAGTGAAATATACTATTTTTTCTACTTTCTATTTTAGTTGTTTGTCTTTGTTTAGTTTAACTTAGCAAAATCTGCTCAAACTACTTCCTCTTAATTTTGTTGATTATTCAGGCTTTATCAATAATCGAATTGACAGCCCAGCACTGCCAATGTAACTCCTAAAAATCTACTAAAAGTAGATGCACAAAAGTTCTTTGTGAAACTACTTTCTGTTTCACAATGAACATTTTGTGAAATCAAAGTAGAAAAAAAAATGTCTTGATTAGCAATTAGTTCAAAAACATATGGGGTTTCAATTTTTTTTTTATTGTTTAAGTTTTATGTCTAAAAATTTGTTTTTTAGGCTTCCAGTCTTTCAATCACATAATTTTTTTTAGTGTTTCAACCACACAGTTTTTAAGTTTCTCAGTATTTTGGCTTAATTCTACCATATTTCATATTAATTTTCTAAATTTTTCAGTTTCTCGTGGTTTCACTTTCTTATAATTTCAGTTTACCAATTTCTAACTATTGTATATTAAATTAGTTTTTAAGGGTACACTGTCTTTTAATTTCTGGAATTTTGTGAAAAGCATCAAATGAAAAAAGTAGGGTAACATGTTAAAGTTATTGAACTCGTAAATAAAATGCAAATTCTTGTAGTACTCCAGAAGTGGTGAACAAATTAATTAATGAAACAACTACACAAAAAAAAACATGCAAAAATCTACTGAAAATAAAAATATCAATTGAATGAAAAAATAATGGTAGTGGTAATTGGTAATAAAATCAAATGCCTACTTTTAGAACTAGTACCATACCGATATGAATTTTCATATAGAACAATATTTAAACAATTAACTTCTTTTTCACACATTCGCAGTTCATGCAACCCTCGCTGCGCTCGTGTTATGTGCTCATGTAAGATGTATTTTTCAAACATATTAGGTAAATAACTATCAGGTGTTCATTATTAAAAAAAAACTCGCAGCATGCTCTGAGATGTTTACGGATGTCGTAGAACAATTTTTATCATTGTATTATTGGTTGCCTACCAACCAGAATTCATAACCCAAGATTGCTAAATAGTGTTCAAAGGCGATGTATTATGTGTGTTGAACAATAAAGAAAACATTTCCAACAGTTTTTATAAATAATAAATACATATTTATTATAAAAGTCTGTTAAGTCTGTTATCTTTTTTTAATTGTCAAAAAGTTATGAGAGAACGAGTTAATCGCAGACAGAGTTTTGTTTATTTTTGTAATGGCATTTACTGCATTAAAAATTATGTTTTTATTTTTCCTGCAATAGAAATTAATAAATGTACCCTAAATTACCAGATTTTAATTGCCAATGACTGTTTTTTCCAACTTTTTTTGACATCTAAATAAGGTTTTTCTTCCTAAAAATCGGATCTCGACT
This sequence comes from Tribolium castaneum, assembly GCF_031307605.1. Taxonomy (NCBI): domain Eukaryota; kingdom Metazoa; phylum Arthropoda; class Insecta; order Coleoptera; family Tenebrionidae; genus Tribolium; species Tribolium castaneum. The sequence continues at coordinate 17,211,149 of NC_087400.1, forward strand.
AATTAATAAATAATACGGGTTCGCAAGCAACAAGTGGGATTGAATTTTCCTTTAATTATCAGGTAATCGGTAATGAAAAAAGTGATTTCTTACAAAACTTAATTATGATTAGAAATATTGTCAAATTTATTGTCCATTAACGAGAAAACTTATTGTCCCGTCTTTTCTCAGATAGATAATGTAAATTAACCACATCAATTCCTACCACTAACCCAAGTAATTTAAAAGACAGCAAATAATGTAAGTTGAAGATAAAGGCCACTGTAGTGTCGCAGACCAAGGTAAGCAAAGCGCTTCATTTACTGGTCAGTTTAATAGCAAACTACGAAAGGGAAAACAATCACATAAATCAATTAAGATTAATCGTTTGGTTTAAGAAAAAAACAAAGAAGAAAATGAGATGAAAGTGATCCATCCTGTTGTTATGCTATCCATCACTCAAATGTCATTTCTAACGTAGAAAAACAAATTAAATATTCATTTTCATAGATAAAAGATCTTGATTTCAGCTAATTTCACTAAAAATAATAAAACGAAATGTTTTTAGAACACCATGTTTTGAGCACTCTACGTTTCAAGATAGTAAAACAATGTGTTCAAAAATGGTTGTTCATCAAGTTATGGCTGTGAAATTCAAATTCAATTCATTTTTCGGCTAAGTTGTTTCAAGTGTAGGGTTTGTCTTGATCTGTGATTTATAATTCCGTGTATTTTTTTGTGTATTCTTTCGTTTTTGGATTTGAAGCCCTCTTGTATTATTTCGTCGGATCAGTCACTTTGAAAGCACATTACGTTCAAATTCTATAGGTGACTTGAACAACCATTTTTGAACACACTGTATTATTAAAGTTTACCTCATTTTTGAAAAAAAATTCGGTTGGTAGTAAAGTTCAATCCACTTCCACAAAAATTTCCAAAAGTAAAATTTTTCTCCGTTGTCTAAATGTTTACTTCCCACAAATGGTTCTGTAGTAAAATATAAACAATAGTAAAAGAACAAACTTTGGCATATCATTTCGATAAATACCTACTTTCGGTTATTCACTTTCATAAAAACAATTGTGGTTCAAATGACTAACTGTTACAATGACAACTATTATAAAATTTAATTATAAGAGTAGGCTATTTACATCACAATGGGCACAAAGAAACTGCACGGCTAATACATAAAAAAACAAGTATATATAAACATTAATAGAGAATCAGTTCGGTTTTTCAAAATGCTTAGTAAACCCGTTACCTCCAAACATGTAATCTTCACTATTATGCATAAAAAGCTATAAAAAAAAGCAAAGTACAAATGAGTAGTAATTAAAAAATGCTTGGTTCCATACTTTTTGTTCACCAAAAAAATCACTTATCGCAAACGGTTCAAGGTCTGTGATATTTTAAATAAACCCTTGCAAATAAAAATTTTAACAAAAAAATTGATATGTGTCAAAAACTATAACAGATAAGTATCAACAATTTGGGAAATTTTACTCAGTTTAAGAAAGTGAATTTAATAAAAATGTCTGGTAACTATTTAAAATTTCAAAGTGGCCCCAATTTCTTGTAGTTCCCACAGCTCAGACATTTTGAAAGTTATTTAATTGAACTCGGACTGATCGCTTTGGATCGTATACAAAATTTTAAAGCTCTAGATATATTAGAAGTTAAAAGATCCTAATGTAGGTCCTAAAAGAAGCACCCTGTATAGACAAACTGCGTACTGCTAATATTTTTGTAAAAACAAAAGATATAAAATGACTAACTCATTTACATCTTGATTGCTATATGTAGATATCATGAAAAAAAACATGAAATCATAGTTATATTTTTATTTTTTCGAGACTACACAAGTAATTAGTCAAAATGTTTTTCCAAAATTAGCGGTTATGTAGTACTTTTCCGAAGCCACATGTCATTATGACAAAATGGTCAGTAAAGGAAAACAAATTCCAAATTATTTTTAAGTAATGATCAAAGCTTCAAAAAACTGTTTTGGGTAAAAAAAACTTCTTAAACAGATAATAAATTAATCACTGTTAAAATTCGTTGGTTTGAAAAACGATTTAAATTTCCAATGAATTCGTCCTCGTCGTTTAACAAAAACGTCCTCTGTGTGGGTTGCGTGAAACCATCATAAAAATATGTAGACACATAACACAGTCTGGTGCGTATGAAGCCTCTAAAAATATTAATCCTAATTACTTAATGGATGAAAATGTTAATTTCATGGTCGATACTAACGTTCATTGAACGACTCAGTTGCCAAAGCATTTGCTATACAACTGACACTTCTGGTCAAAGCGATGCAAATTTCAGATTAAAGTGTTACTAAAAATGATTTTAAATAACAAGACAAAGGAGGAGGAACATCAACATGATTTTATTCAGAATATTTAACACCCACAGAAACCACAACCAATGACTATGTTTTTATTGATTAAAAGTACAATGTGTTTTTAAATGATTCTCATCTAGTTAACTTTGAAATAGGTTTACATGTAAAAAAATTTGTGCCGCTCTGCTCAATTAAATTATCTGTCAATAATTGTCATAACTGTCAGTTATTTAATATTCGGTGTCTAAATGCCTGTCATTAATTCGATAAAGCGGCATTTCTGATTTTATATAAGAAATTCATAGACGAGTAGATGAGAATCATTTAAAAACACATTGTATAGAAACATTAATCTACTTTAGAAGTTTAGAAGAGGTTTATTTGTATCTCGAAATACCTTATCAAAGCGAGAAGAAAAGTCTTAAAAAAGAGAAATTAATAAAATGAAACCAAACTAAATCTCATTGTTCAACTAATTCTTCTCTTGTCAAAGCGAAAACAAAACAACCGTTTTATACACAAAACCATACAAAATGACTGACAGCTTACTAAAAAGCCAAAACAATGAGCTCCCTTGACGTTGCTAATTATAGTTTCAACTGCCAGATTTAATAAACTTAAAAGATATTGCAAATTTAAATGTCAGCGCGCGCCTTGCAATTAAAACGTGCGAAAAAATTCCTTTTTTTATATCAATAATAAATTAATTAATTATCAGCGTAACCAGTGACTCCAATTATCCACCAGAAAGTTAAGTAATGTCATATCTAATCTGCTTAATATTAAATATACAGTTAACGAGAGAAAGTGCACAACATACTTGAGCAACTTTTTACGTAAATAATTTTTTAAAATCATAAAATATTGGAATAATAGAACCGAAAAATTGGGTAATAAATTTGCTCCGGTTGATCAGGAAGGGTGTCAAATCGAACTTCCGATAAATCGGATTGGATTGACATTTCATGCAAGAAATCGCTTCCTATTCAGACTTTCCAGAAAATGACAAAATAATTGGGTTAAAAAGGTATACTACCTGATCTAAAACATGCATGTAACCATTTTAAACCATGTGTCTCATCAACATCATTTGTTTGTTAATGAACTCATGTAATTCAAACAATAAACATGTTTATTTATGTAAATCATCTAATTAAGAGCATTTCTTTCTCAAATTTATTTTTATATTGTTCTCATAATAACTAAATTTTCACAATAAACAACTCCTTAAGAGAAATAAGTTTTTAGTAAAAAAATAAAACCAAAAACTTTCAAAATGTTTTAATCGTAACTCAAACCATTATACAGGGCGTTTCGTCTAACCACCACATTAGAAGTAATGGTAGTTCTAATAATGATAGTCATCTGAAAATTTGTATGCAACCATAAACTGTTAAGTTCTGTTCAGTGGAAATATTTTCAAGATGGTGACACTTCAGGTTATACTGGAAGTCGCTATCAACTTCGATATTTTAAATAGGAGGCTATATTTTTAATGCGTTTTTGGATTACCAGGGATTCTTGGATTCTAAGGTAGTTTTCATAAGCTTTCCCTACACCTAAATTTAGTCGTTTACAAAATATTTAGAGTTTTTAATTTTTTTGGATTTACACCTTTCAGTTCAAAAATCGATAACTCTGCAATTTTAAAAAATTTGGAAATACTTTTTAGCTCATTTGAAAGAGAAAACCTTGATCTTTTCTTTGGTGTTTTCACATTTGTAAACAAAAATAACAAACTTCAAATGTTTAAAGTTAAGTTTTTAAAACATTAAGCAGTGCCTGCCACAAGTTTTATTTCATTAAATAGTAATTTAATTCTGCATCGATCTGTATTAGCATTCCCTATACTTATGTTTAATAGTTTTCAAGTTACAATAACTTTTTGTTGGGGTTGAAAAATTATTAGCCATAGGCCTTTTCTCATAGGTTGCCATGGAAACGAAAGAAAAAATGTAAGAAGTTACAGTTTTTTAAACCAACATTCAATGAATTTATGTTGTTTTCACAGAACGGACAACATAATTTTGAACAGTTTGTCGTTTGTTTAATCAGAAATGTTTTAATGGTAACTATGCAAAAAAAACTTTGGTTAGTAAGAAATTTTCTACAATGTCAAAAAAAAACAACATAACTTGAAAATTATCATAGATCGATACAGAAGAAAATTCTCCTCCATCTAGTGAAATAAAAATTGGGACATCCCATTTGAAAAAAAATAAGTTATGGGTACTTAATTGTACAAACTTTACCCTAAAATTTTTGGGTTTGTTAACTTCTTTTCAAATTTTGAACACACCGGAAAAGAGATATAGGCTTTCTCTTATAATACTTCAAATATAATTTCGAAATCACCAAAACTAAGAGATTGACCGATTTTTTAAGTAACAGGTGCAAATCCAAAAAATTTCAAAAAATCTTAAATATCTCAAAAACGGTAAAACTTAGGTAGGGAAAGCTGATAAAACTCCCTTAAAATAACTCAACTAATTTAAAAACGCAGTGAAAAACATTACTTTCCATTTAAAGTTGATAGTGACTTCCGGTACAACCGGAAGTGCGGCCATCTGAAAAATATTTTCATTGAACAGAACTCAACGGATTATGGTTGAGTACCAATTTTCAAATAAATATCTTTATTAAAACGTTTAATACTTCTAATGTGGAGTTTAGACGGAACACTGTATATTTTTAATACATATTATGAAAAAAGCTACGTAATAAATGAATAGCACATTTTCGCTAACCAGTTGATATACATTTTTTTTACTCAATTTCACTATAAAAAATCAAAAATATGTTTACAAAAGTAAAAATTTCAATAAAAAAATTTACCAAAACATCAGCCAATTTTTAAATCAGATAATAGTTGCAAGAAATCACAACAAAAGTAAATTGGAATATGTAATACATAAACTAAAAAATCCACCGAAAAAATGTTTCATTGATGAAATTACTTATGTTCTCAAAAAACATTTAATCGTGATTAAGGACAAAATTTAGCTTTGGTCCTGGATTTTGAAAGTTTTTGTTCACAATTTTTTTTCCAATTAACAGTGATTTGAATTCAGGTATGCAGTTAAAGTAATCCTCATAGATCAGTCTTAGTCTAAAGAAATATTTCACAAAAAAATATATAAAAATTACAATACTCAAAAACAAAATTTAAAAATACAGAAGACTATACCTTAGGAGACGAAACGAGATAGAAAATCTGAACCCAAAAAATAGTACGGCAGAGTAAAAATGAGGGCGCATCGGGTGTTAAGTTTAATCCAACTAATTGACCAATTAATTACTTGGAAAAAATACACAAAACGCATTCTTAAAAATGTGCGTCAATAATTTTGCAATTGGTCTAGATTTGAAAAAATCAACATCTCTTTAAATATTATTCCAAAATATATTCTCTAAAGAAACTAAATTACATATTTAATAAAATACGTAGATAAAGTGTAAATTAAGTTAAATCAAAGTGAGAACTCTAAAAAATTTGTCCTTTTTAGTTATTTTACAAACTACCAACATATTTTTCCACACTATGGTTCATTAAATCATGATTAACCAAGCATATTTATTAAAAATGAACTTCCGCACCATTCTGCTTTCTAAACATTAAAAACAATAAACATTGATGATTTATAATTACTGTTACAATCACTGTAACATAAAAATTAAAAAAATGGTTTAGCTTCTGCTTGATTGAATTTCCGATGGCTGCAAGTATGTAAATATTACATAAATTTGATTTCTTTGCCACGTGCAATTTTATGCTTCGATGTCCAATTAGTTTGTATTTTATGGTTGAACTCCGTTTGGAGAAATACGTGTCGAATTCGCTTTCAATCTATTGCATCCCAAAGTTTCCCTTTTTTCGGTTCCGTAAAAATATAAAGGTTCGGTTGCAATAAATTTTAATTAGTTTGCTTGTTTAAACAACATCAAAATCATTAAAATCAATTTTTGGACTTTTTCGAAAACTGGTTGTTGTGTTGTGAATGTAGGTGGTCATTTCTACCTGAGTGAACTCATTAGGATCCCAAATAAGCACACATTGTTGTAATCATTAAATTAATTAGAGAAAAATCTACCCCAGTTAAGTTGAAGAAGATCACCTTGGAAATGCTAATTTTGTACATAAATCGATCGATTAAAGTTAAGTGTATGCATCTAATTGTAATTAAGTAATAAAAACACGAGATTATGTCTATATGCAAATTGTGGTTTAATTAAATATTTTTCTTAGAAATCGCTCAATTTGACTGAGATTTTTCAGTTCGAATTTACAAATGACGGCTGTTAAAATGTCCAAGAGTAGTCAAACATGCCATTTATATGCATATGAGCGCTACCTTATGGTTATTTTAAACAATAATAAAATAGATTGCTTCAATTACTCACAAAACATGTGTTGCGGATAAATCAAGTCTGTTGTTAGCAAAAAGACCGATTGCTCAGTTTTGAGCTTAAGCTTTTGCTTTGTTTAAACTAAGTTTAAACCGTAGCTGTGTTGCTCAGTGAACAGTTTAGCTAAACGAAAAATTTGATGAATTATTTTTAGTTTTTGAATAATTATTGAAAAAAATCAAAATTTTATAATTTTCGTTTTTATTTTTTTAAGCGAAGATTAAAAAACTAGACCTTTTTAAAGAAGGACATTCTTGGGTCACTTTTTTACAAGAAATCTAAATCTGTTATCGCCTTTCCCAAAGCATTCTTGATTTCAGAGGTCACTCAACTGTGGTTTTTCTTATGGACGCCATATTTGATACCTGTATTTTTGAAAAGTCTTTTGTTCCCGATTACAACGATGTATCACATTATATGGTAGAAACTTACATATGGATTAAAATTAAGAAAAGTGTTTTTGCAAAGAGTGCTTTGGAAAAAGACACCACTTTTTTACAACAAATCTAAATTTGTCATTACCTTTTTCAAGGCGTTCTTGATAACACTCAACTTTATGAATGATATGAATATCGATGTAAGTAAGCAGATACTTAGACCCGGTTACTCAGTTTGAGCATAAGCTTTTGCTTACGTTAACTCGGTTTAAATTTAAACTAAGTTTAAACCGTAGTTGTATTGCTCAGTGGAAAGTTTAGCTAAGCCGCCACTTATGCGGTTGATAGTACTGTACGCTAGAGCTCTTTAAGTATGAGGTTGCTTGCCGCGAGATTTTGTTTTGACAGTTCTGATTTTGAAAAGTTAGGTTAGGTTAAGATGAAATTATCATCATTTATCATTATTTTGGTACATTGGTACATTGTAGGAGTAAGAGAGTTATAATAAAAATCTTAAGTGCAATTTATCGTTTTCTGGTTTTTCTTTCAAAACACAGCAATAAACTGATTTACACAGTTTATTTGTTGATTTTGTGCATTTGAAGACTTGAGCGTCCTCACTTTTGAAGCATAACAATTTTATATAAATAATTAAACTGTTAAAAATTTTCCTAAAATCAAAATCATATAATATTTACATAGTATCAATAATTCTAACATCATTCTTCCCCTGAATGGGATTTTGCTCCAGCAATTAAAAAATAATGTTTAATATACTGAAATAAGAATAAGTAAATAATTATCATTATAATTTTTTAGTTTTTTTTTTAATATAACAACTTAGATGTTGTTGCCATGGCCCTCCACTCATTACTGTTTTTGCTCAAGTTTATTTGTTTATCACAAGTTTAACTCAAACTGAACTGAAATTTATTTAAAAAAGCTGTTTCTGTGCATCATCAGCATTTACTATCAAATTCGGTAATTTATTAGTTCTTTATCAGTAATTAGCATTAAAGGCAATTTTTTCCACATTTGTGAAAGTAAGTAGTATATGGGCTAGATGGCCCTTCAGCAGTCTGTTTTTTTCTAACATTGTTGGTCGGCACATTTTATGACTTTTTTTAATTGTCGCATATTTTTCGTAATGTAGCAGCCTCTTTACAGGTGTATGTTGTTGCATTAAGTCTTAGTGCAATTTGAGCCCATTCTCCATTTTTTTCATCGATCGCTATCAAGCATCTTTTATACAATCCAGTGTTAGTTTATAATTTTGAACAAAATTGACCAATTTTTTCTTTGCACTTAAAATTGCTACTTCGTTTTCTTTTATTCAGATGTTAACGATTTCAATAAAATGATAAAGTTATGTATATTAATAAGGTTAATATTAAAAATGTTTAGCGATAATAAGCCAACATCGACCGCTTAGCTAAACCAATTCTAAGCGTTGGCGTAGCCGATATTTTTTAACTGAAACTTAACTTAAAGTTAAACTCGGTTTAAGCACTGAGCAACCGCGTCTAAGTGGCAAAAAGTTAAAACCTTTTTCCTCTCCAAAACTTTGTAATCTTTCACCCCCAAGTGTCCTTACACTTGACATAAATTCATTCCCTTGCTCCTTGTCCAAAGTGACTCACTGTCGCAAAATTTAAAGTCAGTTTTTTAGATCAATATTTGGCAAACGTCCACGATGTTCGTTCCTGATGCACCACAAATTAAATTTGGGCGTAAAATAACCGTGGGAGTTCTCACTTACCCACACATTTAATGAAAACAACAATGACCTGCTTCGCGTTAAACAATCAAGATAAACCTAAATCTCTACGATAATAAGAAGACGAAAATGTGCAACGAATCCTCCTCGTCCAGTGCCAAGCATAATTACAGCAACTTGTCTGCAACATGCATTAACATACCTTTAAAAAATCGTCGATAATTATCGGGGATAAATCCAACATGACAAGGTCTCCCCCCACAAAGGGGGCCACCTTTATGATGAAGTACTAGGAGCATAGTTGGCGAGACACTCAATACAAGTTCATTTTTAGTACACCAAGTTAGAGACAAGTCGACTCCGACACTGTGAGTGATAATTATTTACGTTAGTTAACACACCCATCACCAGGTGATGTTATAATTACTGGTTTTATTCATCGGATTTATTACCCAAGTCTGGTTTCGTTAAGTGAACAAAAAGCTAATCAAAATAACCAATACTTCGCTTAAAAATTACCATTTTGTACCTCAGAAAAGGCTATACGTAAGACCCAATATAGTAAAACCTCTCAACTCTCAACAACGGACACCGATAGGAAATCTTTAATTCTCCGTTGTGGAGAGGTGTCTATTAATGGAAGGTGGAAATTTTAATATAGGTTTTGTTGCGTTCCTACAAAAATGTCCGTTGTAAAGAAATGACCGTTATTAAGAAGTGTCCATTAGTTTAAACTTGACTTAAACTTCACGTAGTATGGATTCAAATAAAAATAATAGAAAATATATTTAAAGTAAATTGTTCAGTTCTAATCTTATGAAGTGTTAGGTCTGGTTAATTTAATGATACAGGGTGTTAGCGAAATAAATGCATTCCTTTAAAGAGTGTGTTCTACATGTGATTTTAAGGTGTCTTTCATTCAAAAATTTTCAAAAATAAATTCCCCTGTAGAGTTATTCCCATGTAAAGTTAGCCTAAAATTTAGTTTTAATTTTTTTCTCAAAAACGGCTACATTCATAGGTTTCAAATTTGGTGGATTGTTTAGTACTAATAACTGCTGTTATTTAATGGTAAAATTTTTATTAGATAATAGTGGGTAATAAAATAAAAAAAATAATAATAATGTATAATGTATAATAATAATAATGAGATCGAAAATGTACTAAATTAGAGCAAGCTTCGAAAGTGATATGTAAATTTAGCCACATCTTTGTTGTGTAAAACCAGCATAAGACAACATATCCTCAGAAGTGCGGCCGTAACTAAACGGCTAAATTGTCGCTAAAGTTACGGTACAGCTTACTCTAATTCAGAACAATTTCGATCACATGATACAGAATGACCCAGGGGTGCGAAGTCGCCGTATGACTTTATGACTTTTTTGTTACTTCAAATAATACCATGCCGTTTTTATTATCCGATAGATCGACTTAAAGTTAAAATACAAACTAAAAATATCTTTATTATACACAGGGTGTTGCATACAGGGTGGTGAACCAAAGTATGTGAGAAATTAATGTTTTTTAAACCAACATTCAATAAATAAAGTTATCTTGTCTTCACAAGACGGACAACACAATTTTAAACAGAGTTTGTCGTTTATTTAATCAGAAATACAAAAATAGCTGAAGTTAGGAAAAAATTTTCTACATTGTCAAAAAACCATCAAATTCTCCTCCATCTAGTAAAATAAAAATTAGGACATCCCGTTTGAAAAAATTATATTATGGGTGCTTGAAATTGTCCAAGCTTAACCTTAAATTTTTTAGGTTAATTAACTTCATTTTCAATTTTAAACACACTGAAGAACAGATATAGGCCTTCTTTTTTAATTCTCCAAATATGATTTCGGAATATCAAAAACTCAGCGAGTTATTGATTGTTTAAGTGACAGGTGCAAATTCAAAAATTTCCAAAAACTCCTAAATACATCAAAAACGGTTAAACTTAGGTATACCGTATAGGGAACCTGATAAAAACTCCCTTAAAATAACCCAACTAACCCAAAAACGCAGTGAAAAACATAGCTTTAAGCTTTCCATTTAAAATAAAAAATTAATGTCTACTTCCGGTATAACTGGAAGTGCTGCTATCTTGAAAAAATTTTCATTGAGCAGAACTGAACGAATTATGACTGAGTACCAACTTTTAGATAAATATCTTTATTAGAACTTTCAATACTTCTAATGTGGGGTTTAGACGGAACAGCCTGTAGAGTTTATCAACATAAAATATATCTTATTATCTCCCTGTTTACAATATTCACAGCATTTAGACAAAAATCTAAAAATAAAACATAATAAACAGAACATCCAGATTAGCTAACCCCATAAAATCCATAGTAAATGTTATCGAGTTATAATAAAATTATGTTCCGATAATTTTGTGTTTATAACCCTAACATCCTGTATAACATCTACATACGTACACACCACTATCTCAATTATGAAATTCTCAACATGAAACTGTTAACATTGAGGACTTTCAATTTTATTTGTGAATTTTACGACAAACATTCAAGTTATGCAAGTTGAACAGTTACAGTGATTTTTATCAACACACTAACTATGCCATTATTTATCGTGGTGAAATGAGAAAATTATGGATGTTCGTATCACACCTACAATTCTGTCATCGCGGATTTATACCGACCTTTGCATAAAATGATTTGTGAATGAATAACACAAACAACCAAATAGCCAGTTTTTGGCAAGAAATTATCGTTGGAGTTATAAATCCCTATTGATTTTTCAGCACATCTAATCAACAATTCCTTGTGCAATTTACGGGAAGTTTATAAACGCCAAACACGCACGCAATATCTAAAGAGAACAGTTATTTACATTCATTTAATTACGTTACGAAGAGCAATAATGTCGTATATGACAAAAATTAATGAATCAAGTACTGAAACTTTAATTAGTCGACAAGATTTGGCAAAGTTTCAAAGAAATACAAACTTATACTTTACTCGCAGTTTCATGTTTATAAATCAGAAAGCAAATACGGGGTCAAAAACTTTCGTTTAGCTCTTATTGTATGTGTCAACTCCTTCGAAGCTATGTTGCCAACTTTTGTTTTAACCCAAACAGAAATGTTCCCTAATAAAAAAAATATATATACAGGATGGTTCTTTTAGGGGCCACATTAGACACTCTTTAACTTCTAATATAGCTACAACATTAATCAAAACAGACTATTGTGAGTTTAACCAAATTATTTTCAAAATGGTTGAGCTTCTGAAAGTACCAGAAATTGGCACCAACTTTGACATTTTAAATAGTAACAACACATTTTTTAATTCACCTTCTGAAACTGAGTAAAATTTACCTAAGTTGTTGTTATGTACTTATATGTCACATACAGAGTGACCCAACGGTGTGTAATCAGTCTATCACTTTTTTAGGAATCGAAATATTGCTATGCTGTTTTTATTATCCGATAGATCGACTTAAAGTCCACAAACTAAAAATATTTTTATTATGCACAGGGTGTTATATACAGGGTGGTGAACAAAAGTTACATTTTTTTAAATAGAACACCCTATATACCCTATATTTTTGCAATCTACGCAAAAAATAATGTAACGTTATATAAACAATTATGTCCCTACCTTTTTCGTTTTGGAATTATTCAGATTTTCGTTATAAAAAAAACAATTTTTGAAAAATCACTGCAAAGTCAGCTATGAATATACATATTTTCCAGCAAATTTGCAAAAGAAAAATTCAGAATAGCTTGTAGTTTTAGCAAATAGACGACAAATCGTATATCATTAGAAAGCTTATGAAAAATTCTATCGATACGTGTAAAGAAATATATGGTGTTCCATTTGAATAAAATGAGTTATTCAACTTTTTGTGTTTGGTCACACCCTGTACATTATCTGCGTGTTTCAAGTAAAAGTCGACTGTTGCTAAACTACATGGTATTCTGTTTTTCTGTTGCAAATTTGTCGGAAAATATTCATAGGCGACTTCGCTGTGATTTTTCAAAAAGTTGTCTTTTTTAAAACGAAAATTTGAAAAAAGATAGACCTATAATAGTTTATATAAAGTTACATTATTTTTTGCGTAACATCCAATTATGCAAAAATATATAGTGTTCGCTTAAAAAAAATTTAACTTTGGTTCACCACCCTGTACACAACACCCTGTGTACAATAGAAATATTTTTAGTTTGTGGACTTTAAATCGATCTATCAAATAATGAAAAACGGCATGACAATATTTCACATAAAAAGTTATAGACCGATTACGCACCTCTAGGTCACTCTGTATGTCAATTTTTTTTAATTTTTATTTGTAGTGAATAATTAGATAAAAAGTGAATGTTTTTTTCTTATTCGGTAGCCGAAGGTTTGAAAAACTTTCTAGAATTTTCAAAATTGTCAACTGTCAATGTTAGTATGATTTTTTCAACATGCTTACTAAAAACACAGTTATAACTCAGGTTTTTCAAATAGGGTGGCCCTACTTTCTTAACGACAATCGAAAGATCATCGACTTTTATGATGACTTTTATAAACACGTTCTATACCTATTTCTTACTGTTTTTGAACTAATCATAAAAAACGGATTTTACTTTGTAGTTTTCATCCTTAATCCAGTAGGCCTTGCAAAATAGTCAACAATTGTCAAACTTCAACATTTTATTTAGTTTTTAGTTTAGTGTAGCTTAGTTTACTGTTCTTTTTGTTTGACATTCTTTCTATTTGAAAAAAAAGAGTGTTATTTATAATCATTTTTTAATTTTTGGTTAGCAAATGCAAAAAAATATTAACGTATTGTACAGGATTCAAGGGATAAATTTTACTGAGTTTGAATTAAAAAATGCAATAAAACTGTGTGGTTACAACTTAAATTTCAAAGTTGGTGCCAATTTCTCGTAGTTTCGGAAGCTCAACCATCTTGGAAATAATTTAGTTGAACTTAGAATGATCGATTTAGATCGTATACAAAATTTTAAAGCTCTAGAGCTTTATTAGAAATTAAAAAGTATCTAAAAGAAGAGGCCCTAAAAGAATCACCTGTATAGTTCACTACTTTAAGATATTTTAAATTTCAACAATTAAAATCGATTTAAAATTAATGTTAAAAAATTGTTATTATACCGATCTTTATCTCTGTTAAAATAAACAAAATAAAAATATAATTGTCCTATAAAAAATTATATCAACTACTAATTGAAAAATTTTGGTTTTGAAATTCTTTAAATGGAGTCCATAATACCTAACATCAGTTTTCTTAAATTATGTCAATACACCATAATAGAAATAGTATTTTTTCTGATAGATTTGTGAACAAATCTTTAAGTTTTCTTCCATATTTCTCCAAGTTTTTTAATAAACGCTCTCCGTCTCGTTTTATCAATGGACCACGTGTGTACGTCAAGACTTCCGAAACGATACCCAATCTAGCGTTGTTATGGAAACGCGCCAGAAAATCGATTTTCCCCAACCTCCTCTACACCGTCGAGACTGATGGGGTTTCCCCCGACATCATCTATTACAATAAATCATCGTTTGCAGCTTCCTTGTGTCACAATGTCCACAAGAACAAATTTTTTTGCGAAAAAAATAAAGAAAATTTTATGTTGAGCGAGGCGCCGTAAAGAATGTGTCAAGAGACACGACAGGAACGAATGCTATGCATATTATTATTAGTATCTGCATTCTCGCATAAGAGGGAGATATTTCATTAATTTTGGACGGTCGAAATGATAAAGAACCGGAAGAGAACACTCTTTGATTGCATAATGATGAAGCGATTATACTTAAATTATCGAACACCGCACCTAATAATAGTGGGGTAATAAATGCAGGAACCGTTGCATTATGTGCGAGTATGTGGTCACAAAAACATTAATAATGCACGCGTTTCAGGCTTAAACTATGTTAATATAATAATTTAAAAGTTGTTTTCACCATATTTGACGAAATTTTAACGGATTTGTGTAGTATTTTGAACTAAAAATCGTTGTATGTAACTGTTAATTACATTAATAATAATTAATAAATTGGTAGAAAAAAATGTTTAAAGTCAGTAATAGTTAGAAACAATTTTCAGATCCGAGAGCGTGTTTTTTGTGTCTAATACATTTCTACTTCCGCCAATCTATCATTATTACGTTCGTTGCACCAATTCTGTAACATCAAAAATGTAAATGGCAATGTATTCAGGATTGTTTTCGAATTATAGCCACAATTAATGTGTCATTGTGTAACAAAGCTTTGTCTATAGTTGATTTTAGTTCTAATCGTTTTGATCGTATCATTGAATGTGATATACAGGGCTGTTCCGTCTAAATCTTACACTGAAGTATTGGAAGTTCTATTAAAGATAAACATCTGAAATTTTGTACAGAACCATAATTTGTTAGTTTCTACTCCATGAAAATATTTTCAAGATGGCGGCACTTCATTTTATTCTTTTTCTTATTTTAAATGGAAAGCTATATTTTTCGCTGCGTTTTTGAATTAGTTGAGTTAATTTAAGGAAGTTTCTATCAGCTTTCCCTATACCTAAGTTTAACCGTTTTCGAGATATTTAAGATTTTATGAAAATTTTTGGATTTGCACCTTGTCACTGAAAAAATCGGTAACTTTCTTAGTTTTATAGATTTCAAAATCGCATTCGAGGAATGAAAAAAGAAAACCTATATCTGTTCTCCAGTGTGTTCAAAATTGGAAAAGAAGTTAATAAATCAAAAAATTGTAAGGTAAGTTTGGACAACTTTTAAACTTTTATTTCACTAGATGGAAGATAATCTGTGATAATTTTCAAGTTATGTTGTTTTTTGACAATGTAGAAAATTCTTACTAACCACAGCTATTTTGCATAATTAATGAATTGCATAAAAACATTTCTGATTAAACAAACGACAAACTCTGTTTAAAATAGTGTTACCCGTCCTGTAAAAACAAATGCAATTCATTGAATGTTGGTTTAAAAAAAATAATTTCTCACATTTTTTCTCCCGTTTCTGTGGCAACTTACTAGAAAAGGCCAGTGGCTAATAAATTTCTCAATCCCAACAGAAAGTTATTGTAAAATAAAAAGAATAATTCCTCCAAATGTTATAATGAAAAAAGAATAAAAAAGACGTTGATAGTATTATAGTGGAAGAATTGAAGAAACTTTAAAATTAAAATTTTGAATTTAATTGAGGAATTGGATATTTAATTGTTAAAAAAAAATCGAACAAATCGGCTTAATTTTTTTAAATACCAGTGAACAAAATGTCGGTTGTAATTAAAAAAAATTAAGAATAACCTCACAACTCAAAAACGAATGACATCATACTTCTCACTATGTCAAAATGTCTCATTTAAAAAAATTAAATCAACCTATTTGAGAATTTTGTTTTTAATGAATAGTCACAAAGATATGAATTTTATGCTTTACTTTTGGTTGGGTTGGTATGATTCAAACAAAATTGTTTGCTTTCATATTTTTAATAGACTCTGTATTTAACTCTAATTTTACTTTTAACCGTCGTTATTTTTTTCATAAATTGTTACAAGTTAATTAAAAATTAGTAACAAGTAATTGACCTAAGCCACCCAAGTGAAAGCCCAGTTTTCTTCATTTGGATGCATTGCATGGTTAGCTTTCACAATACATTACCTTTTTACGTTAAAATACTTCACTAATGTAAAAATAAACACAAAACAATTGAAATCTTGCAACAGCAAACCATTACGAAAATTGTTTTTCTCATCAAATGTTTGAACCGTAGTTATGGAATCTAGTACCATTTCAAAAAACAGAACTTAGTTGGGTATTTCATTTTGGAACACTCTGTATAGAGATTAAAATATTTTTAGAATGCGCCTTATTGTAAGATCCATCGTTTTAAAAAAATCAAATTGATAACTTGCATAGAAAAAAAGTTATAGAGCATGCACACGCCCCTGGCTGTTAACAAATGATCTGCAACAGCCGAAAAAAAATAACTATGAATTGACAACAAATTACGAAACATTTTATACAGGCTGTTCCGTCTAAACCTCACATTAGAAGTATTGGTAGTTCTAATTATAATTCTAAGCCAGTTACCGATTTTTTAAGTGACAGGTGCAAATCCAAAAATGTTCAAAAAATCCTAAATATCCAAAAAACGGTTAAACTTAGGTATAGGAAAAGCTGATAAAAACGGCCTTAAATTAACTCGACTAATCCAAAAACGTAGTGAAAAACATAACTTCCCATTTAAAATAAGACAGTTAATAGCGACTTCGAAAGTGCTGCCATCTTGAAAATATTTTCATTGAGTTGAACTCAACGGATTATGACTGAGTACCAACTTTCAGATTAATATCTTTACTAGAACTTTCAATACTTCTAATGTAGTGTTAAGACGGAAGAGCCTGTATAATACGTAGAATACCCCTATTAATTTTCACAACAGGTTTAATTTGTCATCTAATAAAAGTAGGGCCTCTGGCAAAATCGGGTTAATCTCTTCGGGGATTTGTAGGTATTAGAAAACATAAACTAACACACACCACTTGACATTTATCACCCATAACTTGAGTCAAAACCGATTTTTCAACCTGTCTCAAGGTAAAAATGAGATGATTACGTTTTGTGTTTTAATCATTGACATTGACCACGAACTAAAACCTTGCCACCTACAGCCAAAATTCAAAATAGTTCACTACGTTGGCCGAGAAGTGACTAATGAAATCCGCAATATCTTCTTAAAGCTGTTTCGCAAACAAAACTTAATTGTTTACTTTGTGTAGTGACTTTATTAGGAATTTCATTAACTTGCGACACCTTGACACAGTGGACAGCTGCATAATAATTATTCAATCAACGATTAAAATAACGCGTTGATTGTTTCAGACAGTTTGAACGGAATAAATGGGATCAAAGTGTCCGCTTTTTTGATTAAATTCTCTTTCGGCGATAAAGTAAGTATGTCATCAGGGTTTTACGGGCGGTGTTTAGTGGACTTATTCAAGCATAAATCGAATGAGTCATACGTGTTTGTAAATTTCGTCCAAATGTTTTGTTGTATGACCTACTCTATTGTTCGTGGTGCATAAAAATTGTTCCAGGTGACGAGAACACAAAAAATTAAAAGTTTTTTTAGAATAAAGCTAAAGCAAATTAGGATTTTAAGATTTATAAAAGCTTTGAAAACAGTAAAGTAATTCTGTAATGCCGTATTGTTATGACTTGATGACTTATGACCGTACTCAAAGCTTTTATAAATTTAAAAATCCTAATTTGTAAGCAAAAATATTCTCCTCTGATAGAAAAGCATTATTTTTTACTTTTTAGTGCATCTAAAAATAAAAGCTTTCTTCTAAAAAAACATTTTCTTATTTTTTTATTTATTGCTTTTTTGTCTTCACTTATTCTAAACGTCTTTTTTTCTGAGATTTTGGTTTGCCGCATTATTGCAACACCATTATTTTGCTGATTTGTGCAAACTTGTTTAGTGGTATGTATGTTCTGTGTCTATACTCTATCGTCCAAGATAAATGAATTTAAAAAAATAACGACATTTGTTTGTAACGAAACGTAATGAAAATGATTAGGTATTAATATATTTACCAATGGCCAACATACCGTTAATGTTGGTATAAGTTACGGTATGTAAACATCGAAAATCTATTTGTAAACATAACCTAAAACTTCAAAACCAGATTTAACCCCTTTAGGGGGTATTTAACCACATAGGATTGCATTGTCACGTAGATTAAGTAAGTATGCAAAATTTCAATTCATTAGAACAACGGGAACCCTTTCAAATTTGGTTCCAAAAATATGAAACAGACAGACAGACAACAAAGCAAGTAAAATAAAAGCTTTTAAAAAAATACATAAACATTTTGCAAAACAAAAACGAATATAATGAAGGTTAGGCAGGTAATTTACACTCCCTTAAAATTAAATTTCTTTTTTTTCGCCAGACCATTCCTTTGTCCCAAATTACAATCTTGGCAATCATTTCGTGGCAGGCTGTTAGTTGGCACGGTATTTTTTTCTGTCGCTGTCTGAGCACCAAGACGTATCAAAGGATAGAATATTTCAGTGTCATTCACGATATAAGAGGCTTAAATTTTGAATGCTGACAATCGTTCTTGACGGTATTCATGTAGAAGCAGCGCACTGGAACGAAAAACCTTCATGAAATAGCTTCGCGTTGGATAGAGTAAATATTTAAGATTTTACGCTATATTTAAAATTTAAGGCGAGAGGATTTACATATAGTCTTCGTAGTGTTAGGATAAACATTGGGTTTTATATATTTTATGGAGGAACGAGTGCACACAAATGGAGTAGTGTCGGCTTGAAACGAGAAGTTACAGGCGCTTTTAAACGTTTCAAAACTGAACGTTTTCAATTATGACAAAGGAAAAAGATGTTTCCTCAATCCATCCATACTACAACATTATTTTAATTTGCATAACTAAGTTAGTGATTAATTAGCAACAAAATATTTAATTTAATTACTCTGTCTCTGAGTGTTCAAACTAATTTTTTTGTAATTTCTTGTGTTAAAGAAAAATATATAATAAATACCATGTCTAGTTCAAAGCCTTTATATTCAAATTACGTAGGTGTGTGTATCTTATTATAAAAGAAAATAATGAATTCGTCTTCTTAAAAATTCATTTTTTTGTTTGTATTTCTTAAAGTACTTTTTTAAGCAACAAAATGTTACTTCTACTATACAGGGCTGCCCAGTCCATTTCACGTCTTCTGTAGCTCAGTTATTAGTAACCATGGAGTTCTGATATTTTGTGGACGTTATTTATACTCTAGGACGTATTTCAGGAAAATATTTTTGATTATACAGAGTGTCACAAAAAGTTTGACGTCATAATAATATTTTTTTTTAATGGCTTGCTATTAATTTTTAATGTTCATTAGGATGCCTTTCTAGCTTTTCATGTCCTTAAAGTTTTTTTTTAAATCAGTTGGGAGATTACTGTTAAAAAGATTAAAATAAAAAAAATCGGTTTTACACCTTTAGTTTTAAAAATTAATGAAAAATAGAAAAGGTGCTTTCTTGATGACATTATTATTATGAAAACCTAAAACAAAGTCTAACTTAATTACGTGTGATTGATCTAAATTAGTACAGGGTGTTTACTATTTATTTTCAAACTTTTTAAAATTTAAAGCCTTTTGTTTTGCTTATTTCAAATGGCAACCTCTGTTTTGCGTTTTTGCGTTTTGGCACATCCTGTACATTATCTGCATGTTTCAAGTAAAAGTCGACTATTGCTAAAACTACAGAGTATTCTAAATTCTTCTGTTGCAAATTTTTCGGAAAATATTCATAGGCGACTTCGCACTGATTTTTCAAAAATTGGTCTTTTTTTATAACGAAAAGTTGAATAATTTCGAAACGAAAATAGATAGACCTATAATAGTTTATATTTTGCTACAATTACAAGGTATTCTGAATTTTTTTATTGCATATTTGCCGGAAAATATTCAAAGGCGTCTTTACAGTGATTTATCAAAAATTGTTTTTTTTTTATAACGAAAAACAATAATTCCAAAACGAAAAAAGGTAGACCTATAACAGTTTATATAAAGTTACATTATTTTTTTACGTAGAATCCAATTATGCAAAAATATATAGTGTTCCATTAAAAAAATGTAATTTTAATTCATCATATTCTATAGAACACACTGTGTACAATAAAAATGTTTTTATTTTGTAAACGTTAAGTCGGTCCAGTCAATTTATCTTTTTTCTTGCTGATGATTGACAGCTGATTATTAAAAAAAATAATGTCTAGTTGAAAGTTCGTGTTGTCAAAATTTTAAGTAATTTTCTTAGCTTTGATTCCAAATCTTTTCATAATTCTTAAGTTTGTGTTTGCCTGTTTTATTAAAATTGATTTGAACGTCATGGACAAAAAACTAATCTTACAAAACTTAAAACCTTCCGATAAACAAAAAAATAAATCTTTAGACGACGAAATAAATTTTGAAAATTCACATCTGCAGGAACAGGTATTAATTAAAAAATTTAGAGCTAACACAAAACTGTTATTTCTAGGGGATAGACATCGGGCAGCTTCGAGCTGCCAGATTATACAAAAACAAGGGAGATGTGTCCATTCAAAACAATCAATTCTCAGAAGCGGAACAGTTTTATGCACAGCAAGTAATATTCGAGGTGAAATTAAGAGACATTTAATAAAGTTGATGCATTACAGAGCCATAGAACTGCACCCGTTGAAACCACTATACTTTTGTAAAAGGGCTTTAGCTCTTTGCTACTTGAATTTGAACACTGAAGCCATCCAAGACTGCACAAAAGCACTAATCATTGATCCTGAATTTAGTAAAGCTTATGGGGTTTTGGGAATGGCTCATTACAATTTCAAAAATTGGCATGAAGCTGTTAAAGCATTTAGTAAAGCTGTTCACTTGGACCGGGAAAATACTGATTTCCAGAGTAGACTCAAGTGGGCAAGGGAACGCCTATTTGAGTCACTGATGGGTACACAAAAATTGTTTTAAGTATTCATTTAAAGAGGAATTTTAGCAAAGTCACCGACTTCAGGACACCAACGAACAGATATGTTTAATTTTGGGAATATGGAGCAATACATAGCAGAAGCTGGAAGAATAATGGCAATGGCAGATTCTGGTCGTCGAAAACTGTAACCTTTTTTTTGCCCCAATTTACAATAATTAAATCCTATTTTCATGTAGAAGTCCAATCTTGCCCAAATGGTTACAAGAACATGAACCCAGATATGGTGATAAATTCAGAACACATAAAAGTCATAATTCAACAACTTCTGAAGCTGATCCAAACAGACGAGAGCGTGGAGATGGAGGTTCAAGGGGAACTCAGTAATAAATTTAATTAAGAAGCTAAATCACTTAGATTTAAAACATATTTGAGTTAGAAACGCAATATTTTCACTTTTTTAGTTAATATAGTGCAAAATAATTACACTATTTTTCAAATTGCAAAAAAAAATTTCAAAAAATCAATTAAATTGTACGAGTATTATTTTGATAAAACAATTAGAACAAATAAAAAATCATCATTTAAATCGAATCTAAGATTAAAATTATTCCATTTTTGACAAGTTTGGACCGTTTTTAGTCAGAAACGCATTCAAAGAACAAAATTAAATCCATCCAATTTTGACAAATGCAAGCCCAAAACCGTTGTTTTATTTAAAAATTACAATATTTTATAGTATTTTCCAGGAGACCTAACACTGTTTGAACCAGAAACTCACTCACACTTGTCGTCTCATTCAAACGTTGTTTAACACCGGAAAAATTTTGCATTCTCTGCCGATCAAGTCTAAATTTCGTTGTTAGGTTCAAATACGCTATTTTAGCAATTTCCAAGTAATTTATCAGACTTTTGATTCAAAAACTCAATTAAATCATCGTGTATTAGAGGTAAAGCAAAAAATTGTCGTTGTAGGTCTGAGGAATGCCGTTTCAACTACTTCTAACATTTTTGTGCCACATTCAAACAAGCCAAATATTGTAAAAGCCGGTACAGTTCCTTAGCCTCCATTCCTTAGTAAAAATTTCAAAAAATTTTGCTGATGTAATTCGTTCTTTAAACGGTCCAAATTATTCAAAGAGTGACTTACCAGTAGTAAATTTCACTAGGAAGTAAATGCAGAGGAAATAAAACTGCGGTAGTTTTAATTCAAAATTTAGTCTTTTTAAATTGAGTTCGATAAAATAAAGCTAGAAATTATCAAAATTACTCTGTTTCAACAAGTTTGGATGTTTTGCAGCCAAAAGTTAGCTTATGTACTTCAAAAATGTTCGAGCATTAAAATTATTTGAACCGACATAATTTTTAATTTTCATATTAGGTACAGTCACGATCAAAAAGAATGACACCCCTACCAACCGAGCCAGATAGCAAATGTCCGATTAAAATCTTTTAGGTCATAAATTTCAACAAAGCCTTCAGTATACAAACTAGCCAAACATACACATTAACCGCATGATATCAAAAAGGTTTGTGGTTGCGGTTTTAAGGGTGTCATTCTATTTGAAAAAGAAAAGAAAGTGGATGAATTTACCACTTTTCGAGCCAAAAACTTACTAAAATCTTATTGCTTTGAAGAAATAATCGTCATTTTAGATCAAACTGTCTCTACAAGGTGTTCCAAATTTTAATGAAAGTCAAAATTTTTTGAGTTCAAGTTGCCCAAAGCAAAAAAATTATATTTCAAACTATAGAGTTTCCAACAACTGTCAATTTGATGCTTAACTGTTATCCCACATTTTATAATAGCAAAAAACTTATGTTAAAAAAATTATTGCAATTACTTTCTCATAATAAAATTTCTCTTATTTTTTGTAACTTCCCAACAAGTTTGTACGGTTTTGAGTCAAAAACTCCCTCCCTTTCATCGGTTCAATTTAACTAAAAAATTATTGTTCTAAATTTAAATTACAATACATACAGGGTGACCCAAAAGTGAGTAATCGGTCTATAACTTTTTTATTATCTGAAATATTGCCATACCGTTTTTATTGTGCGATAGATCGACTTAAAGTCCACAAACGAAAAATATTTTTATTATACACAGGGCGTTGTATACAGGGTGGTGAACCAAAGTTACATTTTTTTAAATGGAACACCTATATATTTTTTCATAATTGGATTTTGCGTAACCCCTAGGTCACCCTGTGTTTTAAAAATAGGCAAGATTTTTTTTGAGTACATTTTTTGAGTCAAATCTTCAACAAATAAAATAAATTGTGCGAGCACTGATCGATCCAGGCACATGATGAAAATTACTTGCAATTCTACCACATATCTCGTTTTCATTAAATATCAGTAAATATCCACAATGATTCCTCGATTACGAAATGGCAATAAACAGCTCGCAACATGTCACCAACTCCCGACAAATGTCCATTTCAATCTCCAATTACCTTTTCCAGTATCTCTCTCAACATTCCACACAATCACGATACGGCGCCACCGAGTGAAATTACACCACTCGTGGTCGTTCTATTTAAACAGCAAAAGAAAGTTACTAGAGCTGTGAAATACATAAAATAACATAACCATATACGAATCCAATCCGAAATTGGTCTGGTATTTTTATTTGCGTTATTCAATGACCTTGCTCCGTTGCCAATTTTTCACAAACAACGTTCGCTGCCAAACTAATCAGGTGAGGTTTTTCACTCACGAGATTAATTGCATGACAACAAAGTAATTAAAAGTTATGATCGTTAAACGCCCCCGGTGCATGTCGTCGACAACATTCTTATTACAACGATGTTGTGCTATCTTGAAGGACGGACGAATCGAGAGAGAAGTTTCATTATAGTGGACGTGCCATGATTTTTTTAACAATGTTTTTTTGAGACTTGCCAAATTTTTATATTTATATTTTATATTTCGTTATTTAGGATACACTTTTCACTACAACAGGAAAAATAAAACATAATTTTTATTTGCAATGAATTCTATTTCAAAAATAAACAAACAACTAATTATAGTAAAATTTAAATTACACAAAAACATTATAAAGAAGTTAAAATTAAATATTAAAATTAAGTATTGTTCTAAATTTGCTGTTGTAAAATCTGTTTTTCCGAAAGAATTCATCTCAACCAAGAAAACGAACTCACTAAATGGAAATACGTATTACTGCTAAAATCAGGCACCCGTGCATTATTAATAAATTTCATTCAATTAACATTTTTATTTTCAGAACATTTTTATTCTCAGAATTCTATTTATTAAAATATCAAGGTGAGAAGATAAGTCATTTTTCAAAGTCGCTTGACTAAAATAATGCTTTGCATTTGTAAGGGCTTGTAAATCTTCAGAAGAAGAAAAACACTAATAAATTAAAGCATGACATTCTGAATAAAAAATCAATATACTAAGAGAATGAAAAGGAAAATAAAATAAAAACTAAAATATAGAAAAAAAATTAAAAACACTAAGATTAAAATTCTGTAGATCTAAGTGACTGAAAAAGTAACTAAAAAGATACAAGACTTCTGATCTAATTATACATTTTTTAATTTTATGCCAAACAATTATGTTTTTGCTGAAAAACTTGAGAAATGTTTGAGTTTGAACACAAACTGCATAAATGCGAAAATCAATCTTTATCAAAAATATATCAGTCCACAATTTATCCACAATTTTTGAACCCATGTGTAATAGAAAACTTGAAATTGTCTTAGAAAACATCGAAATTCCAGATGGTCTGGCAGACATTTACAACGTAATGAAACAGTTACAGTTGGGATTGCAATATTCCTTAAAAATGCAATGACTAATTTAAACTATGTAATTTAAAATAGAATTAAAGTATGCATATTTTCAAAAATTAAAAATTCAAACACTTTAACCCCGAGAAACTAAAAACACAAAAATCTAAAAAATATTGAGACTGAAAAAGTAAAAAACTTAAAAACTGGTATACAAAAAAACTAAAAAAACAGTAACATTAAAATTCTGTAGATGTAAGTGACTGAAAGAGTAATAATTAAAAAACTATGAAACTGCAGAGTAAGATCATTAATAATAATACCATAAGATAGTAAAACCACAAAAAATTAAAAATTGAGGAAATGAATAATAGGAAATACTACGGGGAAATTAATGCACTAATAAAAAGATAAAATATTAGAAGCCTGCATAAAAAAATTTTAAATGTAAGTTAAAATAACTATGAAATTGAAAAAAATATCTTATTTTAAAGTGGGAAGGTTGAACATAACTGTGACCCCCCCCCTTTAATTTTATTTTGGTTCAAAATACACCTTGTAACTGTTGAAAATGGAATAGTCGCCTATTAGTAACCGTTGCTAAGCAACTGACATGTGAATCATGAAGTGAGTCAATTTGTGACAATATAAGAGTAATTGGGTTCAATTTTATTTAACGGTAAAAAGATAACCAACGGTTTTGTCTACGGAAAAAGTGATTAATTTCGTGTGGAACTTTTATTTATTGTTTTCAAATGACCTCAAAGTGCACTATTTCACAATTTCCTGCATATATGAATTCGGAATTATTGTAATCGAAGTTCGATTCTGTTGTTGGCTTGAAATGTCGAAAACAATGGTTTGACTTGTAAATTGTGTTTGAATTTTATTGTGATCCCTTGAGAATATACGTGAAACTGTCAAAGTTTCGAGTTTAGGTAATTCCCTTAGTGCTTATACCGACCTCAAAACAACAACAAAACACCTTATCTCTTTTTTACGACGACTAAATATTTGGAATGATAACAGCTAATTTTATCAAAATTATATGCACTCACTTTTGGAGCAAGAATCTGGTTAAAAATAAATAATAATGGCCTTCACCAAAATTTTCCTCAGCCAAAAATTCGTGCATCTGGATTTAAATACCTAACTAGAAAATCTCACACCTGCCAAGTTTCAAATTTTGGGAAAGCATAATAAATCATACCCACATTTTGTTGGTGTTATAACAAGGTGTTTTCGAGATACTAAAACTTAAAAAAAATGTATTTGCACATTCTCCTTCAAATATCGGTAATTTTCTAATTTTTTTAAAGCTTTTATTTAACGTGCTTTGTTGTCTGTCTGTCTCATATTTTCCGAGCCAAATTCGAGAAGGTTCCTGTTGTTCGAATGAATTACAATTTTGCATACTTACGTAATGTGCGTGACAATGCAACTCTACATAGTTAATTAGCCCCTAAAGGGCGTGTTAAACTTTTAGATCAGGTTGAAAAGGGATGTTCGATTTGTACATACCGCATCTTATACCAACACACACAGTATGTTGAACATTATGACGTCACGGTATGAGTGTAAAAACTGTTCGTTCACTTATAGAAATACATATTTCTGAAATTACTACTAAAAATTAATTACACCCTGTATAACTTGGTACCAATTTAATAAATCTTAAATCGCAAATATTGCAACTTACCTTTTAAAATAAATATATTTGCATATAAGAAAATTCAATAAAACGTTTATTGAAAAAACATTGAAAAAACTTGTACTTTGACTTTTTTAATGCAAACAAGTCATTTGTAAATTGTGCGAAAGAGTTGTTGATACATGAAGTAGTAAAGTCTTGATCCTATTTCTTAATCAATTAAAATTTTCAAAAAATAAAAGATAAAAGAGACAAATAAATCACATCTCACTTAAAAATAGTTCATAAAATTGGATATTTGAAAAAGTCTTAAAGATAATAAAAATATAAGACAATAAATAAAAAAACAAAGGATTTTTACTAGAAAAAAGTATCATAATAACAAAAGTAATTATAAATAAATACTATCAAGAATAGAAAATAAGCATAAAAACAATCTAAACTACCTACATATTCGTATGTTCTTATGTTTGTTATTTTAGTGTGTAGAAGGTATAATTAATAATTACCGTTAAAAATCCCCATGGATTGTCAAAAAAATTGTTTGAAAAACAATTACATTTTTATGCTTCATTGACATCCACCTTTTTTTTAAATAAATAAATAACGATTATTATTATTAACCAAATTGAAGACAAAGAGTATTAATTTTTCTAGTAGTCACTCACTTCTACTCATCAATTAAGAATTTTTTACACAAGATTTCATAAACACTCTGTATATTATCCAACACTTATTATTTAGTCATGTTTTTTCAAAAACGGTGCCAATTGCTGACTACATATTTAAATTTGCCAAGAATAACAATGTTACAGAAACAATATTCAACATAAAATAACTTTTGAACGGTTTAAGTTCAGCTACGGATCATATTCTTCATAAGGATTCATAAAAATTTTTCCAAAACAACTTTTTTTTAAATTGTGATAAAATTCAAGGTGTTGCTAATTTATGAAAAAAAAGAAAATAAAACTTATTTTATAAGGTTGAAGACCCGACGATTGTGTTTACATTAGTTCACAAAATGCAAACTTGATAATGAAACTCAAATTTATGCAAATCGGAGAATATAATTATGTAAAAGATAATTACAGAAACATCACTCAACAGTCGAAGAACAGTCTTGCAAAACATAACATTATTTAGTCAATCTTTACTTATTTTAAACTTAAAAATACAGGGTGATTCGTTTAGGGCCTACATTAAAAACTTTTTAACTTCTAATAATTCTAGAGCTGTATACAATCCAAATCGACCATTCTGAGTTCAACTAAATTACTTTTGGCTGAATTTCCTGAACTACGAGAAATTGGCGCCAATTTTGAAATTTTAAATACAGTGCGACCTCGATAATCCGTACCTTTAATAAATCGGATTCTTCAGTAAACCGGACAAGCATTTTAATTGCGTTTAGAATGAATCAGATGTCTTGTTTTGTAAAAAATTCTTAGTAAAAAACATTAAAATCAAAATAAGTGGTTCCCCGAACTTCTAAAAGCGCACATACATTCGTCCACTGTGAGTTGTTTCCGCTACCAGAAGCAAGAACTGCCTTTAGCTGCATTGAAAATGCCTCCAAAAAGAAGACATACCACCTTAACATTGCATTACACGATGTTCTAGTGCTCCAAAGACTAAAAGAAACTGCTTTCATAATTAATCAAAAATTAATTAAGCAAACGAAAATTACTAATTTTTTTAGAAAATAATTCAATTTTCATTTCTTAGATATTTTTTTGAGTTAAAAAACATGTATTTTTGTTTTTTTTATTATAAAATTGTTCCGCTTCTGTAATCCGTATTATTTATTAATTCGGATCATCCTGGTTTTAATTCGTTCGGATTATTGAGGTCGCACTGTAGTAACTACCTATTTTTATTGCATTTTTAAATTCGTCTCTTGAAACTGAGTAAAATTTAGCTTAGTTGTTAGTACTCATCTGTCATAGTTTTTGATTTATGTCAATTTTTTATACAAATTTTGATTTGCAGGGGTTTATTTAAAATATCACGGTTCGTGAACCCTTTACAATAAGTAAATAATTCTTTTTGCACTTGATAGCCAAAGCTTCGAAGGGTCTTCTCAAATCTTCAGGATTGTCAACTGTCAAATTGCAAGGCTACTACGATCATACTAGCCATAAATTTTGACAGTTGACAATTTTGAAAAGTCTAGAAGACTCTTCAAACCTACAATTATCGAATGCAAAAAAATTATTCATTTATCGCAAAGGGTTCAAGAGCTGTAATGTCTTAGATAAACCCATGCAAATGAAAATTTTAACAAAAAAATTACTCAGCTTAAGAAGGTGAATTCAAATATGCAATAAAAATGTGTGGTTACTATTTAAAATTTCAAACTTAGCGCCAATTTTCTGTAGTTCCGAAAACTCAGCCATTTTGAAAATAATTTAGTTGAACTCAAAATGGACGATTTGAATCGAATACAACATTTTAAAGCCCTAGCTGTATTAGAAGCTGAAAAGTTTCTAATGTAGGCTCTAAAAGAGGCACCCTGTATAGTAAGCATTAATAATAGACATAATTTTAATTAATTAATTATGTCAACAATTAAAAACTACAATATGTAGGTAACACAAATATGTGCATTAAAACGCATGCTTATCTTATCAAAATAATCACCAAAACTGGGAAGTTGTTGCAACAGTATTTATACAAGAACCGAAGATAACTCACTTTCCTGTTTATCAACATTACATTTATTTCAACTTAAACTGCAATTAAACTATCTTCCAATTAAATTAGTGAATTACCCATGAACCAAAAACAATTGCAACACAGAGAAATGCTTGTAAGAAAGTCATAATTTGTGTTCTCTCAAGTGTTAAATAATTTTCTACCAGATTTCAGACTTGGCAACTAAATTAACAAACAATAATAAATGCAGTTCAAACACTACAACTACAGTTTAAAGAAAGTTAATTACTTGGATTCGTGTCAGTGTTATCAAGACGCATAATTGCCCCTTTTTCCACTTGAAATATTACATAAAAACCGAAATTCTTCAGTTTAAATAAGGATTACCTAACTGACTCATGACTACACCAGTTTACATGCGAGAAAGTCGTAATTTAGATTAGTCGCGAGTTGAGTCACCGATTTAAAAAAATGATAATCTTTTGAGAACCGTTTCAAATAAATGCACGTGGATGTTATTTTGTCGTTGGCAGTTGGACACGTGTACGAAATGAAAGCATCTGTTTATAATAATATTTTCGGGAGACTGATGTCAAATACCATGAACTTTCGTCGAAATTAGAGCAGCACCGTTGGGATTTTTTTTCGGCAAACAAAGGTCGAGTACAATAGGTCGTATCCTTATTAACCTTTATTATAAGCGAGTCGAATACAGTTGACGTGGTCGTTGCATTGTTGTGTTTTCGATTTTGAAGACGACAGACTTGGCAAAGTTATTTTTGAAATGTATTCCGAAATAGCAATGTGACCAGCAACAGCCTCCGGTTTCACATTTTTCTCGCTGCTAATTTTAAGGATGTAACGAATGATGATGCCTGCGCTTTTATTACACTGGGAATTAGCTTCACATACGATAGGAGATGCGTAATCAGATGCCGGGTGATGAGTTGCGTCTTGTGCTCTTAAAGATTTTTTTACAATATTACCAATATTTAATTTTTTTTCTTACTTCGGATTTAAAAAAAGCATTTACAACAATGGAACGTTTTTGAATAAAATAAACAAATGGAATTTTAAAAGAAAATAAAAAAATTATAAAAAATTTAAATAAATCTTCAGATAAACTTTGAAATCCATGGTGTTCCATCTAAACCCCACATTATAAGAATTGAAATTCTAATAAAGATATTTATCTGAAAGTTAGTACTCAGTCATAATCCGTTAAGTTCTGCTCAATGAAAATATTTTCAAGATGCCAGCACTTCCAGTTATACCAGAAGTCGCCATTAACTTTCTTAGTTTAAATGGAAAGCTGTTTTTTTTACTGCGTTTTTGGAATAGTTAAGTTACTTTAAGGAAGTTTTTATCAGCTTCCCTATACCTAACTTTAACCGTTTTTGAGATATTTAGGATTCATTGAAAATTTTTGGATTTGCAACTGGCACTTAAAAAATCGCTAACTTGCTTAGTTTTAGAGATTTCAAAATCATATTTGGAAAATTAAAAAAGAAGGCCCATATCTGTTCTTCAGTGTGTTCAAAATTGAAAATGAAGTTAATTAACCCAAAAATCTTAAGGTTAAGTTTGGACAATTTCAAGTACCCATAACTTAATTTTTTCAAATGTGTGTCCCAATTTTTATTTTACTATATGGAGGAGAATTTTGTTCTGCATCGAGCTGTATTAGTATTCCCTATACCTATCAGTGATAATTTTCAAGTTATCTTGTTTTTTTTTGTCATTGTAGGAAATTTCTTACTAACCACAGATATTTTTGCATAGTTTGTCATAAAAATATTTGTGATTAAACTTAAACGATAAACTCTGTTCAAAATTGTTTACCCAATCCCCAAAGAAACTTTAATTTCTCACATTTTTTCATTGTTGGATTGTTAATACAGATCGATACAGAATTAAATTCTCTACCATTTAGTGAAATAAAACTTTTGATATCTCATTTGAAAAAAATGAGTTATGGGTGCTTAAAGTTCTGCAAACTTAATTTTAAAAATTTGGAGCTTGTTATTCTTTTTTAGAAATTCGAGAACACCAAAGCAAAGATCTAGGCTTCCTTTTTCAAATGAGCTAAAAAATAATTCCAAATTTTTTAAAATGGCAATTCGAACTGGAAGGAGCAATTCCAAAAAAAAATTAAAACCATAAATATTTCGTAAACCTTAAAATAACTCAAAAACGCATTAAAAAATATAGCTTTCTATTTAAAATAAAGAAGTTGATAGCGCCTTCCGGTATAAACAAAAAAATATATACAAATAAAAGAATGAAATACTAACTACAATATAACACACGAACAGAAAGAACTACGAAAAAAAAAGATACAGCTTTAAAAACCTACATATCAAATAACACAAAACTCTTACAAATTTTACAACAATAATAAATGTTTATAGAATAAAAATAATCATTAAAAAAATATATAGGTAAACACATGTTTTCCAAAAATAATTTAGGTTAGCCTGTGATGGGGACTCATAAGCAATTTTTTTAAATCAAAAAAACCGTTTAACCTTACAATTTACTATTTTGGATTGTTATTTCTTGTGTAGAAACCATACAGGGTGATTCAAAACTGTCGGACAATGTATTTTAGGTAGTGATAAAAGACATCAATCTGAGTTAAAAGTTTCTATGACAAAAAATTATTTGAGCCTTTTTTCGAGAGATATAGCTCTTCAAAGTAATTTTGTTAGTATTTTTTTAATCTAGTAAGCACGTTTAGTGTATAAAACAAATTAAAAAAGTACATTAAAGATTAAGTTGCTTAGAAAAAAATCTTAGCTTAGAAAAGTCGTTTATCACCACTCGAGTGTGTTCGACACTTTTGAATCACCCTGTATATTTTTCTGTTTTAAATTTTGGTTTTAATTATGGCTGGACCATCCTGTATGTAACTAAATAATAATCGAATTAAAAAAAATAAATGTTAAAGTTTCATAGAAAGCCAATTATCACAGCCTTGACTTTCTATACAGGTAGGAAATTTTAAAATAGGTTTTGTTACGTTCCTACAAAAATGTCCGTTGTGGAGAGGTGTCCCTTATTCAGAGGTCCATTAAGGGAGGTTAATAAATGAAATAAATAAATAAATGAAATGCAAAAAACGCATTTTTTTAAACCTGCCGTAAAGTAGTGGCGTTATTGTGTCTTGTTTTATAATTAGCTATTGTACTTTCTATAAACTTGGAAAAGACAAATTTAATGTTAACTTTTGTCCACTTTTCTCGATTTTCCTTATCTTATTGCAGTATTATCCCAAATTCCGTCTTTTACGGCCGTTTTATCTCTATATTATATTCCCAGTAATTTCGAGGAAGTAGTTGAAAAGAACTGGTAAATAAAAAGAACCCGGTTATCGCTTCAGTTAAAAACGTTATCATTTACTAATAAATCGAAGTTTTTATTAAATTTATAAAAATGTTTTTTTAATAAAAATCTGCTTTTACTTTTTCATTCAATATCTAACTGATATCAGTATTCACTGACAATTTTAATCGAAGCGGTACATTAAAGAAGCTGTGTTTCCAATTCCCGGAATAACAAAAACACTTGGAAAGACCGAACGTTATTTTTCATTATATCATGTAAACAAACACAAAGATAGAAACAAATATTGGTAGAGCAGCAGTAATCAAAACATTAGTTTTCTTAACAAATGACTTGTATTGTTCTTTTTTTTTTTAAGAAAAATGTAATTAATTGTAAGATCTTCAATAAGCTGTGAAAAAAATATAAGTAAACTCGAAATATATTCACTTCGGATTCGCTTTTTATTCATTCGACCTTCATACACCCGCAATTTTATGTTTTTCAAATCAAGGATTATTCCATAAAAGCATTATTGGATCACATCAAAGGTAACAATGGGATAAAAACCAGTAATTATAACATCCATCAAAATTTTAGAATTGTTAGTTTGACAAAAATTATTGGTAAAAAAAATTACCGTTCTCCTAAACATAATAAAAAATTCCCGTCAATGCACAATTTTCACAAAAAAATCAATTTGATCCAATGGTGTTATCAAGAGTGATGATATATCCCACATGGCACAAAAAACACAATAAAATAATCACACTCGCAGTAAGTAAACGCAACTTGTAACACCAACGACCGAAACAAGCGAACTGAAACGCTCGAGCTGATCGCGAAAGTCTCGTGGCTGTCGGCATGACACACGTTTAGGAGGGGACTTCCTTCGAGAGAACATGTGGGGTTGGGGTTATAAAAGGCGACAAAAGGGATGCTTGCGAGGGGGTGTGAGTGGCTAGACGTCCGAGGGGATAACACGAAAGGGGCGGTTCGAATGAGGGTTGATTGAAATAACTGAGATGAGTGCCACAAATTTGGTAATCATCTCTAATAAAACGCATTTTTTAATTTTTGCATGCAAATTTTTTGTAGCAACATTTTGTAAAAACCTCTGAATCTCGATGATGACCTTACAAGTTTGCGCGTGTGAGTTTTTTCTATTATAAAAAAGATCTTCAATAAAATTACTAGATTTTCATCTAGTTAACTTTGAAATTGGTTTACATGAATCCTCTGTCAATAAATGTCAAATCTTGGGCATTTCATGTGAAGCGGACCACTCTAAAAAATGCGACAACCTGAAATTCAGTTACAATTGTTCTCTTAAAAGATGTGAATGTAAATACGTAAGGATTTGTTTGTGAGCGATTTATTTAAAAAGTTATTGAATTCTAAAAACTGACCAAATATTAAGCAGAACGTTTTTGTAAATTGTTTTTCTAATTAAACAATATATAACAAAATATTTAAAATGATGTTTTATACACAAAATTCACTGTTCTTTTTAACTCTAAAATCAAATTTAAAATTTGAAATCTTTTTCGTATAGAATACCGGAAGTGAAGTTTCAAATCCGAATTTTAGTTTTAATTTGGACCATTTTTTTTAAATTCATTTTTATTTTAAAAAATAGCTTAAAGTAAAAAGAATTTACACTGTAAGTCGCAAAATGGGATCTCTATTCGTTTAGGAGATTTATATCTCCTAAACTTTATATATATTTATATATACTTAATGTACTCAAAAGCGCGTAATTTCTTGCGTAAGCCGGCCGATCACGTATGTACATTAAGTACATACTGTATTTCCTAAAGGAATAGAGATCCCATTTTGCGACTCATAATGTAAATCCTAGATATTATAAGCAATTTTTTGAAATAAAAATAAAAGTAAAACATGATCCAAGTTACTAAAAATCGGATTTGAAACTTCACTTCCTGTTTTCTACACGAAAAAAAATTCAAATTCCAAATTGGATTTCAGTATAAAAAAAACACCATTTTAAATATTTTGGTATGTATCAGTTTTTTGAATAAAAGCTTCCAAAAACTCTGTGTCTCATATTTCGTCAAATTTTTAGAAGTCAATATCTTTACAAATAAGTGTCATACAAAAAAATCATTATGTATTTATAATCATGCTTCCTAGAAGAACAATTATACCCCAATATAGCCGAATTGCAAGATGTCAATTTTGTTTCGTTGTCCGCTTCGCGTGCAATTAACAAATTGTCAGTTGATGTAATTCAAAATTTTTGTTAAAAAACAACTAAAATGTTACACTGTACAAGAATAGTTATTTTTGTACTCATAGCATTTAAATAGCTACTGTATTCCACATGCTCCAGCGTGTGGAAAACAGACTTTTCCGCGCTGCAGTGTTTTTTACTTTGCTAGGGACATTTAATAAGTTGGTATCGCTATCGTTGAGATGGAAACGGTTATTTTTTACGATAAGTGACAGTTTTTATCAAATTTCTGATTGTTTTTTCTGTTACAAACCCATTAGCAAAAAACACGAAATTATACAAAATATATTTTTTTGAGAGATTCGTTACAAAAAATATTGTACCAAACTTGATTGGAAAGCAATTTCGCAACTCTTTAGGTAAATAACTAAGTAAAAAAACACCGCAGTGAAGAAAAGTCTAAAAGCTATGAGTACAAGTTTTTATACAGGGTGTTCCATCTAAACCCCACATTAGAAGTATTGGGAGTTCTAATGATGCTAGTCATCTGAAAATTTGTGTACAACCATCATCTTTTAGGTCCTACTCAATGAAAATATTTTCAAGATGGCAGCACTTCCGGTTATACCGGAATAGCTATCAGCTATCTTATTTTAAATAAAAACCTAAATTTTTGAAGACGTTTTTGAATTACTGAAGTTATTTTAAGGTAGTTTTCATAAGCTTTCCCTATGCCTAAATTTTGCAGTTTTTAAATTTTTTTGGATCTGCACTTTCCAGTTCAAAAAACGATAACTCCGCCATTTTTAAAATTTTAGATCATTCCTTTGATGTTTTAAGTACCCATAGCTCATTTTTTTCAAATGAAATGCAAAAAGTTTTATTTTACTAAATGGTAGAGAATTTAATTGTGCATCAATCTGTATTAACATTTCCTATACCTATGTTTAATAGTTTTCAAGTTGCGGTAACTTTTTGTTGTTTAATCAGTTTAAACAGAAACATTTTGATGACAAACTGCAAAAATAGTTGTGGTTAGTAAGAAATTTCCTACATTGACAAAAAAACAACATAACTTGAAAATTATCACAGATAGGTATAGAGAATACTAATACAGATCGATGCAGAACAAAATTCTTCTATATCTAGTAAATAAAAAATTGGGACATCCCATTTGAAAAAATTAAGTTATGGGTACTTGAAATTGTCCAAACTTAACATTTCTTTTTTAATTCTACAAATATGATTTCGAAATCTGATCGAAACTTCCTCGAAACATACTCGTAAATAAAAAAAACAGTTTCGTAAAAATTGCGTTATTTTTACTGTTATCAATATGTACGCAAAATAAATCTATAATTTCAGATTTTAGTGAGTTTTTTCTAGAAAAAATACCAAATCGGATAAAAAATAGATAGGAAAATGTCTTTTTCGAGCTTCATATTAGCACACATGACTGTTTTTCAAAATGTAAAAAATAAAGCAAAAAATCGATAAATTATTTCAAAAATCTTGAAATAGTCTTGCAAAAAATTACTTTAACTTGAAAATTGCATTATTTTTGCTTTTTCACTCAGGAACACAATTATTCCGCACAACTGCGTAAAAGAATCCAGAATAATGTAAAATTTGCTTTTTACAGTATTTAAAAGCACGTTGTTTTTAAACTACGTTATCAGTTTTTGCTAGTATAGACCGAAAAATTTCAAATCAAGAAACTGTAACTACATTATTTTTTACTTTTTGAGCGATTTTGACCCAGAGACGCAATTAATTCGCAAAATTGAATTAAAAGAGAATCGAAAATGTTTATGCCACGCATGTTTTTAGTTTTGCTTTTTTTAGTAATTAAGCAAAAAAAGTCAGAAATATATATTTTCTATAGTAAGTATTACATATTCCTGTAAAAGGATCATACAGTTTCACGTTTTTCTCCCAGTTATTTAATTATTATTAAAGGTTATTTACAAGAATGAGTCTTTAAAAATATCAGAAAAATTGATATTGAATTTTTTATTTCGTTTAAAATGAAGTAAGGGATTTTACTTTGGCGGTCCAAATTCTAAAATAGATCTGACAAAGTCACACTTCCTAAATGACTCACTTTCCCAAAGTCTGTTAGAACAATTAAAAGAGACGCTCCAGACGAAGTGTAACCGTTTCCAATTTTTTACTTGCAATGTTGGCACACGAACTAGGAAAGTTTTCTCTTGAACACATTGTTTTTATTTCTCCTCTTACACAGATTTGGCAAACGGTAAATAGAAACTGGCAACCAATCAACACATTATTGATTTAGTTAATTATGTAAACCGAACCATTTGAACTCATTTTCCATTAAGTTAAATGAAACGATTTTTCCGCACAAATTGTGAAACAAAGTGCGTTTTCTAGCAGCATTCAAAAGCAATTATTTCTACTACATTACATCAACCCATCGTCTAAAGTGCATTAAAAATTAGTGTTTACGATAAAATGCACTTA
The DNA here is from genome assembly GCF_031307605.1 of Tribolium castaneum. Classification (NCBI taxonomy): domain Eukaryota; kingdom Metazoa; phylum Arthropoda; class Insecta; order Coleoptera; family Tenebrionidae; genus Tribolium; species Tribolium castaneum. Next base: position 17,248,505 of record NC_087400.1, read on the forward strand.
TCTATAAAGGCCTACGAATGTTAAGTGCAGCTGTTTGTAATATTTTGACTCGCTTCAAAAAATTGATAATCATGATCATGTGTATGAATAGTTGCTTCTTTCTTTTTGTTTACATACAACGGAAACGTATAATTAAATGGCTGTTCACGCACGAGAAGTACCGTACGATCAAAATATTTTGACTGGTGCTACTCGGTATTGTTACGCAATAAAACTATTTAACATAAAATACTAAAGTGAGCAGAATATAAATCATGTTCTAATTTACAAATTTTTAGATAAACAATTGCAAGTGTGCCAAGTGCTTTTGGCTGCGGTGAGCATATTCCTATAATAGGATTTAGTTCTAGACTCGATAACAATTTAAAATTACAAGATATCAAGTGTAAAAAAATCGAAAAAGGAATACAGGCATAATTACATTCTACGCACGAAAAATAATGTAACTTGATATAAATTATTATGAGTCTATCCCTATTCGTTTCGGAATTATTCAACTAATATTTGTTAAACAAAGACCAGTTTTTGAAAAATCACTGCGAAGTCCTTATGAATATTTTCTCATAAATTTTTAACAGAAAAACTGATTTATCTCTTTTTGTTTCGATATTATTTAACTTTTTGTTATAAAAAGACCTTTTTTGAAAAATCACTACGAAGTTGCCAAATGATATTTTCCGACCAATTTGCCACAGAAAAATTCAGAATATCCTTTAGTTTTAGCAATAGTCAACTTTTACCTGAAACACACAGGTAATGTACAGGTGTGCCAAAAGTTGAATGACTAATTTTTTTCATATTCATTTATAAAGTACTCAGTTTATTTTCTCACCTGAGGATGACCACTTTGTGGTTGAAACGCGTTGTGTTTCAAATAAAGGTTTGGTGTGTCGGGTTTTTAAACTTTGTTTTATTTAATGATTTCCCATTTAAAAAAAATTAGTTTTTCAACTTTTTGCGTTTTGGCACAACGTGTACATTATCTGCATGTTTCAAGTAAAAATCTACTATTGCTAAAACTACAGGATATTCTGAGTTTTTCTTGGTGCAAATTTATGAAAAAATATTCATAAATAGCTTCGCAGTGATTTTTTAAAAATTAATCTTTTTTATAACGAAAAGTTGAATAATTCCAAAACGAAAAGAGAAAAGGCTCATATAAATTTATATAAAGTTACATTATTTTTTTGCGAAGAAACTAGTCATGCAAAAATATATAGGTGTTCCATTTAAAAAAATATAACTTTGGTTCGGCACCCTGTGTAAAACAGAAATATATTTCGTTTGTGTACTTAAAGTCCGTTTATCATATATTAAAAACGGAATGGCGATGCTTTAAATAACAAAAAAGTTATAGACCGATTACACACCCCTGGAACACCATATATAACAACTTTACAATTTGATTGTTGACGTAATTAGTTGAAAAATTGTTTTTCAAACGGCTTTTCATTTTCACATTTATTGGAAATCATAAAGATAATACTACCATTTAAAAGCGATTTAGGTTTGAATGTGCTTGACATTCCAAGAAACATGTTTGCTGTATTACCTGTTGGTAAAAGGTGTTACCTGTTTATCAGGATTTGCCTCCAAATTAGTCCCTTAAAATAAGTCCCTTAATCGTTTTAAGGAAACTTTTGGGTAAACTAACTTTCTAATAAGTAACTTAAATAACAATGGTGATTAGGTGAAAAATGGATTTGGTGTTAATAGTAGGTAACCGAAATTACTGCCGATAATTTCCTTGTATTAAACCCAAATTCTTCAACCTGTGGCTCAATTGACTAATGGGATTTTTGAACCCCCTTCCAACGTGTCCCAACTGATAAACACCAAATTATTGCTTCTACAGAGTGGTCCAACTTAGCTCCCGTCTTTTATTGCTCACTTATTATTGAAGTTGGAGTTTTAATATTTTGTAGATGGTATTTATACTGTAGAACACATTTTAGGAAAATATTTTTGACTATACAGAGTGTTCCTAAAAAAGTTTGACGTTATAGTCATAATTTTTTTTATGGCAAGCTATTATTTTATTGTGCTCATTATGATAGCTTTTTAGCTTCTTACATGTCCTTAAAGTTTTTTTCAAATCGGTTCAAGAATTACTGTTAAAAAAATAAAACCAAAAGAAAATCGGTTTTACACCTTTAGTTTTAAAAATTAATAAAAAATAGGAACAGTGCTTGTTTGAAGACATTTTTACTACGTAAGTGTTAAACAAGGTCTAACAGACTTATTAAGTGAGTTTGATTGATTGAATTACTACAGGTTGTTTACAATTTATTTCCAAACTTTTTAATCTTTAGAGCCTTCTATTTTGCTTAGTTTAAATGACAATTATTTTTATATCATTCAATACAGAAATAAAAAACGATCAACCTATTATAATGCAACCATAACGTAAATCCTAACACATTTTGGAGTTATTTGATAAAAACTTATTTTGTCAAGTATTTTAATGACAAGTGTAATCAACTGATATCGAAGATGGTTTCAACGCTGTTCCTTTTTATGGTAATTGATGCAGAATTAAAAAAAAAACATTTTTTGTTATCACAACCCTACTGCAAATCTTAACACATTTGGAGCTATTTGCTAAAAACTCCTTCTGTCAATGACAAATGACTTAATTATTGTAAGTGGAACATGATTAAGGATTTGCTATATGATTGTAATAACAAAAAATGCTTTTTTAATTCGGCATCGAATGATATAAAAATAAACAGGGTTGGAGTCATCTTCGAGTTTTATTTATTAAATTTGTCAACAAAATAGCTGACAAAACAAGTTTTTTGCAAATAACTCCGAATGTGTTAGGATTTACGTTAGAGTTCACTTTCTAGTTCCCCATCGAATGGTATAAAAATAAACAGGGATTGCCATTTAAAATAAACTAAATAAAAGGCTTTGAAAATTAAAAAAAAAATTGTAAACACCCTGTAGTAATTCAAATCAATCAAAGTCACTTAACATGTCTGTTAGATCTTGTTTAACTCTTACGTAGTAATAATGTCATCAAAAAACCACTGTTTCTATTTTTTATTAATTGTTTAAACCAAAGGTGTAAAACCGATTTTTTAGTTTTTTATTTTTTTAACAATAATTCCTGAATCGATTTGAAAAAAACTTTAGAAACATGTAAGAAGCTAAAAAAGTTTTATAATGAGGACAAAAAAATAATAACATGCCATTCAAAAAATTGATTATTATGATGTCATACCATTTTTGGGACACTCTGTATAATCAAAAAATAATTTCTTAAGATGTGTCCTAGGGTATAAATAACGTCTACAAAATAACAAAACTCCAATTTTAATAGTAACTGAGCTACAGAAAACGGAAGCTGGGCTGGACCACTCTGTAGAAGCAATAATTTGGTGTTTATCATTTTAGCCGTTTTTTACGGCCGTACTTTTGAAGTTACGTTGTTTTATATTGGCCTTTTTTGTAGAAAATGTAATTCTCTATTTACACATTTTTGTTTCTTTAACCGTATTTGCTGCGCTTGCAAAAATATCAGGTGAAACACAAATTGATAATTTTAAGCGATCGCCTATTTATCAAAACGCTGCGAATACGGTTGATGATATTAAAAAAGGGTAAATAACGACGTTGTAACAATTAAATTTGCTACAAAAAAGGCCGCGACACTATATTTCTATCTTCAACGCTTTAGGTATAAATTCACTTGCCAATACTTCAGGGCTTCAGGGTACCGAAGCGATTGTTGAGAATTGGTGTACTACAAGTTGCATACTTTTTTAGACCTGTTTTCAGTGACAGCTGTCAATCATCGGATAGGCATCCGACTTTCGCCTCGGGGTGTCTTGTCCCTTCTCATAAAATGCAAATAATGTAAACAAACTGAATTCCACTATCGCCCACGATAGTTTCTCTTATTTCAGAGATTCAAGCAACATACAGTGAAAAATACGTTTTTTATTTTGTTAAAAAAATTTGATACTAAAGAATAATAAAATACTAGCATAGTTTTGTAAAAAATAATACACCATTACACCATTTATTTATTGGGTTTTATGTTTTAATTAACCGAATTCTGTTCGCTATATTATGTGTCATGTGCATTTCTAATTGGATCACTTGCATTGAAAAAATATAAAATAAAAAAATTAATTGGTGAAACATTATTGTTCTTTCAGAAAACAGTTTAACTTTAAAGAAGTTACTAGGAATATCTCATTAAAATGATGAAAACTTCTTTAAACCCGCTTTTTCGTCTGATAATTTTATCCAGGTAATAAATTCTGAAAAATACATTGTTGTAAAAATTTATTGTAACTATACCCAGTAATAATTATAGTACAAATAACGTATCGAAAGATTGTAAGATCCAGTCTTAGGGATATAATTTGTTTACGTTACGCCTAGTAAAATAAATGATACTTTTATAATTATGTATTATTTTAGAATTTAGGAATTATTTCTCGTTTTTTTATTAAATTTATACAATTTTTCTATAACTAGCTTGCAAAGATATAGCTGCGTTACTCTTACATTATATAAATTTTGTGTATTTCTTTAAAATATAAGTAAACATTGCTAAAGATCGGGTACCTGAAACTGAAATCACATGTAAACAAAAATGTTTATTAGAAAGTTTAGAAAGTTTTTCATAAGCTCATGAGTCATAAGACTTGTATTTAGTGGAGGGTTTAGGGTGGTGGTTGGTGCTTATATATAATCAAAACATATAGTTCTACAACTTCTTTACTCTTTGAGTCTTTGCAGAGTGCTGGTCACTTTCTTGCCCCACAGTGTTTTGTAATAAGTGGTAATTTTTAAACAGTGGTATTTGTAGTTTTTAATTTGTTACTTTGCAGAATATCAATTTTATCTATTTCTTTTTATTTAATTATTTGTTGCGACTGCTGGTTGGTAAGTGTATTTCCTAATTTCTTATTATATCACTTGTAAATAGTTGAAATCTTTGTATATTTAAAATTATGGGTAATAATAGTAAACTAAGTTTTTCAAAAAAAAGAAAAAGTCGAAAACAAATAATGCGTAATTTAAAAACGTAATTTAAAAACCAAAAAAATTTTATACGTGGGAGTTAAAAATAAAAATTGTAAAAAATGTATGTATTATAAGAAAAAAAAACCAAACGACGCCCCCTCATAAATGTTTTAAAAATTGGAAAAACACTTCAACTTCAATGGAAGCAGCAATTATTTTGGATGAATTTAAAAAATCAGTAGACATGCATAATGTAAGATTTAAAAACCTCATAGGAGATGGTGATAATAGCGTCTACAAAAAAATTCGTAATGCAAGACCATACGGGCCTAATTATTTTATTAAAAAAATTGAATGCCAAAATCATATACTACGAAATTTTTGTACTAAAATTAGAGAAATCGCTAAAACTCCTCGTTCTGACATAAATATAAAAACTTTTTTGCGCAACAATTATTTGAAATTTAGAACCGCAATTGTTTCAGCGATAAAATACAGAAAAAATGAAAACTGTACTTTCGATCAAAAAGCAGAAAACCTGAAAAATGATATTTTAAATGGACCTGCACATATTTTTGGTAATCATTCAAAGTGCGCTACGTATTTTTGTAAAACAGTTGGTCAAATAACAAATGCAGTTGCATATTCTGACTTTAAAAATAGTTCCTTGTTTGAGTTGTTCATGCAGGCATTAAAACGAGTTGCAAATTTATCTTCAAGTCTATTGTATGATGTCGATAATAATTCTGTTGAGCCATTTAATTCAGTAGTTAACAAACTTGTTGGGGGTAAAAGAATAAATTTTTCAGAACGCGGTTCTTATCATGGAAGATGCTTTGCGGCAGTCGTAAATGTAAATAACAAAAACAAATTTGTATTTAAAATTCTGGAGAAAATATCAGGGAATAGTGGCATTTACACCACAAAATTTTCAAATCGCTTATTAAAAACCAAAGAACTTCATGTGCTTTAATTTTATACCACTATTAGAGAAATCGCTAAAATTCCTATTTGTGCCGATACATTTCTCTTGAACAAATGCAATAAAATTATTATCTTGTGGGTCACCCCAATGGTGGTTACCTCCAGCGGTGCGTCCTAAACCCGTCATAAATCTTCTTCCAGCTAGCTACGCATTCCAAGAAGGATGCATTAAAAGTTGCCTACTTACAATTTAATTTTTGCTTTATATCTAACAATTAAGAACAGTTAACGAAAATCTAAAATATCTCAAGTCTGTATTTTTAAATTTCCTATAAAATGGTTTTTTTAAATTCTCAATACAATGCACCGTTATCAAAAATTCGTATCAACTTCATTAACAGACATTTTATTTAATAAAAAAATATCTAGGCAATTATTTCAATCAAAAATGACTCTTCGACCTACATTTACTTATAAAGAAACACTGCAAATGTCAAGAAACTCTTCAAGTCTAAATTTGCGGCTAAAAACAGTAAAAACAGTTTACACGTAAAACGTATGCGCCAGCTCCCAGAGGGTCTAGAGCCTTAACCACCGACAAATTGAAGGAAATCCGTCGCTTGAACGTCTTTGAGCGCCTTTAGGGCCTAAACCGTTGAAGATACAGATATGAGCTCAGGTTTTTTAAAAGAAAATTTAATTGTCTACAACATTCCTCTGAACATTTTTCTTGTATCTTTAATTGTATTCTCAGCGTTTTGAAAAAAAACGGGACGAACCGCAAATTTTAAATAATTTTTTTCTCATATTTTTCATGAAAATTTCCTCCGTTTGTTGAGAATGCAAAGATCAACATTTCTGAATTTTTTTCCAAGTAATGACTGAATTGGTTGAATTTAAATCAATTCAAAACGATTTGACACCGAGACGGTATAACGCTCGAAGCGCCCTCATTTTACTCTGCCGTACTATTTTTTTTTGGGTACAGAATATCGTGCGATTTTGTATCTCGTTTCGTTTCCTCGTAAATGTGGCAGAAGTTACACTTCACTTTCAAGGCTTGCTCTAATTGAATATATTTTCGATTTCATGTTAGTATTTTACACAGACAATTTGTTGTTTTATTGCCAAAAAAGTTTACTTTTCAATAACAATTTTTTGTTAAATTTAAAAGTGGATTGCTTGAAGACCTTAAGGTAAATGAACTGTGAAATCTAGGTTTGACAAAATTAGTTGCTATATCTACACCTTTTCCACGTAAAGTAGTCACACATTCAAGTTTACGTCATTTCACATTTGTCAAACACCGTTTAGGCACTTCTCAAAGTAAACGGCCAATTTAAGCAAAAAATAAAACAATTAGTCCCACTTTTTGCAAGCATTCGGTTAATATCGCAACATTAATATAATAATAATCTCCGACAATTTGCTTTAGTGAAATATTTTCATCGTCCAGTCTGGTCACCATCTCTACAATTCTATTCCCTCTAATTGAAAGCAATTCTTGTAATAATATCTTCAATTAAGAGAAATGCAGGCATTGTGACCAACCACTTGAGTTAATTACTTCCAGTAGTTTTAGTGTTAATAAAACAGCATTCCATTTCTTTCACAAGCTTTCAACAATTTATTTACCTTTCCTCCTCACATATTTCCTCCGTCTTCGAACTCGGGGCTTTCCCACAGGCTTGCCTGTGGAAAACTCAACGATTTTCATCATGCAGCACAACAGCACTACAAGCATGTCTGTTATTTCCTAGGGCATGTCTGCACTTCATACAGTCAATAAGTTTTCAAAACGCGAACTTGTATCACATTTGAGTCACTTTCGCACTACGAGAAAACAGAGACGTTTTATCAATGTCTGCGACTGGGATTGAAGTTAAACAGGACGTGACGTTTAATTTTGTGGTTGTGGATGATAGTATAATACTTTTGATACGTGTGATTAGGGAACAGAGCTCTAAAAGGAACTGTGGATGACGCTCCAGTTTACAGCAACAGTAAACATAAAAACAGAGCGACATATGGTTTTGGGATAGAAATGAGTGAGGGTCTAGAGAGAGAACTAAGGAAAATTATGATTTATCACGAGGTTGTAAATACGAGTAAATTGTTAGTTTGTTTATGTAAAATTGAATGTAAAATGGAATTTTTTGCATTACTCATAATATGAATCAGGAAAAGTCTATTTAATTTTCCCAAAAATAATAAAGATAAAACATTTTTATATTTTCATTACTTTTTCCTCAATGAAATTAATTACATTTGCAGTAAAACTGATTACACGTACGTACAAAATCATCAAAACACAGGGTTCTCAAAAACTGGGGCATCAACTCAGTGGTACCTGTTTGAGAAGCATGTGCAGATTGCGAGAGAAATCTTGAAAAAAATCTAGGGCTTCAAACTTCTTTTGTTAACTTCTTCAGTTTTCATTCTTTTTTTATGTTTTCATGTTTTACTCTAAGTAATCGTTCCCTAATATAATGATGAATAATTATTTTTAAATTTACTATAAGACTTTGGCGGTTTTTTGATTTTAAAAAATAATAAAATTTATCAAAAAATTATGTGCCAACACTCGGAATTATTTCCTAGGATACCGTTTCAAAAATAATTTATTTTTATTGTTGATCAAATTCTATCATTTATTTAAAATTTGTTATTTATGAATAACTTTAATACAAAGAATTTTTTTACTATTTTTACCTTTATACAGGGTGACCCAGAGGTGGGTAATCATCGGTCTATAACTATTTTGTTACTTGATATATTGCCATACCGTTTTTATTTTATTATACGACAGATAGACTTAAAGTCCACAATTATTATTATTTATTATATACAGAGGGTGTTGTATACAAAATAGTGAACCAAAGTTATATTTTTTTTAATGAAATATTCTATATATTTTTACATAATTCGAATCTGCGCAAAAAATAATGTTACTTATATAAACTATTATGGCTTTATCTCTTTTCGTTTTGGAATGATTCAACTTTTCGGTATAAAAAAGAGCAATTTTTTAAAAATCACTGCAAAGTCGTCTATGAATATTTTCCGATAAATTTGCAACAGAAGAATATCCTGTAGTTTTAGCAATAGTCGATTTTCACTTAAAACACGCAGATAATGTACAGGATGAGCTAAAAAAATTAACGCTACGCGGTTTGTATAAAAAATTATAAATATTTCTTAGTGTTCAAGAAATAAATTTTTGATTTTTTTATTTATTGCATTTTTAATTCTTGATGAGTAAAATACATTTATGTATCAAATAATAATTACTAATGTAATTAATTTCATTAATACATATCAAAAAATAAATTACCATTTGACATTCTAGGATAATAAATTATTTTGTAATACAATAATTTTTTTTTAAATCTCGAAAAATATTTTAAATTTGCTATGCAAACCCTATACCTACCATTAGAAAGCTTATGTAAAATGTTATCGATACGTGTAAAAAATACATGGTGTTCCGTTTGAAAAAAATGAGTTATTCAACTTTTTGTGTTTTGGCACAGCCTGTATTTTCGCGTATCAGCGTATTTCAAGTAAAAGTCGACTATTTGCTAAAACTGCAAGATATTCTGAATTTTTCTGTAGCAAATTTGTCGGAAAATATCATTTGGCAACTTCGTAGTGATTTTTCAAAAAAAGGTCTTTTTTATAACAAAAACTTAAATAACTTCTAAACGAAAAGAAATAAATCAATAATAATTTATATAAAGTTACATTATTTTTTGTGTAGAATCTAATTATACAAGCATATATAAGGTGTTCCATTTACAAAAATCTAATTTTAGTCCACCCACATTACAACAGCTCCGTGTATAATAAAAATGTATCAAAATTATCAAAATGTATCTGATTAACAGTTTCTGTTAATAAATAAATAATAAAATACTTTTAGTTTGTGTACTTTAAGTCGATCTATGTATTATAAAAACGGTATGGCAATATTTTAAATAGCAAAAAAAATTATATGTAGACTGATTATGATTACACACCCTTGGATCAGCCTGTATGTAAGTATTTCTCTGCCACATACCACTTAGTTGGTGCGTCAGTTTTTGCGCATCCGGTATATCTAAATTCATGTAATTTTATCTTATTTGGCTAGATTTATTTCGTTCTTTCAATACAAAAAAAAAACACGAGATTGATGTTTATAGTGATTGTTTTATGCGAGTAAGCTATTTTTAAACAAAATTTCGTCAAAAACGGCCAAGTTATTAAACCAAAAAATGGTAATTATACCTTTTTTATGCGTTTAGTCTTGATTTTTAACCAAAATCTCATTAAATTTTTTTTTCGTAAAATTCTGTTACAATACAGGGTGATTCAAATAATAACTCTCGTATGGGGATAATTGATAAAAGACGTTCAGTTAAGCACAAAAATGGAGTCAGATGTTTTTCAGGTACATTGATGTATTTTTAGTTTGTCTTTCTTAGCAACGGTATCGATTTTTGCCCTTTTGTTTCCTGTGATGTCGAATTTGCAAGTTTATTGATTGAACTGTACATCATAAGACATTAATTGTTGATTTTTTTCAACAGGTATTTGTTTAATCTTCCAAGAACTGTCGTTTCCGCTAACTAAAGTCAAAAAAATGTGGTTTGAAGGTCTGAAGATATTTTTGCTCATTTGCAAAAAAATTAACAGCAAGTATCATTATGTGCAAAAGCAAAATCTATTTTAAAAAAAAGATAGATAATTGTATACATTGTTTAAAAAATACAAGAAGACAAACTGAAAAAAACTAAAAGATCGATAATTAAAAAAAAAGATATAACTAATTCCTGATTGTGAGAAATTGCACAGAAATTCATCATACCCCATCATAATCCAATTATTATACAGCTTTAATTCCTATAATTCCTTATTAATTCCAATAATTCTAAGTAATTCTACGTAATTTTAAAAATAAATTACTATAGTTACTACTCGTAAATGAAAAAAAGTTATTATTATTTATTAAACAAATAGAGAGAAAATAAACAGGATTTGAAACTATTATAAATCAATAACGTATTTTAACGAAAATTGTCTTGTTAATCGAAACATAGATGATTATTTGGGGTATTTTTATGTAATTTTGCTTCTTTTTAGGCCAGAAAAAGTGACAAGGTAACATATTTCAGCACCAGAAGTGCAAAAATGGTAATTTTAGGCAAATCAAGGTGATTTGGATTATTATAATTCAAAATTTTTTCAAGTGTATATTCGCTCGTAATTCCAGACATAGCTACACCTCAAAAAACTGTTTTTGTATTAAATAAACTAATATTTATTATAAATTTATTATTGTTCCCAGGTTTTTCAAGCGAACAAGTCAACATTAATACAAGATTTCTAGGCATTAACAGAATATGATTTTGAAGTGTCTGTTGTCTACTATTTAGTAAAACAAAAAACAAAAAGTGAAAACTGTCATACTTTTTTGTGTCTTTCTCAACATCAGTTTAAATTAAATTTCGGTTTATTATTTTACTCTTACCTTCAATGAATACATTTTTTGCACGTACTTGCCTAAAATAGGCTTTCACCTCGTTTTATAAATTGAAGCTCATTAAAAATGGTTAATTAAAGTTTGTTCATTTGTTTTAGAGATGGAAGGAAATTAATTAAAACTACAATGAGTCCTTAAAATTACGGTAATTGCTTTCGTTGACAGCAATAAAAAAACATAAAGGAATTGGTAAAAAAAAGCATTTTGTAAATTTTCCTAAACTGCTTAAAAATTCGTTTTTACAAAAACATCTTGGAATGTGATTAGAAATTTAAAGAAAAACTACAATTGTTCTATTATTATTGTGTCTTGTATTTTAATATATTTCCCCCTTTTAATTCAAAAATCATCGTTTGGATTAATGAGAAATGTTGTGTTGAAAGTGAAACCGATGAAACAAAATGGCGGAAACCGACGCCGTCATCCCGCCAAAACAAACCATTACCTCCAAACTGTCCAAATAATCAAAATTTAACAAAACCCTCGCATATTATCATCCACAACACATTTCACTTGAACAATAAACGCTAATTGTATCAAATTTCCCGGTTAAACGTCCGAAAAACACCAATTATTCACTTAATAGAACAAATCGAATATGGCGGTCAAAACTTTATTCAGTAACTGGGACTCAAACGTTGTTGCACACGACACCATGACTTAACTGTCCAATCACAGACAAACGCCCACACTGAAGCTTTCAGTGTTTGGCTGAAAACAACAAGGGACGTGTGTCGTAACTTGAATCTGTGGTAATTTAAAATAGACGATTTTTAATTCTTAAAATAATTACCTATACGCGTGTGTGTGTGTGTACTCCAAGCGGGAGAGGTTTCTGTTTGGTTTTATTTTAGACAAACCTGGAACGTGTGGATGAGGACAGGAAGCCAACAGCTAATTATGAAATTGGACGAAAATAATTCTCTCCAATTAATTTACCCAGAAATAATAACACTTTTGGTTTTACACATTCATTTTTTTAGTTAATTGTGGCAACTTCCTAATTTGATAAAAGCTTGAACCGATATTTTTCCCTTTTCAGTCAATATATTGGTTCAGTAAGCTGTAATTTCATTATTTTTCAAATCGATTTAAATTGAGATAGTTTCAGTAGCGCTATGTTAATACATAATCGAAAAATATTTCCCTATTTATGTCCACAGATGTTACACACTGGTGAGTGTTTAATGTTTGACTTGTATTTTTAGATTTAACTACAATTTTATCACCGCTCATCTCAAATTACGATCAAATCATATTTTTAGTCAAAATTATAGTAAAATTACTTACCTATAACTACAGGTCCTCTACAGTTATCTGTCATTTCATCTGAAACATTTTTTTAATATGATTAATTACATTTATGAATGTATTTTAAACCCACCTGTATTAAACTAACCACAGTCAATGTGAGCAAACATGGTTCTTAACAATTCATCTGGAAAAAAAGAAAAGTTTTAATTTAACACTGAAACAGGATCTACATTGAAATACGTGTACAATGTGTTTTAATTAGAAATGTAACTTGTTCGAAACTTCATCCACAAACTCGATTAGTTAGTTGTTCATTCCTTGTTTGTTTAAAACCCGAAAGTTTACTGAAATCTATTAAAGTTGGAAAGTTCTTAGAAATGTCAACTGGTTGCCAATTTTTTTGTGATTGTTTTCTTTCGGTATAAAGTGAACAAAATAGTGTGGAAAGCAACACAAAACTGTTCAGTTTTCAGTTTCATATAAAATAACCTGTAAAGTTAATAAACTTTTGAAACAACGTAATTACAGAAGTCATCACCAAAGTTTAAAATCCAAATGTTTTCGGCCAAATCATTTACTTTTGTAAAAAAAATACAATTTATTTAATTTATTTACTTTTTTGGTCTTAAACTTTAACCTAAAAATTATAAATATCTTCTCGCGGTTTCTTCTCCGTAACCTCAGATTAGAACTATTAGTCATTTATTATACAAGACAATAAAGACCTTTCACTCGTAGATAAACAATCATTATCGTCGTGTACAATAAATTTTTTCTATACCAGGACTTCAATTAATATGTTGCAATTGGTAAATTTTATTGAATAAAATATATTTAAAACATTTTGTCTACCCCTCAAATTAGTGTGCCATTTTATCTACTCAAAAAAGTTGATAAAGAAATAGTTTAACATCTGCTATAGAAAAAACTATTTAACTTGAGTGCCTTATTATTATACAAATAACTATTGATAGATAAGTTTTTTTTCAGCAGCTTATTGTGGTATTATGTATATTTTGCAGGACGCATTTCAGGATAATATTTTTAATTATATAGAGTGTCCCCAAAAAGTATGTCGTAATAATTATACATTTTTTTAATAACATGCTATTATTGTTTGTGCTCTTTAGGATACCTTTTTAGCTTCTTTTTTTTTCAAATCGGTTCAAGAATTACTGTTAAAAAAATTAAAACCAAAACCAAAAAAAAACAAAAAAATTCGGTTTTTCACATTCAGTTTTAAAAATTAATTAATAAAATAGTTCAATAGTTCATTACGTACTTGGTAATAATAATGATATCAAAGAAGCATATTTTGTATTTTTTATTAATTTTTAAAACTAAAGATGCAAAAACGTTTTTTTGGTTTTTATTTGTTTTTAATATTAGGTATTCCCTAAACAGATTTGAACATAATTTTAGGTTTGTAAAAGTAGCAAATAGGGCATCTTAATGAGTACAAAAAAAGCAATGTTGCGCTTTTTTCTTTGTGCGCTTTTTTCCTTGTGCGCTTTATTCCTTATGCACTTTTTTCCTTGTGCGCTTTTTTTCTTGTGCGCTTTTTTCTTTGTGCGCTTTTTTCTTTGCGCGCTTTATTCCTTGTGCGCTTTTTTCTTTGTGCGCTTTTTACCTTGTGCGTTTATTTACGGTGCGCTTATTTCCTGGGCACATATTTCCGGTCACCAACAACATGTGATATAAAAAAAGAGGAGAAACTTTGAGATCAAACAATTATTAATAATTAAACAGAATTTATACCATCAGTACTATTTGGAGTATGGAATATATTATCTTTCTTAATTACAAATTATACTTCAATGAAATACCAGTATATCTTAAAACAGAAAAGTTGAAGTTACCTGTGTTAGTTATGGAACATAATAATTTCAAAATAAGGTTTCAAAAATTAAAAGAAAGGACTAGGCACACGTCTTATGAGAATTTAAGGACCACTCAAATTGAGCAATTTTTATGTCAATCGATGCGTCTTAAAAAACTGAACAAATCATATCAGTCCACCAAACGTGTAGCTTAATTAAAAACGCCAGAAATTGCAATCAAAGTGAAGATTTGTCCCATAAGAAAAGCATTGGGGCGGCTTTTCGGTGAGTACAAAGAGCTTGTACGTATATCTTGGAGATTTACAACACTGCGGTATTATACTACAATTACTGGATTGGGGGTCAGGTATAGGGAACAGACACTTTTATGGAAATAGGGATTTAAGCCGACAGAAGTTAATATCTCCAACAATAGAAATAATTTAAATTCGGTGGCTATTTCTGGATTTTCTAATCAACTTACACGTTTGGTGCAATGATATGAGTTGATCAGCTTTTTGAGATGCATCGATTGACATAAAAATTATCCAATTTGAGTGGTCCTTAAATTCCCATAAGAAGTGTGCCTAGTCCTTTTAGTCGCTTAAAGAAAGATATACAGAAGGCAATTTTTGAAAGGAAAAAAACAAAATGGAGCAAAACTTGTACAGAACTTAGTACAAAGATAGAAGTAATTACAAGAACAGTATCAAAAAGCTTTTACCACTACATATTGCCACTTCCAAAAAAATTCCAGTGTATTGAAATTCTTTTTCTAATAAGAAGAAGTAGTATGTTTTAGAAGAATTTGCTAAAACTGGCTGAAGGGTTATCACATTAAATCAAAATTTATGATACTTAGCTTGTTTTGTTTTGATTGAGTGCGAGATTTTGCCAAAACATAACTATAAATTCATAACAAATCGTAATTAATTATTTTGTTTGTTTTTGAACAAAATTTTCCCAAAAATAAGGTGAGAAGTTTGATAAAAAATTGTGCTAAATTTCAGGTTTTTTACATTTTTACTTTGTCGAGTATTTAAGCCGTGGAGGTAGAAACTTGTAGAGAGAAGGTGCCCTAAACTAGGTTCTTGGCGATCTATTACATATTCTGAATTTTCCGCCTAAGTATACAGAGTTTTTGAGAATGGCATAGTTAAAAACCCTTATATCATTTTTACTTTCTTCAGAAATTTTATTAACCCACCTGTTGAGAGCCACTGTGTAGCTTATGGTATTTTATTAGTAGTTAATTTTTTCATAAAACACAATGGAGGTGGTGGCGCATGAGCACTTTGCCAATTTTTCAAAATTGTGGGAAACATGTTCATTTGTGTGGGAGGTTCGAATCCCGATCTTGGCAAAAAATGTGTTTTTTTTTCGTAAAATTTAATAACAAAACACAAATTACAATTAAAAACAAGAAGTTAAATTACCTCTTCTGCTGTTTTGTTAATAATATTAAAATCTACGCTAATTTTTATAATTCTGGTTCTAAAATTTGGGACTTTCAGAACGATTTTTTAGGAAAACGATGCATTTTTTATTTACATAAATTTTACTCAATCGATTTGTCTTGTCATTCCTTATCTAGCTTTAAATTGTTTTCCCTAACACGCTGTATACAATCAAAAGCTGTGTCTACAAATCAGCTAATACCATAAGCGGATCATGGATTCTGTTCCGTCAGATTATTTGGGTTCCTTTTGCTTTAAAATTTTTTTTAATACTTATTGTAGTTTTAATTAATGGCACGTTATGATATTAATTATTAGTGTTAACAGTTGGTGTTTTTTAATAAAGTGTATTTTGACAAACTTTACAAGTACCCCCAAAACTAAAATATGCTGACTACACCACTGGTTTGAAATTTCCAATTGGGGAAGAAAGTTCGCGGGCATTTTGAAAAGAGTCATAAAAGATGTTTGTAGAACGGTTTCACGTTTATACTCTTTTTACAAATTTCTCCCTTTACGATTTAAGCATATCCGCAAACGCAACAAGTCAAAAAAGTATCAAACTAATCTGACAATATTATTTTTTCAACAGTAAGTTGAAATTGATGTCATTTCAATGTTTCTGAACCTGGAATCAATATTTTGTAAAACGACTTATAAATCACAGAATTAAGTTAAAACTTATGTTATTTTATTTGCTTCACTCGATTTCACTCGTTTTTGAGAGAAATTTTTTCCAAGCCGAAAAATTTCAAACTGTGGTCAACTGATCAATAATGGCATTAATTTTAGTTTCCAATCCTTTTTGTTTTTGCACTAAAATCAGTGTTTTTGTGAATGTTGCATCCTATCATTTAATAAAGTACTTGTAATTTAAACACAAAGTGTGCATTTTTAATTTTTTGTATTAAAGACCGTTTTAAAAGCTTTTTTTTAACTTAACTTTAACTTTTTTAACTTTAAAGGGGTTTTGAAGTTTTAGGTTATGTTTACAAATGGGTTTTCGATGTGTACATTAACGGTATGTTGGTCATTGGGAAATATATTAATACCTAATCATTTTCATTACGTTTCATTACAAACAAATGTCGCTATTTTTTTAAATTCATTTATTTTGGACGATAGAGTATAGAGACAGAACAAAGGTTAGGATGTGCTTTCAATGCTAACAGCTGTATTCTATCACATACCACTAAACAAGTGTGCACAAACCAGCAAAATAATGGTGTTACAATAATACGGCGAAACTAAATCTCAGGGAAAAAGACGTTTAGAATAAGTAAAGACTAAAAATGAATAAATAAAAAATTTAAAAAAAGTTTTTTTAGAAAAAAGGTTTTATTTAAAAGATGCACTAAAAAGTAAAAAATAATGTTTTTCTATCAGAGGAAAATATTTTTGTTTACAAATTAGGATTTTAGAATTTACAAAAACTTTGGAAACAATACTGTTATTGACTAATCAAGTAATCTAACGAGAATACACTTAAAAGACTAAATTCAAGGCGACAAAAAGCGTAAATAAGTGTAACCTCTGACCTATTTTAGTATAAATGGCGTGACTAGCAATAATTTTAAAAGAAATTTTCAGCTGGTTGCTTACTCGTTATTTCCTTCGTTCGTGTCTACAATTTTTAGAAATAAAATCGCAATATTTTATATTTTATCACTGTTATTATACCCTTTTAAAATACACTAAGTGACGCCTTATTTCCAACAAAATAATAATATGTTCCCTTTTGGTGCCAATTCAATAAAAATAAAAATTAAAGAACGATTATTATTGAATTTCAGTAAAACTTGTTTATAGGTACTACCTCACAATTCATAAAATGTCAACATGAAGTTTCCTATTTTACGTTTTATAATAATTCTTTGAAATTAATGATCCTTGCTTCTGAATTACACATTTTGTATTTTATTTATAATTATTGCTGAAAATGGTGGATGCGCAGGGACAATATTACGTTGATTATTTAAATAAGTAAAATTAATTAAATGTTTTGTCTAACTTTTTAGTAGATTTTAGTTAAAAGGTTTGCCTTGTTTTATTCCTGGCACTGTAATCCAAACCATCTTAATAGTGCATTAAGAAAGAATAAAATAAAGAAAACTGGCAAAAATAAATGTCCTGTCGTTGCGAACCAATTTATTTTGTTCTTGCATAATTTATTCAACTTGAAGTTTAACAATAAAAATGACTAACTGAAGTGGCAATGACCAAATCAATATAACAACAGGTCTCTAAAAAATCAGCTCCTACGAAATGTCAATAATTTAATAAAGACAGACTGCATCTAAAAAAAATTAAAGAAAAGTGAAAACAATCCAACAATACAACTTTTCCTTTCATTGTTCCAACACTTGATTTGTTTATAACAACATACTGTGGTTTCACAAGAACGCACAATCAATAATAAATAAAACTAACTAACCATGCAGATATCCTCTTCCCCAAACCCAAACACGACACACACTGTTTACTTGAAAATCAAACACCGATAGGATTACATTACACAATCACAAACACAAAATTTCAGGATTAAAGCGGTCACAAATTCAGCGGGTGGGGTTGGTTTTCGTAGATTTTCACGTATACACGAGGAAGTGGTTGAATTGGACGCCACCTTTTGGATAAGTTGTGATATGCGGAAACGCGTATTGATTTTGTGAACGTTTACCCCTTTGATTAAGGGTGCATGCGCCGTGGTTGTGGCCAACTGTCAATGATATGTTTGTTTTGACTAAAAAATAGACTGAAAATAGTTTTAAGAGTTTTTTAATTCATTGTTGTGTAATGTGGAATTAAAGAAAAATTAGAGAAAAGTGTATTGTTTTCTTGTGCCCTATATCATCCAAAATAATTGTGAATAAAAAAGTAAAGCAAAACAAAGTTAAAATATTTGAAAATTGCAATTGCACAATAATTTCGTTTTTCTGTAAAAAACTTTTACAGTGTATTGTAACATACAGGGTGAGTCATTGATAGGCGCGCGCTCGATTGCACTTACACTGTCAAAGATATAGAAATAAATCAAGTGGCATGGCAAATGGGAAGTCAGAGGACACGTTCCAAAATTATTTTGCCCTATACAGGATGTTCTGTTTTTACAGTGCAGCCTTTAACATAGTTTTTTAATGGCAGCCCCTGTATATTTGTATATATTTAAATGTGCACTTTTTAGGTTTTATAAATGAGTTTAGTTTTTGCAATTTAACCGTTCAGAAGTTATTTAATTTTTTTACAATTTAATGCATCTGCAGGCACATATTATTAAAAATCACAGAGCGCTTGGTTTTTGGGATATTTTGTCCGTGGTTAAACAAATGTCATTTTGGTAAACTTTGAAGGACCATAACTTGATTTTTTTAAATAGCACCTCCTGTGTTTTATTACTTAGTACTATTCAGTGTCTTATTTTACTTCTTTTTTACTTTTAAATTTTTTTCCAAAAGTTGACAGTTTAGGAAATAATTCGGTTTTTTTACAAATGCAAATAAAATCCCTTGTATAGCAACGTATACATGATTTTTCAAGAATTCCTTCTTTGCGAATACTTACTTTATAATAACTATCTACTTTTGCTAATGTGCAAATAAACTCGAAATACGTATGTATTTAAAATTTTGAAAGAATTAAACAAACTCGAATAAAAAAAATAAAACAGTCAAACGTAAAGGATTTGGCCGAAAAAGATAAAAAAGTGCATTCAAAGATTTGACTTTAGTGTTTATTTTTGAAATAAAACTTAAGCTGTAAGATTTTTGTTAAAGGTCAATGCACACACAAGTAACTTAAAAAAATAAACTTATACATAATGATTCCGTCAAAACCCCTCATTAAAGTATTAAAAGTTCTAATAAAGATATTTATGTGAAAGTTGCTACTCAGGCATAATCCGTTAACTTCTGCTTAATGAAAATATTTTCAAGATAGCAGCACATTTTTTGACTTTAGTTAGCGGAAAAAACAGCTTCTGGAACATCAAACGAATACGACAATAAATTAACATCGACATGACAGAAAATAAAAGAGGAAAAATCGACACCGTTGTTATGCAAAACAAATGAAAAAATATATCAAAATTAAGCTGCCTAAAAAAAATCTGACTCAATTTTTGTGCTTAACTGAACGTCTGTTATCACCATATGAGAGTTTGTCTGACAACTTTAAACCACCCTGTATTTTAACAAAATTTTATAAAAAAATTTAATGAAATTTTGGTTAAAAAACAGCCTAGACGCGTCCAAAGGTATAATTACCATTTTCAGGTTAAATTATTTGGTTATTGAGCCGTTTTTGACGAAATTTTCTTTAAAACAGCTTACTCGAGTGAAACAGTCACTATACATATTTTTTTTTATTGAAAGAACAAACTAAAATCTAGGCAAGTAAGATAAAATAGCATAAATTTATACTTTGGTGACTTTGTAATCAGTTTTACTGAAACATTAAAAATAACTTATCTTTTAAATCAAAATTGTGCTTAGACACTTGAAAAATGTGGCGAATTTTCGTTGAGGAAAAGTAATATAACGTCTAAACCTCACATTAGAAGTATGGAAAGTTCTAATACAGATATAGATAGATATAGATACAGATGAAAGTTGGTACTCAATCATAATCCGTTGAGTTTAACTCAATGAAAATATTTTCAAGATGGCAGCACTTTCGGTTATACCGGAAATCGCTATTAATTTTCTTATTTCAAATAGAATGCTATGTTTTCCACTGTGTTTTTGGATTAGTTGAGTTATTTTAAGGGAGTTTTTATCAGCTTTCTTTATGTCTAAATTTAACTGTTTTTGAGATATTTAGGATTTTTTGAAAATTTCTGGATTTGCACCTGTCATTTAAAAAATCGGTAACTCGCTTACTTTTAAAGATTTCAAAATCATATTTGAAGAATTAAAAAAGAAGGCCTGTATCTGTTCAAAATTGAAAAAGAAGTTAATAAACCCGAAAATTTTAAGGTTAAGTTTGGACAGTTTCAAGTACCCATAACTTAATTTTTTCAAATGGGATGTTTCAATTTTTATTTTACTAGATGGAGAAGAATTTTGTTCTGCATTGATCTGTGTTAGTATTCCCTTTATCTATTTGTGATAATCTTCAAATAATGTTGTCTTTTGTCATTGTAGAAAATTTCTCACTAACCACAGCTATTTTTGCAGTTTGTCATAAAAATATTTCTGATTAAACTTAAACGATAAACTCTGTTTAAAATTGTGTTATCCATCCCCTAAATATAAAATAAATTCATTAAATGTTGGTTTAAAAAACTTTAATTTCTCACATTTTTTCATTCGTTTTCATGGCAAAGTATGAGAATAGATCTATGGCTAATGAATTTCTCAATACCAGCAAAAAGTTATTGTGCCTTGAAAACTATTAAACATAAGTATAGGGAATGTTAATATAGACCGATGCAGAATTAAATTTTCTACCATTTCATGAAATAAAACTTTCGGCATTTCATTTGAAAAAAATGAGTTATGGGTGCTTAAAGTTCTGGAAACATAACTTTAAAATTTTGGAGTTTGTTATTCCTTTGTAGGGATTTGAAAACACCACAGGAAAGATCTAGGCTTCCTCTTTCAAATGAGCTAAAAAATATTTCCAAATTCTACAAAATGGCAAAGTTATCGATTTTTGAAGTGGAAGATGGAAATCCAAAAAAAAATTAAAAACCATAAATATTTCGTAAACGGCTAAATTTAGGTATAGGGACAGCTTATGAAAACTACCTTAAAGTAACTAGTAATTCAAAAGCGCATAAAACAATATAGTTTTCTATTTAAAATAAAGAAGTTGGTAGCCACATCCGGTATAACCCGGAAGTGCTGCCATCTTTCAAATATTACCATTGAGCAGGTCCTAAAAGATTGTTTGTATACAAATTTTCAGATGACTATCATTTTTAGAACTTCTAATACTTTTAATGTGGGGTTTAGACGGAACAGCCTGTATGAATTTGTTCTAAAACATTAAAAAAAATATCTTAAATTAAAAATTGCAATAACTTAGGTTGGATTTTTAAGTGAAAAAGTAAACTATCCAATCTTGTAAAACACTTATAGTGATAATGAGTTTCAAGTGAATGTTAGATTTGACCGAATCATGTTTTATTGACCAATCGTTTATGAAATTAAAGTCATTTGATACAAACGCCTCCCAACAAACATGAAGTGTATTCAACTATTTGTGTTTTTCTCACTAAAAATTGGGGTAAATAAATTTGAAATTTGTTTGTACTACAATAAATTTTAGGTCGATCTGAGTGACCCTTTGGTGGAACTCCCAAACGGCTTAATAAGAGGGCAAAGAATAAAAACCCAAAACAATGAATTCTACTCTTTCAAAAAAATACCATATGCCCAACCACCTATTGGTACTTTGCGATTTCAAGCCCCTCGTGAACCCAGGAATTGGGACGGTGTTTTGGACTGCACCACTATGGACGTTGTTTGTTACCAGATGTTTAACAAATTGGAGAATCAATCAGAAAATTGCCTTTTTTTAAATGTTTACACACCCAACTTGCCGGAGTTTGTAAATGAGTCATTTCCAGTCATGGTATACATCCATGGTGGTGGTTTCACAGAAGGAATGACCCAACAATACGACCCACGGCTCTTTGTGGAAAATGGGGTGGTTTTAGTTACTTTTAACTACCGTTTAGGACCATTTGGTACCACCACCACCAAAACAAAAAATTTTGTTTTTTTATCAAAAAGATTTTAGGTTTTCTCTCCACTCAAGATGATACGATCCCCGGAAACAACGGGTTAAAAGATCAGAATATGGCCTTGAAATGGGTGCACAAAAATATTGAATTTTTCAGTGGGGACCCTCAAAAAGTCACACTTTTTGGGCACAGTGCAGGGTCAGCTTCAGTCGGTTATCACCTCCTTAACCTCAAATCGGAAGATTTATTTTGGGCCGCAATTTGTCAAAGTGGGTCCGTTTTAGGGCCATGGGCCTATCAAAGGCAACCGAGACGACAAGCTTTCCTCACTGCTAGTTTTATAAATGAGACATTTCTTGAGCAAAATGATTCGAAAAAATTGCTTGAATTTTTGCAAAACGTGGAACCAGGAACGATTCGATCAGCTGCCGAAATGTTTTACGATTTTGTAAGTTTTTCAACTTGTGTACTCTCTTCCAAGCGAAATAGTGAAGATTGACTAAAGGTAATATTTCATGATAACAATACTGTTGGGGACAGAGAATTATTAGTCTGCAGTAAAATGCAAATTAGGGTTTTTTCGGGCTTGCTTCGGCTTAGACCCCATATCTGTTCACAGCAACATCTGTTTTGAAAAGTGTGACGAAATGGGCAATAAACATCTTTACCCTAATTTGCATTTTAGTGTAGACTAATCATTTTCTGTCCAACAGTATTGTTATCATAAAATATTGATTTTAGTCAATCTTCACTATTTCTCTTGGAAGAGAATAAGCACTACCGTTGTGACGTCCATGTTGAGGTAGGTCAGCAACTTGAACCTAAACAATGCTTTTCTTATAAACGTTTCGAAATTTCCCTTATTGCTTTAATGGAGTTGACGAAAGCGGTTTTGTTTCTGTTACTGTCGTGTCTTTGAAGCTTTTGGAAAAATCACAATTAAGAAATTCTCTATTTTGGTTACCGAGATTAGTACTTTACTAAATAAAAATTTATTTATAAAATAACATTTGTCAATTAAAAATGAGTTGTTTTCTACAATGTGTTTTTAAATGATTCTCATCTTGTCGTCTGTGAATTTCTCATGTAAAATAATAAATGCCGATTTATAGAGCTAATAACAGGCATTTAGACATCGAATATTACCTTTCTCTATTTATTAAGTTTCCAGTTCGGAAATAAACTTCGATAATAAAAGTGTTTTCTTGCAATAGTCATACTCCTATTTTTAAGAACTTTGAAATCACATTTGTAAAATTAAAAAAGAAAGCCTATATCTGTTCTTCGGTGTTCAAAATTGGAAAAAAAGTTAATGAACTAAAAAATTTGAAGGTTAAGTTTGGACAAGTGCAAGTACCCATAACTCAATTTTTTCTAATGAATTTTTATTTTACTAGATGGAGGAGAATTTAGTGAGGTGATTGGAAAAAGAAACTCAATGAAATTTTATCTAATACCTTCAAAACTAGTAACTACGAATCGAAAAACAAAACGGAAGACAGATTTTATGCCAAATAGGCCCACTCATCGAGCTCACTTTTAATTTCCGATGCAAATCGAAAGGAGGGTCAAAAAATTTAAAAAAGTCATAAAATATTTAAGTTCAAAATTAATAGGTAAAAACATAATCTTCATACGGTAAATACGAAAAATACAAAACCGGAGATAGGATTGTGTAAAACAAAAAGTGAATATAATAGGTTTGTAGAAGTGAGAAAAGCGTTCAATATACCTAATCTAGTAATACTCGTACATATATTTATAAATACATATTATCTTTCAGTTAATTTTAAGCAAAGTTCTAAACGAAATTGTTGCTTTCACAAAAAATGTAAAATTAAGGGCCGATTTAGAGAAAGTTTCATCAAATTTTAATTTGTTGTTAAAAGTTAACAACGCGAATAGACCAATCAGATTGGCAGTTTGGTTACGTGATAAGTTAATCACGCATTTAATTGCGAATTAAATTAATGACGCTTCTATAAACCAGTCCTAAGAGCCGGTTTACAGAACATTTTAATTGCAGTTAAATTTTAATCGCGATTAACTTGATATTTGTCAATGCATTTTAAATGGCAACTTGATTCGAATTAGTTTAATTCTGAATTAAATCTTAATTTCGCTTTCTGTAAACCGTCCCTAAGTAATATTACAATAATTATAAAATAGTCTAAAGGGTGTTTTGTTCACACGCATGCACTTCTTGCATTGCTGTGCTCATAATTAATTCCAGGATTTTGTTTTTATATTCCTATTTGCTCGAGAAAATTTTGCTTAAAAAGTCATTTTGCGTGCGTTTTTTTTTGTTATGGAACATTTATTGATTTAAACATTTTATTAAAAAGAGTTTTTAATTTTTTTTTGAAAATATTTTGTTTTACGTTTGAACATTTAAAGAAAAATACATTGTATTTATATATTTTTTTATTTTTAACGATTACACGAGCGTCCAGTCGAAAATGAGGTTATTGTCATCTGTTTCTCTAGATTTGTAAATCATTTAAAAATGAAAAATTTTTTAAAAATTTTCCTCAAAAATTATTGCCTTTTTTAATTAGAAACTTACTATTCTCGCAAAATTTTGCTGAAATAAACCTAAAATGGAAACTAGCTTCTTATTTTTAATTTTATTTAAGAACTGTAGCAACCATTCTTGTTTTTCTCTCGATTTTGATCACAAGATCAATGATATAATTTTTTTTTGCACTTTTCTTGTTCTGTCTAAAAATAGTTACTAATAATACGAGTGCGAAAACACAAGCTTAAAGTTCGAGGGCTATTGTTATGCAACAAGCGTTATTCAAATTTTTTTAATTTAAAACACGTTGCTAAGGGGAAGCGTGTTTTAAATTAGTGAAAACAGGTTGCTATCGGAAACGTGTTTTAAAATAGTGTTTAAAATCTAGGACTCAGATAGTAAAAAGGAGCCTCAAAAAATATTACCAACAAAAAAATAAATAAATATGACCTGACCTTTAGAACAACCAAAAAAAAAACAAAAAAGTACTGTTCAAGTAATTAGCCTACTTTAACAAGCGTGGAAATGTTACTTCACTCTGATAGCATGTTTTTAAATTAGATTTTGAATGGTACAAGTGATGATTTTGCGGCAACTGAAGGATCAAGTTGGGCCCCGACTTTGGAAATCAAAAATGAGGATTCTTTTATTAGTGAAAAAATGTTCAAATTGTTGAAAAGTGGTAAATTTGTTAAAGTGCCTTTAATGATTGGGATGACCACTGAGGAAAATTTATCAATGGACCACAAAAATTTTGACAAAAATGTCGAACAGTATGATATTTCTTATAAAACTTTGGTGCCGGTTGACATAACAGGAGATGAAGAAAAATTAAATGAAATTGGTCGAAAGATTCGAGACATGTACACAGGAGGGAAAAACTTTTCGAAAAATATTGGAGACGCCATTCGAGTAGGTACCATTTTTCAATTATCATTTTCCTAAAATTCGTCCAGTTTTCCAGTGATAATGACATGACTCGCCCGATTATGAAACAAGCCGAGATTTACTCAAAATTCGCTCCAACTTACTTTTACCAATTTTCTTACGACGGAAATTTTGCAGGGTTTAGTCTAACTTATCCAGGTAATACTTACAAGTTTTTACTGTACCTGATTTTTTAGTCATGTTTTAGGTACTGGAAGTGTTGCTCATGCCGAGGAATTATATTATCTTTTTGATTTTATTCATGACATCAAAAGTTTTCCAAAAGAAGATCAAATTGTACGAAATCGTTTAATTAAACTGTGGACCAATTTTGCCAAATTTAGGTAATTACACTTAAAAATTTTATGTTTCAAAATATTTTTCAGTTTTCTTTTAGGAATCCGACACCAACGCTAATGGAAAATGTTTCTTGGCCACAACTAAAAGTGGAGGAAAATGATTTTCCATATCTTGATATTGGAGCAAATTTGACAGTTAAGAATTTCCCCAAAAAAGAAATTTATAAAAAATGGAGTCAAATATATGAAAGTTTAGGACATGATGATTTTGATACTTATTAATTATTATTATTAGAAAACAAGTGTTAATAATAATCATAAAGACAATTATGGAATTTATAGTTTTCACAAATAATACATATTTCTCAAAATATTTGCTAATCAGGCTCTTACTTACTTACTTACTACCTCCTATTAGCTTAATTTAAAAGTTTTTTTTAATTGAGTTTTTAGCGCAAAAGGCAAACAGTACAAAACTACACCAATTCTAAAATAATTTGTCCTGTTTTGGACAAAATTTCACAAATTAATTGGATTGTGACGCTGAAAAATAAAGAAATTTTATTCAAATTCAAATTACCTAATAGTTGTGCAAACCACAGTTTTATCAAAAAACTGAGCATGCTTAAATATTCAAAAAATGCAAACACAAGTTCCTTTTTATTTGAACGAAGTTCACTGTTTTTTGGTTTATTTTTGACGAAATTTCGAAAAATAATGAGATGATGCTTAGGTGAAAAACCTGACAGCGATATTTTTGCCTTACCTATTGTAAGGATAAAATGAAACTAAAAAATAGTTAAAAAAATTGTAAAAGGACTTCATGGTTTTTAGATATTTTTTGGTATTAATTAATAAAATCTCTAGTCGAAAAAATCGTTTAAATTTGACAAACAGAGCAAAATTTTATTATTTTGCAAACGCATTTTAGCTTATTTTACAAAAAAAATTCCTTTGAACGGTACGAAAGTTTACATTGGTATAATTGGGTTTCCGGGTGAAAACGTTAAAATTTTCAAAAAAGATAAAACTTAAACGTAATTTTCATGTCAAAATTAGTTCTTTTTAGCTCGATTTAACCGAAAAATTAGATTTCTACCTAAAATTAGAAAAAAGACAAAAATAACACTCTTTGAGCACTGTACATTATTTTATTGGCATAATTTTGCGTAGCTGAGTAAAAACGAGAATACGATTGAAAAAGTCAAACCTTTTGTGTAAGTTTTATAGTAATTTAACGGTTCTTTGTTCCAACGCTTTTGTAACAAAATTAAAAAAAAATCTTTAGATCAAAAATATTTTTTTCTACTTTGGTTTTACAAATTGTTTGTTGTGAAACTGAAACACTTTCACAAAGAGAACTTTTGTGCAACTCCTTTTAGTAAATTTTTAGGCATTGTATTGGCAGTACTGACCTGAGGGGTCTTCAGTCATCACTGTAATTTAGACTGTGCTCTGTCAACAGCGTCAAGTCGTTTATTGATAAAGCCCGAATAATTAACAAAATTAACAGGAAATAGTTTGAACAGATTTTAAATTAAACAAAAACAAACAACTAAAAGAGTAAGAAGAAAAAATAGTATATTACACTCGTTTTATAAGACTTAGTTGCGGCACTCGTTCTATTGGATCACTCCTTCGTCGTGCTCCAAAACCATTCGTGCCACAATAGAACGTCTTATAAAAAACGTATAATAATATACTATAAACGCACATTAAATTGTTTGAAATGAAATTTACGTGAAGTAACTGGAATCATATAAAAAATAAACACACTTTTTTCAAAAAATGATTGTAAATTACTAACATTTTAGAAGTGATTTATTGATTTTTTCTACTTATGTTGGACGTAGTCTCTCAAAATAACCGCTCCTGTGATTAAAACTAACTTTTTTTAGCTTTATTTTTACCGCACTATCAAGAGGCTAAAAATTTTAATTCAAATTTGTGCGCTAAAAAACAAAAAACAATAACTTCGTACTAATTTTATCTTTTCGTGTCTGTAATTAATGAAACACTCAAAAAACACGTTAAATTATGTACCCATGTAAAATTTGGTTCATTTTTTCCTAAATGGATTTCTGAAAAGGAACAAAATAATGGGAAAATTCAAAGTCGACGTCCACAGAGTTTTATTAAAAATTATAAAAAAATTATAAAAGAAAAAGGGGATATGTACACGATTGCTGAAAACTGATTCTTGTGTAGAATTTCATGCTGAAATCGAATTTGTAGGTCGCTTTTTAATTTGGAATTGCCTTCATTATGAAAAAGAGGTTTTTTGAAAATTTTTGAAAAACGAAAATTGGGCAAATTTTGTATTTACATCGTCATATTTTCCTTCTGAATAAAGCTAGAAACTTCATTCTTTTTGTACTAGATTTCCCAGTAAATGTAGATTTCAACGTATATAAGTAAGCTTTTGACTTTACAAAAAAAAGTAAGAAAATCACAGTTTTCTTGTAACGTGCCATATTTGTGTAGTGAAATTGTTTTATTTTAAAAGATAGACCCCTACATATCGAGATGAAATGATGTCAATAGTTCAAATAAATTTTTGATGTAAGAATCATTGCGATATCTGTAATACTCACCTAGTTATTGCAATTTAAAGTTACTGCAATATGCGCGCGGAATTCAGATCGCGGCATATCTCCCTTTGTAGTGACTACAGGACCACTGGACCAAGCTCGCTAGGTCAAATGCCCGCGCTATGTCATTTGACTTCTTTTAGTTTTTATGTTATATTTTTTTCAATTACAAACATTTCAAGAACCAAAACGGTAAATAATAAAATCACCAATAATTTTTCACGTCAAAATTGTTTATTTATTAACTAAACCCCTTGCAAGTGGTTAAAATCACGCATTTTATTCCTAGTTCATCACTTTCTTAACTTTTTTCGTCGTTTTTTTTTAATATGTGACTTTATAACTCAAGAATAAGCTAAGTGACTCAAAAATGGCCAAAATCATGTAACTGATTTTCAAATAATGAGCAACAAAGATTCTTTGTTCGATCACTTTTATGAATACGTGAATTACGATACAAATTATTATAAAAAAATTTCAATTTATTATCATGCGATGTCTGATTTATTAATCAGAAAAAGAACGCAATTGCAAGGCTTCGTTTTATAGGCACAACATCTTTAAATTTGTTAGTTACTGGATTTAAAAGTTTAAAAAAGAAATGACTAAAATGTGAAGTTTTAACTAAGTTCAAGGGATTTAGTTAGTAAATAAACTGTTCTTTGACGTGGAAATTATTAATTATTTTACATATTGTTTACTGTGTTTGGACCTTTGAATTGTTTGTAATTGAAAAAAATAGATTTAAGACTAAGAGGAGTCGAACGACATAGCGCGGCATTTGACCTAGCAAGCTTAGTCCAGTGGTCCTGTAGTCACTACAAAGAAAGATATGTCCTGATTTCCACTTTGCGCTCATATTGCATTAACTTTAAATTGCAATAACTAGGTGAGTGTTACAGATATCGAAATGATTCTTACACCAAAAACTTTTTTAAACTAAACAGGGGTCTATCTTTTAAAATAAAAAAATTTCTCGCATCTCGAAAATTCACTACACAAATATGACACGTTACAAGAAAACTGTAATTTTCTTACTTTTCTTTTGTAAAATCTAAAGCTTGTTTAAATATGTTATAATCTACATATATTTGGGAAACTAGTGCAAAAAAAGCATTTTCTGGCTTTATTTAGAAGGAAAATATGACGATGTAAAAACAAAATTTAGTCAATTTTCGTATTTCAAAAATTTTCCGAAAAACGTCTTTTTTATAATGAAGGCAATTCCAAATCGAAAAGCGACCTACAGATTCGAATTTAGCAGAAAATTCTACATAAGAATCAGTTTTCAGCCATCGTGTGCAATCGAATCCAGACCAACTTCTTAAATAATCGACTTTTGAGATACCTGCTCCCGGACTAAACAGTTTCAGTCTTGCGTTTACATTGCAAAAGAAATGAAAAATGAAAAATTGAATAGATTGAAAATTGCATTGTTAAAAAGAGGTTAAAAAATAAAAAATTGACAAAGTTACGTAAAATATTTAACAACTCAAAACAGAACCACTATTGAGGATAATTCTGTTTTCAATTGTTAAATATTTTATGTAATTTGTTCGTTTTTCTTTTCAATATTGTTTAATAATGTAATATTAAATTGTTTTAATTGCGAAGTTTTCATTTTTTTTCAATGCAAACATAAGGTTGAAGATGTTGGTAGTTACCAATAGAATACCTATGTTTCCTTTCATAATTTCTTATCATCTTTAATAATAAAATTTTGTGGAGCGCGACTTTTTTACATCATTTTGTTAAATTGTGTGTCTAATTCTTGACTCAATTTTCTTAATTTTTCGGCATGCTTAGCGAAAAATTGTAAAAAATTCCAAGTCTTTAGCTTAAAGACGTGAAACAAAACATGACAAATACCATATTTATCTTAACGTAGTGCGTCTTGTTTTGTATTTTTAAACATCTACTTCAAACAATTGCAATTGGAAAAATGTGCTTTGATGATCGATTCTTGCTAAATTTTGAACATAGATTAATAATTTTTCTGCCTGCTTTTAGCAAAAATTCGTGTTCCTAGACATATCTTTAGGTCAAAAACGTTGGTAAACAAACATTCAAGACCAAAAGCAGTTATTGTTTTCCAGTTCCCAGCTCACAAGCAGTAGCACTTTTCGAATTAATTCCGTTATTTTTCGGCTTACTTTGGATTATAAATTTTGGGCAATAGAATAGTAACAAATCTACAACCATCTGTTTATTTTGAAAACAACCGAATATACGCGGTGCTGCATTTTGGATGTCCGAATAAGGGATCTCCGAAACTAATAGGTTTAGAGAAAAACGAGTGACACATTCTGGGTCAGTTTTTCGAGAAAATAATTTTTGCGGTCAAAACCGCATCCCGCTATCGTCGTTTGTTTTCGACTTATAAAACAAAAGTTATTATTTTAGCGAAATCTTAAAAAACATATTATTCTTTTTATAAAAGATACATATTCGAAACATAAACATCATACAGGCACTTTTTTACAGAAAATTTAATAATGTTATTAGCGATTTTTTTAACCTTACGTTAAGCTGTAATATCATAAAATTGTATTTTTTTAAATTGGAATCAGAGGCGGCGGCTATGACATTTTCAAAAAGCTTATTTTTTTCTGAACTGAAAACAACATAAATACAGTTTGATATTTTTATATACTTATGTATACAAAAATTTGATCTAACAATAATTTATTCTGCTGTTTTTGATTTAATTAGTGTTCATTAAATCATTAAATTATAAATATTTGTTAGGTAGTATATTTTTTATAGTTTTAATTAAAAATCCAAAATTTTTTTATGGTCTACTAAAAGAAAAAGCAAAATGTTAAATATTTTTTAAATATTTGAAAATAATGTATTACACAAATAGCCAAATAAAATCAGATTTTTTAAAACGTCAACTTTTGGTATAAGTTGAAAACAAAAGACGATAGCGGGATGTGGTTTAGACCAAAATTATTTTCTCAAAATACGAACCCGAGAATGTGTCACTCGTTTTTCCCTAAACCTCTTAGTTTCAGAAATCCCTATTCGGACATCCAAAATGGCGTACCCTGTACAAAATTAAAGTAATTTTTATTGAAAACTGAAACAATTTTTGACCAATGTTGATCATTTTTTAATTAATATTAAGCGATTATGTTAATTAAAATCGTGATTAAATATTCAAAAAAGCCCAAAATAAAAGAGCTGTCTCAATTCACTAGTTCAAAAAAGTGCTAAATTCAAAAAAGTGCTTGAATGTTTGAAACACACAAAAAACTAAAGCCATCTTAAAAAAAAATTAGAATTGATTATAATTATTGAGCAGTTTTTTTTGGGTGTCTAATATCACGTTATCAAACTGTAATTTTAGATAAATCACTCTCTGTATAGAAAGTTTTTGTGTATATGTTTTTCTAAATTATAAGAGGTGCTCTGAAATAAGTACAACAATTTTTTTTAAGTAGGTATATTTTTCACAATTTTTAAAAAATATACAGTTTGAGCAATTTACAACAGGTTCCTTGTAGCACATTAAACAGTGATCCAGTTTTCGACAACCGTTTTATATTTCTCCAACCACTTGATATTATTAGCGACAGTTTCTAAAGCTTGTTGTCGTGCGGCAGCACCTGCACCGGCCTCTGGATACTTAGCAAAGAAAGATTTCATCTACAAAAAACAAACATCAAGTTTAAGAAGATCACACTATCATTGAAACTAACCTCATCGACTTTCAAATTTGTTGAAAATCGGTTAGTTATCGCTGGAATAAGTCGTCCCAAATAACGGTCGTTTAAGGTAAACCTTTCAACTAAATAGGGCCAATTTTCACTAAAAATAGTATTTCAGTGGATTATGTGGATTATTTTTTTAATAATTAATTAAATTACCGGACATAATCCCAAACAATTGGAGTTCCAACAGGATTAGATGAAATATATTGCAACAAAGTGAAATAATCTTGACTTCGAACATAAGTCTCATCTTTGGCTAAATCAATCAATCTGAAACAAAAATTCAACAAACGAAGTCAAACAAATACAAAACTTACTTGGTCAAAAGTGATGGATTTCGCACATTGGCTAAACCATTCATCAATTTTAGTTTTTCATTGGCATCAGTCTCATTAGCAAAAATTTCGAAAACTTTATTCCAAGTAACTTCATCAGCAGTTACCATACCTAAAAAAAAATGAAAAAACAAAATAAAAATATAAATAAATATTTTTTTTTACCAAATTTATAAACAATCGATCGCAAATTCGGCGAAATCTCAAACGAATTATCATCGATCCATTGCCCAAAAATGCTTTTAGCCTCATTCAAAGCCTCATCGTAGTCCATAACACAGGCTAGATTTAAAATAACCACACGTGCCAACCTAAAATCGCAATTTAGTGACTTTACACATAGGTACTCAAGTTGGTACTACTTCTCCAAATGGCCTTCACTGTCATCGCTGTCGTCCCAAGTCAAATTGTCATAAGCCGGCTTCAATAAAGTGACCACATAATTCTAAAATAGTATATTAAAGTATGAGTGGATATTGAGGTATTTAAAACACGCGCAATTTTTCAAGCAAATCGGTGTAGCAGGAGTGCTAGAAATAGACCAGTTGTTTTAAAGACCATTTAATTATTTTTTTATTTGTACACTTTGAAATCATAAATATTAATATTAATATTACAAAAATTGGAAATGTAATGTAAGATCAGTATATCTTTCGTTGCCATGGAATTGATTGTCATTATAAAAAAAATATAAAATAAAAAATCATAAAAAAGTTGTCATTTATCACGTTTCTTGGGTTATTTATGTTGCCACGGCCACTTTAAAAAAACGCGCGTTTTTGAAAGTTGCTGCGTGCTTTAAATAAGCAAAATAGATTACCAATAAAAAAAATTAGTTTAATACAAGTTAGATAGATAAAGTCTAGAATTACATACCTTAAACCCTGAATCCAGTCTCGAATTTTGCAAATATTTAGCGATTTGTTGCAACTGTGAAGAGGCAACTCCCCAAGGAATATAGTTAGTTTCCTTAGTTAGATATTTAGTCATAGTTAGGGGAATTTCGTAGCTCAAATCGCCCGACTGTGCGATACTGAAACTTTCTTCAAGTAAATGTGTTCGGTCGGCAATTGATAACGACTCAATATTTTCAGTAAGTGTTTTCCAATCATTTTCAGCATAATTAACGCGGTAATAACCGATCTGACTTGGGTTAAATTTAATCCATTTGGCATTGGCCGGTTTATCAATGACCACTAAAAATGTATCAATTAAAAAACATAAACAAAAATATTGAATTAATACTAACACCGATCAGATTTGTAATTAAACCAGTAGATTTTATCCGATTCTCCCAAATCAGTAATGAATTTGACGGGGACACTCCATTTGTAACTAAAATTTGAAAATTGTGGTTAAAGTGGCCAGAAGTTTAAAATCAAGTTGGTAACATTGTCCGCCGGTTTTAGGTTGACAAACGTCCGCCATAAATATTGAAAAGCTCAAAAATAACCAGTTTTCTTATAACAATTTAATGGCTTTAATGAGCGCCGAAAAAGGCACAATTTTCAGAATTTTGGTTGGTTCAAAAAATAGTAAAAAAAAGTGCTAAAAGCTTGATACAATTAAAAGATTGTAATTTTTGACTTACTTTTGTGATCTTTCGTTTCTTTTAGCAAAGTATCACAAACATTTTTATTCGATAAAAACTACCTAATACAGGGTGTCCATTTTTCGAGCTCCACCATGGAGATCTCAGTTATTACGAGATATGAGGTCGGTTAAATTAGTGCAAAGTTGCGCATTTTTATGCTCAAAATTTGATGTCATTTTTAGTTTTTGAATTATTGGGAAAAAACGGAAATTTGTAATTTTCGTTTTTATGTTTTCAAACGAAAACCACAAAAACTAGACTTATTTAACTAAGTCGTTCTTCAGGCACTTTTTTTACAAGGAATTTAAATCTGTCATCGTATTTTCCAAGGCGTTCTCGATGTCAGAGTTACTACACTCAAATTTGTTTTTTCTTATGAACGCCATATTTGACATTTGTGTTTTTTTAATAATTTCTTTTTGTTCCTGATTACAATGATATATCACATGATACGATTGAATCTTACACCTTGATTGAACTTTTGCAAAGAGAGCTTTGGAAAAAAAGTTCAACAATTTTGTTTTTAAACTAACTAGATTTTGGAAATTTAATTGAATTGTTTATTCCTAGCAAAATAAAATAAGACAAAGTTATAAAAATGTTGCACGCATATTTAATATAACTGACAAAATCTAGTTTGTTAAACCAAATTTTTGGCGTCTTTTTCCAAAGCACTCTTTGCAAAAATATATTTTTTTAAATTTTAATCAGCATGTAAGTTTAGATTTTATCATGTGATACATCATTATAATCAGAATCAAAAAGACTTTTCAAAAATACTAGTGTCAAATATGGCGTCCATAAAAAAACCAAAGTTGAGTTTTGTTAGTTACTCTGACATCAAAAACGCCTTGGAAAAGGCGATGACAGATTTAGATTTCTTGTAGAAAAGTGCCTGTAAAATGTCCTTAAAATGTTCTTAAAAACGTCTAGTTCTTTTAGTTTTCGTTTAAAAAAATTAAAACAAAAATTGTAATTTTTTTAATAATTCAAAAACTAAAAATGAAAAAATTTTCTTTTAGATAATGGTTTAGCATAAAAATGCGCAATTTTGCCCTAATTTAACCGACCTCCTATTTCTTATAGAGTTGTAGTAACTGAGATCCCCATGGTGGAGCTCAAAAACCGGACATTCTGTATAGACCAATTAATAAATAAGCATCTAGTTAAAAAGAGTACACTAGATCAAGGCGAAAAAAGCTATTTAGTAACAATTTTGTCACAATTTAGTGAATTCTCAGTCGGTTTTACATTATTAGTTAATGTTGTAAGCAAAATTTTGCGAAATAATTGTGTTTTTGGCTGAAAAATGAGCTAAAACGCCATTTAAAAACTATGTAATTGTCAACTGTTTGTTGATTTTTCGGTTTGTTTGACAAAATTTGCTTCGAGTCTAAATTTTTTAGTTTGAATTGAATATGCTTAAAAATAGCAAACGTATTAATGCCTAATTAGGTGAGTTTTCAGTTTAGTTAAAAAAAAATGTGTAGTTAGTGTGTTTTGATTAAAAAATTGAGGTATATTTAATTATGTTTATTTAGTTTTCTTTTTCGCCTTCTTTGTTTCCGTTCAATTTATAAAACTACCCTCTCGAGATTAATTTGTTGTCAATTATCTTGTCAATTAATGTTTTTTTATATATTTTTTTCTAATTTTTTGTATTAATTATTTTGTACAAATTCAATACAATTCAATTTTGATCAAAGTTTGATAAAGTGTGTTGATACACGTGCTGAAGCGCTCAAAAATTCAGATTTTAGTTCAAAAACTTTTAAAAGTTTTGAAATTCGATTAAAATTGTGGTTTTTCAGATTATTTATGTGAGAAATTTTCGGTAAAAAATAATCTATTTTTAAATAATAGAAACAAATAAAATATCGTTTCTCGATTTAGTTGTCAATAATTAGCTACAACAATTTCGACAAATCCTGCTAGTTTTTTGTCATTTTTGAAAAAATTTTACGAAAAAAGCTTGACTTTTTTAAATGAAAAAAGAAATGAGTCAAAAAAAAAATAATACCAGGTTATGACAAATTTAATTAATTGAAACACCTCCTAAGGTCTCAAAACAAACAAAAATAATATAATTTTCGATTTAATTGAGTCCTCGTTTAGCGTGTTTTAGCTTCAAAAAAAATCTTGGAAATAGAGGCTAAATGTATTTAATAACTTGAAAAAAATGAATGTAAAAATAACTTTCTGCCATTTTTTGTTATAAAATTTAGTCTTATTATTGGTGAAATTTCGTTCAAAACCACGAGTTAAATCAATTAAAACAAAGAAAACAATAGTTACAGTTCCATTTGATGATTTTTGAAGTAATTTCACAAAATTTTGTAAAAGAAATGAGTCTTGTAGTTCAAAAAGTAATTAAATTAACCAAAATAATAAGCTGAAATAAAATAATTTTGCGAAATAATTTTGTTTCTAGTGCAAAAATGTGCTAAAACAATAAAAATGGGCAAAAATAATACCTTTAAGATTAAGGGGAAACATGTTTTAGTGTGTTTATAAGCCGCAAGATGGCGAGGAATTGTATTGATAAAAGCTAATTTTACCATAGTTATGCTCGTTAGAGAAAATATACGATTTTTCATTGTTCAGTGTTGCCAACTTAAATTCAACGGGACAAGCCAAAAGTTCAAATGGATCAAAACTTACTTTAAAGGTGAGCTTTTCTGCGTCCTTGCCGTGTCATAATCCTTTAAAAATCGTTTCTGTGTGAACGTATAAGTATTTCCTTCAACTTTGGCTTCTAATATTGGATAACCCATTTGTACGGTAAAGGTATTGTAGTGAGACCGTGATTGATGATGGTTGATCGATGTTTAAATGATTTACAACTTATTTTAATTGATTTATTTAATTAATCTTGAATTTTACTTTTGTTTTCTTTTTTCGAAATGGTTTGGCTCGTCTAGTTAATTGATACGCTACATGATCATTTCACTTACCTACGTTGTGTTGTTTTGATGTACGAAGTCACTCTTATAATGATATCGTAATTTGATCTTAATTCTTATCAGAAAGGGTTCCGGATTTATCCGTAACGCAAGTCCGGATTCAAAGTAGTGTCAAAACGCATGGGAGAAGAAATTTAAACCACAAGTTTCCTCCAAAGTTATTTATTACAAGAATAATGAATATTCCGTTGGATGGATTACAATAATCAATGGTTATGAAAGTTTGATCAAATTTGGCCAATTGTTATTTGTTTTTGTATAGTAATGTCGTCAAAACATATCTCAGAGTCGTAACCACAATTCGTTTGAAATTCCAAGTAAATAGTTTCGAAGTTGCTGAGTGATACGAAAAAGTTTTATTGATATGATATGACGTTAATATTTAACATGAATTAATTTAATTCGATAATGTCCAAATAAATTAACCTACGTTTCAGATGATATTGTTCGAACTCATAGGATCTAGGCAATTGACAACGCGTTTCTAAATTACTTGTACCAAAGGCGGATTATAACATGCTCGCGGAATCTTTGATACGTGCATCGCATTGAATTTTGCGCCCTAGTGCCGAAATTCCGTCTCCGGTAAAAGTCAGGTGATCAACACCTAGAATGAATTTCGAATAAAACCCGGACATACAAGCTTTTACAAATCAATCTGAATAAATGTAGAAGTAATTTCTCTCTAAAGTTTTCCGTCCACGAGCTTTGACAAAGACTTGTGCAGAACTTTGCCATGTCGCGATATCAGTTTATTACAGATAATCACGGATGATTATGTCTGCTCGATCGTCCGTAGTAGCCTGCAAGTACGTGGAAGTACTTGCCGTTGGGACGGGAATTACAACGTCCATTCTAAGTACAACGGGCGGAAACTACGACCTGCCACCGCGTCTTAGACCTTGTTAAAGTTGGGGAAGAGCGTCCCCGGGGACTACGACTCTTCCCATGAAGATGGCCAACTCACGAGCCTGTAATTTCTGATCTGGACGCAAAAGAGAAACACTCTTTTGCTTTATCGCCTAACGCGTTGCGGAAGAGAAATCGTTCTACTCTAAACCTATCCTTAACTAGCAACAAATCCTTCTATTTCGTAATATTTTGGTGTATGCAACCTTAAATTATCTGTGTACAACAGTTTGAATAGCACCGTGGGTTTTGGATTTAGACTTTTGTTGTAGTTGAATATTTGTTTGATGCCGTTTCACTCAAATTTGTCGTAACAGATTTAGAAGTTAGAAGCAAAGAATATAAAGAACTTTTAATATTGTAATTTAAAGGTGGGATGGTTGAATTGAAAAATATGAAATTGTTTGTTGCGAGTTATTTTAAGTTGAAAATGATTTATTTAAAATTTATATAGCTGACGTAAGACGAAGCACAAGAATTTAAATAATTACTGGTCTTTTCGGCATTTCCGATGCTTAATAACTTGGTGGTTACGAGAGAATTTATGAAATGAATGATAATGATCACTATTTCGAAATGACTTAAATGATTTAATATTATAATATTAAATGAATAAAAAATTAATTAATCCTTTTGAGGGCCTACCTAGAAATTTTAATCCTCCTAACGCAGGGGGTTAGCTGCTTCCCAGGTGTTGTAGTTCGCAGCACTACCTAATCGAACGAACACTAAACTTGTCTCGTTTTTAACTTACTCACTAATCACTAACGCTATCACTTAATTCAAGAATTTAAATTAATTTAATTTAAAATTACGCTTAAATGCACTTAGTACAATTTAGACGCACTAAAAGGTAAACGAAGATGTTTTTTAAATTTATAAAAATTTAAAAGGGCAACACGACAATCGACTACCTCGAAAGACCGTCAAAAATCGAATCCCTCCTAAAGTCAAGGGCTCATCTTGCGTAAGCTACACTAACTCGCTTACCCCACTACCCTTGTTAAGTAGTTTCCACATATGCGAAATTTTGCAAATTTGACTCTTATGATGTCTTGGCATTTGATCAAACCTTGTTTAACTTTCTAAATATTATTATTAATTAACAGCTGGGGTGTTTTCCGATTAACAATTTCATTATAATTAAACATTAAATTTGGTAATCGTCGATCTGAACTGAATACAATACAAGAACGCTATGGAATTTCCCCAAATATCCTGAAAGAGAAATTAAACTCCAAAATTGGTTGTTGTCAGGTCTGAAGTTGTTTTTGGGAACACAATGAAATGAATTTTGTGTAACAACAAATTTTGTTTGTTTAAATAACACAGAAAATATAAGGGAGAACCCCGTGAGGAAACTGTAATTTTGGTCGTACTACCCCTTGTTAGATGTCGCCCCCAGTACTACACCGGTACTATTTTAACATTTCCGCGTTTTTCTCCAATTTCCTTAGGGATTTTCCTGTCTACTTTCCTCTTAGGATTATGTTAGTAACGGGCAGCAATCGTGTCATGCAAATTT
Organism: Tribolium castaneum; assembly: GCF_031307605.1. Taxonomy (NCBI): domain Eukaryota; kingdom Metazoa; phylum Arthropoda; class Insecta; order Coleoptera; family Tenebrionidae; genus Tribolium; species Tribolium castaneum. The sequence goes on from NC_087400.1 coordinate 17,288,532, forward strand.
TTTGCTTACAATAATTTAATTAAATAGAATGATTTATACATCCGAATTTCGACGGCTGCGCCTTAAATATTAGGGTTAAATTTTACATCAAAATGTTCAGAAAAATTTCGCGTGTTTTTCTAAACTACTGGTTTCGTGATCTGATGTTGATTTAACAAAGAAAACGTTAATTTCGCTGCAATTTCTTATAAGGAATGCACATGTGTGCTTGTAATTTGATATTCTTTTAAAAGCTCTGTTCTGTAACGAATTTGTCAACACCCCCTATTCAAGCGGCACTTGACCAACGTCGTTTTGGCTATACTAATCTAGTTAACAGACATGAATTTCAATCGACCAATTCGTTCTTGAAGTTTTGCAACAATTTGTTAACAATTACGCCGAATAAAATAAATTATTCAATTTTATTTGATGACTGGAGTACACTGCATAAAGACTCAACTTTTTGGTACGAAACGTTACGGGAATTTTTGAATAAGATGAAATTTTGATTCTTTCTCGAGTTGTTTACTGATCATCAACGTGCCTTAAATTGGCTCATAAATTCCTTTCTTTTTGAAACGTGACTAGTTAATTTCTAAACAAAATTTTGGATTTAATTTTAGGTTTATCAATAAATTTTGGCTATTTTAAACGAAAGTAAATTAATTATGCTTTTGTGAGAAAATCATTGGATTAGCTGGGCGACTGTGGTGCAGAGCCAGGCCGTCGCCAACCCCCATATCTTTGCATATCCACTTGTTAAAACACATGGCCTTTCGACCACCCAATTTGGCGATTTATAACGTTTTTAACAGTTCTTGGAAAGTTTCGTGGGAACGATAATTTTCTAAACATTTTAATGCTAACAAAGGAATAAATAAGTTAAATTAAAATTTGTTGCAACTTTTGAATTGAAGTTGAATTAATATTGTCAAAGAACTAAACGTTTAAACTGACTCCGAATATTTTGCGCTGGTTAATAAAATAAAATTTTAAATACCGCGATCATCACATTCGCCCCCTGTCTTGCGTTGCTTCGTAGATGCAGCGTAAGACACCGCGTGTAGGTTTGCTGTCCTCTGGTTGGTGGTCGGAATGGTGGAATCACCAGATGGTGGATGCGCCCATAATGTCAGAAACGCTCGAATTGGTAGATACGCCTCGAGATTGGCCCTCATGAACTTCTTGCGGTTTTATTTTAGTCGTCTCGTCGGTGGTAGAATTTCAAATTTGTCATGTTGTATACACCTTTAATTTCGTTCGTCACTGGGTCGGCGATTTGGTATGTGTTTGGATGAGGCTTGGCGATTATTTTGTACGGACCACTGTACAAAGGCATGAACTTGGCGAATTGGTGGGTTCTGGTATCGGAAGTCACTTTGTTCTTCAGTAGGACCCAATCTTCAATTTCCAGTACGGTAACTTCACCCTTTTGGTTTTTCTGCCGTAAGTTCGCGTGATGTCTCAAGTATTCGCGAGCCTTTTCATGAATTTCTTCTCTCGTGAGTGGCGGACGTACAGGCAGTAAACCCGATGTGACTGCATCTAGTGGGTTTGGTGGTGTTCTGCCGTACAGGATTTCATATGGAGAAAATCCGGTACTGATGTGTGGCACGTAGTTCAAACAATCTTCGATGTTGCTCAAATGGTTGACCCAACTGGTGTGGTTTTCTCTACAATACGCTCGGAAAATTCTCCCCAGCTCCCGCATTACGCGCTCGCTAGGGTTCGATTCTGGGTGACGAATCGACGAGAGCGTTGGTTGAATGTCGGCAGCTCTCAAACTATTCTGCCAAGTGTTCGAAATAAATTGTGTCCCGTGGTCGCTTAACACACATTTGGGTTTGATGTACCCAGAGAAATCCTCTATGAGACGTTTGGCAGCGATTTTGGCGGTGGCTTTTCTCAGTGGGTAAAGTTTGAGAAACTTGCTGAAGACGTCAATGACCACAAATACATAGGACGCCCCCAATCGACCTGTTGGTAAAGGCCCATAGAAATCGACGCAAACTAGGTCTCCAATGTGGTCGTAAAGGATTGGCGTTAATGGACCCTGATGTGGACGGTTGGAACTTTTTGTCTTCTGACAAAGGTCACAACTTCGTAGACGTTTCTTAATTGTACGATACATGTTCGGCCAGTAGTACTCGCGCTTCATGGAATTGTACACTTTGGTTGCCCCGAAATGGCCCAGGAGTTGGTGATGGTAATCCACGAGCTTAATTACCAAACTCTCAGGTATGGCCAGGCAAACGTCGTTTGAATTTTGAGATCTGTGAACTAACACATTATTTGTGAAATTATATTGGGACCAAACCCGTTGAGTTCTCGCATCTGGAGCAGCTGCACCGGATTGTTTGTTGGCAATTATTTGACTCAAAACAGGATCATCTGATTGGTGTTGTTTGAGATCGGACATCAGTTGGAGAATTTCAGGTGTGTTGTTGACTTCAAACATTGCAACTATTGGTTGTTCACGTGGATATTCATAACTGGCTTCACCGTCGGACGGGTATCGTGACAGGATGTCGGCAACTACATTATCCTTTCCTTTTACCAACTCGATTTCGTAGTCGTACTGTCCTAGTATCAAAGTCCATCGAGTTAGGCGTTCACTGAGCAAACGACAACGGCTCAGAAATTTCAAAGCTTGGTGGTCGGTTCGGATGATGATTTTTGTGACTTGGATGTAGATTCGAAATTTGTGTAAGGCAAAAATGACGCCGAGTAATTCCTTTTCTGTAGTCGTGTAGTTGAGTTCGGGTCCTTTCAAAGAGCGACTTGCAAAAGCGATCACACCTCGCGAACCGTCTTCCTGAATTTGATACAATTCCGCCCCCAATCCGTAACCAGAACTGTCAGTTTGGACGTAGAATATTTTATTCAGGTCGGGGTAACGTAACAACACAGCTTCGAGGAACAGCTCTTTCACACGATCGAAAGCTTCTTGTTCATTTCGTCCCCATCTCCATTTTTCACCCTTTCGAAGTAGTTTGTTTAAGTCTTGTGTGGCTGCACTGTATCGAGCACAAAATTTTCGATAAAAATTACAAAGTCCCAGGAAGGCTCGAACGTGTTTAGTTTTCTGGGGAACCGGAAAATTTCGGATGGCGCTGATTTTTTCCGGGTCGGCTTTGATACCGTTGATTGTGAGAATGTGCCCCAGAAATTTCACTTCCTTTTGTATGAAATTGGATTTTTCGAGATTTATCGTCATTCTAGCTTGCTTCAATTTTTCGAAAACTTGTCGGAGATGTTCCAAATGTTCGTTTAGCGTTTCGGAAGCCACTAACAAATCGTCGATATAATTCACGACGAATTCGCGAACTTCTGTTCCTAACACTACGTCCATTGCACGACTGAATGAACCCACAGCAGTTTTTAACCCGAAAGGTAGGACTTGGTATGTGTAACTGCGACCGTTGTACAGAAAGGCGGTGTACTGTCTGCTTTCTGGCGAAAGTGGGATTTGCCAGTACGACGATCTCAAATCAATGGTGGACATGTAGCGAATTTCGTGAAATCGACGTAATAATTCGTCAGCAGCGGGTGGTGACTCACAATCGGCGATCATTTTGGAATTGATCATTCGGGCGTCGAGGCAAATTCTCACCGTTCCATCTTTCTTTTTCACTACCGTCATGGGACTTGCGTAAGGTGACGCCTCACGTTTTATCACCCCCAAGTCTAACATTTCCTGAATTGTGGCGTCGACGGCAGGACGTAGAGCAAAAGGTACTGGGTACGGTCGTTTCAAGAAGGGAGTCTTGTCGTGTAGTTTTATTTCGTGAGTGTATTTGTGTGTTAGCCCTGGACGCAAACTAAAGATACATCTGTACTCTTGCAGCAGGTGTATTAATTTCCGTTTCTCGGCCTCAGGAATTTTTAATGGGTCCACCTTGGCTTGTAGGGCACTGGGTGACTCTAAGTGTTGCTTTTTGTTACAAGTCGTGATCGGCGCCGAATGATTGACTTCGATGTGACCAACAAGATCTTCCACATAATCCTCCGGTTCCGGTGGTATCTCCGTGGTTTTTCTAAACGGAAAACTGTGGTGCTTCTCCCCGTTTCTCAAAAGGATTTCGTTGTTATCGAAATCGATGACCGCGCGTTGTTCATTTAGCCAGTCTGCTCCCAAAATGGTTGGCTTGATTAAATTTTTAACGACAAGCGCCACGACGGGGTAGAGATGTTCGTCGATTTTGATTTCCAGGTAACACTGAATAACAACCTGGCAACTTCGCTGGCCGATGGCTCCACGAAGATGGATTGAGGTAACCGGTAATGTGGGCGGTTTGTTTCCGGTCTCGATCAACTTGGACCAAACTTCTTCGGAAATACAGCTGACTTCACTTCCGGTGTCCAAAAGCGCGGTGACTGATTGTTGTTGAGAGATTTGGATCTTAATCTCCGGCACGACCCTTTGTATGTTGTTGTTACCTGCGGCAGCGGATTTAATTATAGAAAAAACATTTAACTTAACCTGGGATGCTCGCGGTCGAGCATCGTTTTCCCCTTCTGTTGACTGTGACGAAGTTGAACGTTTACGTTTCTCTCCCGTCCTCAATTGTTGGTTCCTGCTGTCGCTTTGTGGGCCGTGCTGCTGGCCGGAGTACTTTAGGCCCCGTCCTGTACTCCGCCCCCGTTTCCCGAATTCTTGGAGTTTCGTGATGTTTCACCCTGCGCTCTCGAACTTGTGTTGTTGCGGTTGTCGTTGGGGTTGTTTTTGCGCCAGTGATTGTTGCTGTTGTTTCCGTTGTTATTGTGCCAACGGTTGTTGCTGGTGCTGGGTTGGTTGTTGCGCCATTGTTGTTCGTCACTTGAGCGTTTTGGGAAACCATTTCCACGATTTGCAGGAGCCGCAGGACGAGTTACTTCGTGGCGGTCAATGTTTGGCCGCGGGCGCTTTGGCTCGTTACGCCGCTGGTGGTCTGTTGCGCGGGGTCGTTCCCTGGGAGCGATGTTGGTTTTCTCTCCCGGATTTTGTCCCGGAATTTCTTGAGCTGCCAGGAATTCGGCGGCATCCGTGGTGGTACAGATTTTCTCTAATACCCACAACGACTGTATTCTTTCGGGGAAGTGACGCAGTAATTCATCCAGCAACACTTCCTCCGATAAAGGTGTTGTTAACATGTTCGCCATGTCGACGTAATAAGCAAAATGCGACAGCATCGTGCCCCTGGTTTCGTCATAGCGGCCTGTAGCGATTTGAAATCTGATGTCCCGTTGACGCTTGGCCGACCAGTAGGTCCGGAGAAAGTCCCGTCGAAAGTCCTCGTAACCACGCCACTTCTTCTGGAATATTCCCGTCCAATGTTTGGCATTGCCTTTCAAGCAATCCATGGCGACTCCCAAAAGACGCTGCGAGTCGAGCCCGAAAAAACGTCCATATTCTTCAATGGCTCGTAAGAATTTCACCGGATTTTGCCTTTTCAGGCCTTCGAAAGATGGTCGTTCAGGAGCTGGAAGTGGGCGATCCAGCAAGCTCCGGAGTACTCCGGAAATTGCGGCCACATTGTCTGTTGTGATTGGCATAGGTGGTGAGGCCATCACTGCTCCCGAAGTCGCTGATGTGGTCGAACTTCCCGGCTCTTGCACAAGAGGGCTCGCAAGAGGGGCTGGTTCCGGAGCTACCGGAATTTCCGGGTCGGGTTCTGGCGAAGTCGTCCCGTCGCTAGGTAGTGGAGTGACTTGCCAACCATCGACATCAGCGGCGGCGCTGGTACTTGGACGTACCTGAAGGATGGCTTGCGGTCTTTGAACCGCTGTCGACGTCGATGGCGCCGCGAAGTTTGGCACATTCCTTGGTTGTTGGGAGTTTAACCAACGAACGAACCACGTCGGCATTTCTTGCGGTGGGGCTCCGGCGTTTCCGGTGTTCCTGTTGTTTTCCATGTCGACAACCTTCAATCTCGGGTATCGAACGATCAAATAAATTGGAGTCCTAGAAATTTTAATAACACAGCAGTATCTTATTTACGGCAATTTTCCCCTCGGAAATGACACTTTATGACTTTGAATCCTGGTCACGGCACCAATAAAAATGTAGTGAGACTGTGATTGATGATGGTTGATCGATGTTTAAATGATTTACAACTTATTTTAATTGATTTATTTAATTAATCTTGAATTTTACTTTTGTTTTCTTTTTTCGAAATGGTTTGGCTCGTCTAGTTAATTGATACGCTACATGATCATTTCACTTACCTACGTTGTGTTGTTTTGATGTACGAAGTCACTCTTATAATGATATCGTAATTTGATCTTAATTCTTATCAGAAAGGGTTCCGGATTTATCCGTAACGCAAGTCCGGATTCAAAGTAGTGTCAAAACGCATGGGAGAAGAAATTTAAACCACAAGTTTCCTCCAAAGTTATTTATTACAAGAATAATGAATATTCCGTTGGATGGATTACAATAATCAATGGTTATGAAAGTTTGATCAAATTTGGCCAATTGTTATTTGTTTTTGTATAGTAATGTCGTCAAAACATATCTCAGAGTCGTAACCACAATTCGTTTGAAATTCCAAGTAAATAGTTTCGAAGTTGCTGAGTGATACGAAAAAGTTTTATTGATATGATATGACGTTAATATTTAACATGAATTAATTTAATTCGATAATGTCCAAATAAATTAACCTACGTTTCAGATGATATTGTTCGAACTCATAGGATCTAGGCAATTGACAACGCGTTTCTAAATTACTTGTACCAAAGGCGGATTATAACATGCTCGCGGAATCTTTGATACGTGCATCGCATTGAATTTTGCGCCCTAGTGCCGAAATTCCGTCTCCGGTAAAAGTCAGGTGATCAACACCTAGAATGAATTTCGAATAAAACCCGGACATACAAGCTTTTACAAATCAATCTGAATAAATGTAGAAGTAATTTCTCTCTAAAGTTTTCCGTCCACGAGCTTTGACAAAGACTTGTGCAGAACTTTGCCATGTCGCGATATCAGTTTATTACAGATAATCACGGATGATTATGTCTGCTCGATCGTCCGTAGTAGCCTGCAAGTACGTGGAAGTACTTGCCGTTGGGACGGGAATTACAACGTCCATTCTAAGTACAACGGGCGGAAACTACGACCTGCCACCGCGTCTTAGACCTTGTTAAAGTTGGGGAAGAGCGTCCCCGGGGACTACGACTCTTCCCATGAAGATGGCCAACTCACGAGCCTGTAATTTCTGATCTGGACGCAAAAGAGAAACACTCTTTTGCTTTATCGCCTAACGCGTTGCGGAAGAGAAATCGTTCTACTCTAAACCTATCCTTAACTAGCAACAAATCCTTCTATTTCGTAATATTTTGGTGTATGCAACCTTAAATTATCTGTGTACAACAGTTTGAATAGCACCGTGGGTTTTGGATTTAGACTTTTGTTGTAGTTGAATATTTGTTTGATGCCGTTTCACTCAAATTTGTCGTAACAGATTTAGAAGTTAGAAGCAAAGAATATAAAGAACTTTTAATATTGTAATTTAAAGGTGGGATGGTTGAATTGAAAAATATGAAATTGTTTGTTGCGAGTTATTTTAAGTTGAAAATGATTTATTTAAAATTTATATAGCTGACGTAAGACGAAGCACAAGAATTTAAATAATTACTGGTCTTTTCGGCATTTCCGATGCTTAATAACTTGGTGGTTACGAGAGAATTTATGAAATGAATGATAATGATCACTATTTCGAAATGACTTAAATGATTTAATATTATAATATTAAATGAATAAAAAATTAATTAATCCTTTTGAGGGCCTACCTAGAAATTTTAATCCTCCTAACGCAGGGGGTTAGCTGCTTCCCAGGTGTTGTAGTTCGCAGCACTACCTAATCGAACGAACACTAAACTTGTCTCGTTTTTAACTTACTCACTAATCACTAACGCTATCACTTAATTCAAGAATTTAAATTAATTTAATTTAAAATTACGCTTAAATGCACTTAGTACAATTTAGACGCACTAAAAGGTAAACGAAGATGTTTTTTAAATTTATAAAAATTTAAAAGGGCAACACGACAATCGACTACCTCGAAAGACCGTCAAAAATCGAATCCCTCCTAAAGTCAAGGGCTCATCTTGCGTAAGCTACACTAACTCGCTTACCCCACTACCCTTGTTAAGTAGTTTCCACATATGCGAAATTTTGCAAATTTGACTCTTATGATGTCTTGGCATTTGATCAAACCTTGTTTAACTTTCTAAATATTATTATTAATTAACAGCTGGGGTGTTTTCCGATTAACAATTTCATTATAATTAAACATTAAATTTGGTAATCGTCGATCTGAACTGAATACAATACAAGAACGCTATGGAATTTCCCCAAATATCCTGAAAGAGAAATTAAACTCCAAAATTGGTTGTTGTCAGGTCTGAAGTTGTTTTTGGGAACACAATGAAATGAATTTTGTGTAACAACAAATTTTGTTTGTTTAAATAACACAGAAAATATAAGGGAGAACCCCGTGAGGAAACTGTAATTTTGGTCGTACTACCCCTTGTTAGATGTCGCCCCCAGTACTACACCGGTACTATTTTAACATTTCCGCGTTTTTCTCCAATTTCCTTAGGGATTTTCCTGTCTACTTTCCTCTTAGGATTATGTTAGTAACGGGCAGCAATCGTGTCATGCAAATTTTTTGCTTACAATAATTTAATTAAATAGAATGATTTATACATCCGAATTTCGACGGCTGCGCCTTAAATATTAGGGTTAAATTTTACATCAAAATGTTCAGAAAAATTTCGCGTGTTTTTCTAAACTACTGGTTTCGTGATCTGATGTTGATTTAACAAAGAAAACGTTAATTTCGCTGCAATTTCTTATAAGGAATGCACATGTGTGCTTGTAATTTGATATTCTTTTAAAAGCTCTGTTCTGTAACGAATTTGTCAACACCCCCTATTCAAGCGGCACTTGACCAACGTCGTTTTGGCTATACTAATCTAGTTAACAGACATGAATTTCAATCGACCAATTCGTTCTTGAAGTTTTGCAACAATTTGTTAACAATTACGCCGAATAAAATAAATTATTCAATTTTATTTGATGACTGGAGTACACTGCATAAAGACTCAACTTTTTGGTACGAAACGTTACGGGAATTTTTGAATAAGATGAAATTTTGATTCTTTCTCGAGTTGTTTACTGATCATCAACGTGCCTTAAATTGGCTCATAAATTCCTTTCTTTTTGAAACGTGACTAGTTAATTTCTAAACAAAATTTTGGATTTAATTTTAGGTTTATCAATAAATTTTGGCTATTTTAAACGAAAGTAAATTAATTATGCTTTTGTGAGAAAATCATTGGATTAGCTGGGCGACTGTGGTGCAGAGCCAGGCCGTCGCCAACCCCCATATCTTTGCATATCCACTTGTTAAAACACATGGCCTTTCGACCACCCAATTTGGCGATTTATAACGTTTTTAACAGTTCTTGGAAAGTTTCGTGGGAACGATAATTTTCTAAACATTTTAATGCTAACAAAGGAATAAATAAGTTAAATTAAAATTTGTTGCAACTTTTGAATTGAAGTTGAATTAATATTGTCAAAGAACTAAACGTTTAAACTGACTCCGAATATTTTGCGCTGGTTAATAAAATAAAATTTTAAATACCGCGATCATCACAGTATTCATAAATTCGGTAACATTTAAAGTATCACCCACCACAGCTTGTATTTCATCCCACAAGTCCTGTGTAACTGCATTACCATACTCATGTTTTTTTAGATAATTAGTTACACCTTTTTGAAATGTTGCTGGAGTTACAACCGTCTCTAACATCCTCAATACAGACGCGCCCTAGAAAAATATTTTTGAGTTAAAATTATTAATGAAACGAGATGAATGCAACATTTTTTCGTTGACCGCAAACTTTTTTTTTCTGGTGTTAAAACAACTCAAAACCAATCTCATCTTTTTTTTTTAATTTCAATTTCAACTCAGTAAGCTGTCAGCTATGTTTTTTTTTTAGAAAAGTAAGCGTTTATTTAAAAAATGGAGTAAATAGTAAAAAATAATGTTTTTCTATCAGAGGAGAATATTTTTGTTTACAAATTAGGAATTTAAAACTTATGAAAGCTTTGTGAATAGTGATCAATTTAAGAAAGTAATTCTGTAATGCCGTATTATTATGACTTATGACCGTTCTCACAGATTTTATAAATTTCAAAATCCTATTTTGTAAGCAAAAATATTCTCCTCTGATAGAAAAACATTATTTTTTACTATTTAGTGCATCTTTTAAATAAAAGCTTTTTTCTAAAAAAACATTTTTTTACTTTGTTATTTATTGCTTTTTAGTCTTTACTTATTCTAAACGTTTTTTTTTTTCTAAGATTTGATTTCGCCGTGTTATTCCAACATTATAATTTTGCTGTTTTGGCATTGAAAGCACATCCTAACCTTTGTTCTGTGTCTATACTCCAAGATACGTCCAAGATAAATGAATTAAAAAAAATAGCGACATTTGTTTGTAACGAAACGTAATGAAAATGATTAGGTATTAATATATTTTCCAATGACCAACGTAGGTATAAGTTACGGTATGTACACATCGAAAACCCATTTGTAAACAACCTAAAACATCAAAACCCCATTTAACTCCTCTAGGGAGTATTTAACTACATAGGATTCCATTGTCACGCAAATTAAGTAAGTATTCAAAATTTCAATTCATTGGGACAACAGGAACCCTTTCAAACTTAGCTCCAAAAATATGAAGCAGACACACAGACAACAAAGCAAGTTAAAAAAAGCTTTAAAAACGTCTTTAATACAAAAAATTAAAAATGCAAACTTTGTGTCTAAATTACAAATACTTAATTAAATGATAGGATGCAACATACACAAAAACAATTTTTTTCAAATTTGACTCCAAAAATATTAAACAGACAGACAGACAACAAAGCAAGTTAAAGTTAAATTTTTTAAATTAAATTGTAAAAAGAGTCGCCAGAGGCCACAATAATTGTACCTCAACAGGCAATTTAAGGTGCAAATTTGTACACTTGCTGATTTAAAAGAGGTAGGTGATAAATTGCAAAACGGTTTTTAGAAGTACGAAAAAAAATTAACTTACTTTATTGTACGAGACGGAATCAAACACTTCGGTGATTTGATCAGGCGTTTCAACAGTTTGAATGATTGGGTGTGAACCTTGTGTGGCGTCCAATGAAAGAATTGAATGAAGTGTGTTAATGAGGAATTGGTCCATCTAGAATTATTTGTTGTTCACTTAAATTTGAGCAAAAATATTTTGTAGATAGTACCATTTGCCATTCCGGTGTGATTGCATGGATTCCTTTAGCGGCAATATACGTTGCAAAACCTTCATTTAGCCATAAATTGTTCCACCAATCCATCGTGACTAAAATCAGCACGAATTGTTACATTACACCAAGTTTGTTTTTTTTTGTCTGTTGAGTTATTTACCTAGATTTCCAAACCAGCTATGTGCAAGTTCGTGAGCTACTACTTCCGCTACTCTTTGTTTGTTACTGGCCGAATGTGTTTTATTGTTGTATAAAAGAGCGGTTTCTCGATAGGTCACGAGACCCCAGTGTTCCATTGCTCCCGAAACGAAATCGGGAATCGCTACCATGTCTAGAAGGATTCGAAAGCACTTTATTTAAAAAGCAAAAAAACTTAAGTAAGTAAACTTAAAATTAAAATTGATTACAATTAGTGATACGTTACAAAAACAGTAACTTAAATTCTATTCTTTCTATGTTTAAAAAATTCAATCCCTTCTTTATGTTTTTAACAATTGTTTTTCGTATTTGACACATTTTTATTTTTGTTTATTCTCACCGGCAATTTTACAAATCTTTTTCATGATTATATTCAGTAACGGAACAAAGATGTTGGTCACAAAAACAACACATAATGTTGACGATAAGTGCATTTTAGAATTCTTCCTTGATTACTCTTTTAATGCCGTGCATAAAATACACATAAAATTATACAATCTGTCTATAAATGAATGTACGATCGTAGTAGGTATATAAGTTTGCCGTTTCTTTCCAGAAAAAAACGAACAATGTTAGTATATGAAAAATTTGGTTTTACTGATTGTCTGAGTAGATAAAAATTGGTACTTTTCAGAAATTTCATAGAAATAAAATAATTGAATGCGGCAAATTCAAATTCCAAAACCAACTGAGATCCTACACTCTTTTATAAACAATTTACTTTGCTAAGTGAAATATACAGGGTGTTAATGAATGGATTAGCAACAGTTTGCATGTGAATAATTTGTCATGAGTAGACAAGTAAAAATTCCTTATATCATTTTTCCAAAAAACCCACCTGTCGAGAACCACTGTGTGCTTTATGGTAGTTTATTAGCGGTTAATTTTTTCCTTAAACAAAATGGATATAGTGGCGCATGAAGGTTTTGAAATTTTTTAAATACTCTTTATGTATGGCATAAAAGTAAAATATTACTACTAATTTAATAACAAAACATAAATTGAAATAAAAAATACGGGGTGGACCAAGAAGTAAATTGATGTTTTGTCAATAATTTTAAAATTTACGCTAATTTTTATCATTCTAGTTCAGTGGTTTTCAAAATTTGGAACTTTAATTTCAGCTCGATTTTTTTAAGAAAACTATGCATTTTCGATTACAATGAACTTTAATTACAAAACTTATTATCAACAGATTTTATTAAAACTGTCAAATAAGGGATATAAGGGATAATACTGATCTGCAGTTTCAGTTTTTGTTATCATATTGCAGCGGTTAGTTACGTTAGAACTATTGTCATTAGTGGCAGTGCATCTTTTCATTTACGACTAAAGTGTGTCCTGTGTTATACAACCTGTTAGCGAATGGTTTAGCAAAAATTTAGAGGTAGATAGAGAATGGCAAGACAAATCGATTTAGCAAAATTTATGTAAATAAAAAAATGCATAGTTTTACAAAAAAATCGTTCTGAAATTAAAGTCCAAAAGTTTGAGAACCGCTAAGCTAGAATTATAAAAATTTACGTAAATTTTAATATTATTGACAAAACACCAGAGGTAAATTAACTTCTTGGTCCACTATTTTAATTTGTCTTGTTATTAAAATTTATAAAAAAAAACAAAAATGTTTTTGCCAGAACTGGGATTCGAGCTCCCACACAAATAAATGTGTGTCAGCCGCTGTTTTGAAATATTCTCAAAACGCCGATTCGCCACCATCTCCATTTTGTTTAATGAAAAACTCAACTGCTAATAAACAACCATAAGACACAGTAGTTCTCAACAGGTGGGTTAATAAAAATTTCTGAAGTACGCATTTAATCCATTTAGATCGTATCTGTATAAGTACATATAAAAATAATTTCAGTTGATGGGAATATAAAAAAGCTGAGAATTATTCAAGAATTTTTTTCCTTCTTATAAAGGTTTTAATGCCCTTAAAAAATTCATTTTATTCTTCGACATTGTCAAAATGTACGGTTTTTCTCTTGTGCAAGAAAATTTTGACAAGAGTTTAGCATTTCTCAATACGAATCGCTAGCTTATTTTTAATAGATTTAAAGCAATTTAAAGCCTTGTTGAGTCTAATTCGAAGAATAAAATGTTATATTCAACTCGTTTTCGTGTAAATCGGCTCATTTATTTCAACTCGTGGTTTATAATTCTACTTGTGAAATAAAGCGTCCGATTTACACTAAAACTCGTTAAATAAATAATTATTTTTACTCTCAGTTAGATTTCTTTACTGAAAAATTAGCGTAATATCAATAAACATGTCATCAAGGAAAATATGAAAAGGCAAAAACTACAAACAAAAATGCTGTTAATATGCAGCTAGTTATATATTTGAATCACTTTTTGGGTTTTGAAACAAACTATAACATTTGTTGTAAATTATTGTCACAGTCATTAAATTTACACTTCTAGTTTTAAGTAAAATTAACGATTCATTTCAAAATAAAAAAAAAGTTTGTGATACTTTTTTGTTAATTTTGTAATTAAATTATAATAATCACGGATAACAATAAGGAGAAAAAAAAAGTTACAAAAAAAACGTTCTTCTCAAAAATAATACAAAATGTTCAACCATTTTAAAAATAATTAATTGAACTCAGAATGGTCGATTTGGATCGTATTTACACAAAATTTGAAAGCTCTAGTTATATTAAAAGTCAAAAAGTTTCTAATGTAAATCTAATATAAAAGAATCAGCCTGTATACATAGTTTGGAAAAAACATAGTATTTGGAAAATTTTGAGTTTAATGCCAAAATCATAAAGATATGTCCATAACAAGCAAAAAAATTGCAAGGGTATCACTATTGTAAGTATAGTTAAAATTTAGTATAACAGTACAATTTATTAGTTCTTGTCTACGTTTTCGGAGAAGAAAGTTAATTGATATTTTTTATTCCAAACAAAAAAATTGTATTAGCACCAAAAAAGTTATTTTGAGTTCAATACTTACCCAATTTTGGTAGCGGATATGGAATAGCAAAGTACGTTATATAGTACTCTATAACTTTTTTCCCAACTTCTCCCGCATAAGTCGTCTTTTCGAGTTGATGGGGACTTGCGTAAACCCTGAAAGGAATGTCTTGTCCACCATTTTGAAACGTTGTATTTGTATATTTAAAATCTGACACGATAAAACATGATAGATACGTGGACATTGGTACCGTTTCGTTAAAATGTACCATAACACCTTCAGGGACGATTTCTTCACTCTAGTAAAAGTAAAGCAAGATTTACTGAACACATCTAATTAGGGTGTGGTACCTACATCTTGCGGATTATTTGATAAAGCGATGTATTCAGGATCATTGGGTTTTAAAAGATGAACTTTGTATTTGGCTTTTAAGTTGGGTTCGTCGAAACAGGGGAAAGCTTGACGGGCGTAGGTGGGTTCGAATTTTGAAGTGGCCATATTTCTGAAATAAAACATTTCCTATTACCAAATATCAAAACACACAAAAAACTGTTAATTGTGGCCATGTTACGGATATCTAAAACTAAGGATATGAAACGACGTACAAATAAAACGTCCCCGTCCTCGATAATTCCGTTATTGTCACCAGAGGCGCAGTTGTTCCATTACCGTTCAAGTTTTCAGAGCAATGAATTTATAAAAACAGTTATAATTAAATAAAGGTTAGCACAAGCGCAAATAAAAAAATACAGGCAGATAGAGCAGTAAATTCTCAATAGTAGGAGATAAAAATAACGGAAAAATAATATCCTAAACTATATTTAAAAAAAAGAATCAAAGTTTTACTAATTTGCACTCTACCGAATATTTTTCAAAACGCTGCGAATACGGTTACAGATACAAAAAAATGTCAGGAAAAAAGTTGTAGAGAATTAAATTTCCTTTAAAAAAGTCCGCGTGACCATATTCCTATCTTCAACCATTTAGGCCCCAAAGTCATTCAAAGACGCTCAAGTGATGGATTTACTTCATTTTGCCGGTGGTCAAATATTGGAAAATGAATTTATACCTAAACCGTTGAAGATAGACATATCGTGTCGCGGACTTTTTTGTAGAAAAATTTATTCTTTACAACTTCGTTCCTTACATATTTTTGGATCTTCGACCGTATTTGCTGCGTTTACAAAAATATCAGGTGAAACACAGATTGATAATTTTAAGCGATAAATTTTTCCGCGACACCATATTTCTATCTTCAACGGTTTAGGTATAAATTCACTTCCCAATACTTAACCACCGGCAAATTGAAAGAAATCCGTGGCTAAAGTGTTTTTAGGGCCTAAACCGTTGAAGATAAAGATATGGTCCCTATGAGTTTTTTAAAGGAAACTTAATCCTCTACAACTTTCTTATCAACATTTTTCTTGTATCCGTATTAGCAGCGTTTTGAAAAATACGGAAAAATTTTAAATTTTAAATAATTTTTTTCTCATGTTTCTCATGAATATTTTAGTCGTCTGCTTTTCTGTTTGTTGAGAATGCTAAGCTCAACATTTCTGCATTTTTTCCAAGTAATTTCCAAGTAATTAGTAATTGGGTGAATTTAAATTAATTTAAAATCTGTCACCGAGACGTTCGACGCGCTTTCATTTTACTCTGTATCTCGTTTCGTCTCCTAGTTAAGAGGCCATGCACTCCTTATTTCAAGAATAAATAATTATTTTTCACAATTAGAAAATGCAATAAAAATTTTGCAATATCAACTACGACCGTAAATTTATTTTAAGATATCAGTATTTATTTTTAAATTACCTGTAATAATTGGAGTTATAGACTCGGTTTTTAAGATAAAAGTATTATTAGTTTTAACGAATTGATAACAAAAATGATAAAAGTTTTATGCGATGTACGAATTGTAACTGTTTGTGCCTATAAATTTAATAATATTCTTTTTATTCATATTCTTCAAGGTTCAATCGTAGACCATAACAAGATTACATTACGAAAGTTAGTTCACCTTGCTGTAATGTGAATCATGGTGTATTTAATACGGCCGATGCCAATTCTCAAATCTCAAGTAACAATTGGAATTTTATAACACAAAAAATTCTGTTTCATTTTAAATTGATTAAATTGATTTTAAATTGATTTATTAGGTGTTTTTTAATTTGTGAAAGTTAATAACAAAAATAGACATTACAAATTCGAAGACAACAAAAGAAAAATAAATTTAGCAATGGAAAATTAAATAAGATTCGGATTCTTTGTTTATGTTGTCAAAATATAAATAAAAAAAAAATAAGATAAGAGACAAGAGGCATTAGAAACTTGATAAATATAAAATAAGTACTTTTCTGACATCAATTAATCATTAAAATTGTTTTTAGCAAATTACTTATTATTAGAACTAATTACTATTTGTAGGTTTACAATTATGTAATTACAACATCTACATAAATTTGTTTACTCACTAATGACTATTTTACTTTTATTTGAGAAATTGGCAATACTGTCTCACTAGAAACATTTCAAGGTGACGCATAAAAATTGTCGAATATGCCACAAACAGAAGTAAACATTTTTATTAAAATAACAGTGCAACTTAAAAAAATATACCACAATTAAATAAAAGTAAAACAAAAAGAAAAAAAGAGGAACTAAAGGTCAAATTAATAAAATTAAAGAAATTTTGGATGGCAGTCTAACCAAGTATCTTCTCCCGAATTCGCGAATTTCAGGAGAACTAAATCTCCAAATTTCTATCGAGGTGCTCTTTTACTCGTACAATAATTTTTAATGTCTAAATTTTTCATCATTGTGTTCAACGTCTTGAAAAATATATCCTAACAATTCAAAATATTTTGTCCTTCTTTCTGAAGTATGTTATTGTATTGTATTATATACAGGTGTTCCGTCTAAACCATACATTAGAACTATTGGTAGTTCTAATGAGAGTCATCTCAATAGTCCTGCTCAATAAAAATATTTTCAAGATGGCGGTATTTCGATTATACCGAAAGTCGCTATCAACTTTCTTCAACTTCTTGTTGGATTTTCTTGGCGTGGAAAATAAATAAAACAAAGTTTCAAAACCCGACACACCAAACCTTTATTTTAAACACAATGCGTTTCAACCACAAAGTAGTCATTCTAGTCAAACTAGTCATTACTAGATGAACGAGAATATTTTTCTGCATCGATCAGTATTAGCATTCCTACACCTATCTGCGATGTTTTTGAAGTTATGTTGTTTTTTTTTGACATTGTAGAAAATTTCTTACTAACCACAACTATTTTTGCAAAGTTTGTCATAAAAATATTTCTGATTAAACTTAAACGATAAACTCTGTTCAAAATTGTGTTATCCTTCTCCCGAAAACAAAATAAATTCTTTGAATGTTGGTTTAAAAAAACATTAATTTCTCACATTTTTTCTCTTGTTTCCATGACAACCTATGTGAAAAGGCCTATGGCTAATGAAATTTTCAATCGCAACAAAAGTTATTATAACTTGAAAATGATTAAACATAAGTATAGGGAATGCTAATACAGATCGATGCAGATTTAATAAAATAAAACTTGCAGCAATTCATTTGAAAAAATTGAATTATGAAAGCTTAATGTTCTAAAAATTTAACTTTAAACACTTGAGGTTTGTTATTCTTTTTCAAAAACGCATTAAAAAATATAGCTTTCCATTTAAAATAAAGAAGTTAATAGCGACTTCCGGTATAACCGGAAGTGTCACTATCTTGAAAATATTGGACAGGATTTAAGAGATTGTGGTTGTACACAAATTTTCAGATGACTATCATTATTAGAACTAAACATACTTCTTCTAATGCGGGGTTCAGACAGAACAGCCTGTAGATATTGTAATTTACATAAACAATTGTTATTTCAATATTTTTATTTTTTATTATTATTCAATTTAAAATTTTCAGGAGTACTTATTGCAGATTGGTTTAAATTAGAGATTTTCTAAAAAACACATTGTTTTTTTAACTTTTTAAGTTAGAAAACATTTGTAAATAGATACATTATTTAATCCCAGTCTCCTGCTTGTTCTGTTTATACTACAATTATATTTAATAATGATTTATGCATCTAATGCTGTAGACTTTTATTTTGGAGACAAATTAAGTACCTAAGTACCTAATTAATGCGAAATTACCACAAAATTTTTCGGTTGCCTTAATGGCCCATTTAGAACATAGTATTTTTAAGTCAATACGAGAGGTAAACCGCACCTAGAATTCTCGAATACCAGATTTGCCTTGATTTCCTCCATATTTTGCTTTTTGTCAATGATTTCCCGTGCTTATTCGTAACAAACTACAATAAGCTTCTAGTTTTTTTTCAATAACAATAATCGTTCATAAATAATAACTTCATAAGTCATAACTATTGTGTAAAAATAAACGGTCATGGTTTGTGGTTGAGTTTAATCTGCATTAATAGCCCATAAATAGGATTTTTAAATACATAAATATTGAAAGCTTCGTAGAAACAAAGAGAAAAATTTAAACAAAAAACAGTCAAAAAATCGCTTTATAAATTACAAATCTCAACCTCAACGAGAACGAGTAAAAGTAAACATTAATAAATTAATGACAGTAATAACTGTAAATTAATTATTTCCTATACCCCGTGGCAGTAATTCCATAAAATAATATCTAGACAAAAAACAGTAAGAGAAAACTTTTATACATACCTACGTACATTTTTAACAGAAAATTAACATAAATTTATTAAAAGGAAGTATTGAAACCACGAAGGATTATTAAAGTAGGTGAAAATAAATAAAAAAATATTCAGCACGATTAAAAAATTACCTTGAACTTGTGATTGGTGAAATCGTTTAAAGTGCAAAGATATGATATACAAAATAACTCAGATTTCTGTACCTAAAAACTTAGTACAGCGTAGTAAAAGTTAAATCAGTTTTTTTTTGTTAAAACATGACTCAAAAGTCTCTTTTTGTTTACTTAGTCGGCTTTGGAATTGGAACAGATTAATTTAATTTCAATACAGCTAAAGCATTAAAACTATAAAAATTAAATTTCTACAAGAGGTGTTAAATTGCTGTAAGAGAAAAAACAACTGTTTACAGCTTTCAAGCATGGAGTGTGTTTTTAAAGTGACATTTTACCAAAAGACGAACTTGACAGCTGTAAATTAAATGTTTTGTGAATAAAACGTTGTTTATATTAAGTGTGTCAAACTGACGTAAAATGTCAATTTTAAGTAATGCTTCTGGTTTTGTTAAGCGAAATGTTTGTTCCAACTCTAATATGAGTATGTAGTTATTTTGTAAATTTTACGCTTGCAAATTAAGTGATTCTTATTCTTCACACAAGCTATGAAAAAAATTAAATCTGTCACCAAACATAAAAGCAGTTTCTTCTAAAGACATGAAAAGCGAGTAAGCCAGTAATAATAATTTACAAATAAAACAGTTTTTTTTTAATTTGCTACATTCCACTCATACGTGTCATCTTGTTGTCAATTTTTTCGATTTGTGGCAGACTAGGGTCCAGTTTCTGGTACGTTTAAATTACAGTTAAATTTTATCTCTTTGTTAGTTGCTAAGGTAGCAGGTAGTCTAATTGAGATTTAAATTTATCTCCCCGTTAAATATGTTTCCAGAAACTGGGCAAAAAAATTAATACAAACCATTTCACAGAGTTCAAATAATTAATTAATTATGTTCTGTAAAACATAAATAACTAGTATATTGAAGTTCCCTCCTCGAAGCTGACCGTATTAAGTTTTTTGCAAAAAGTACTGACATTATTTTATTTACAAAAATTATTTTAATTGTGACCCAGAATCTTTGCACAATTTTTGTTGACACAATATGGATAAGCAATGTAATTAGCAGTTTTAATTTTTAAACAATTTAATAAAAAATGTGTAATTTTTGTCAAAGCTTTAAACTTATGCAGAATTGCAGACTTTTAAGTTTTGATAAAAAAGGGTAATCGGTCTATAACTTTATTGTTACTTGAAATATTGCCATGCCGCTTTCATTATTCGACAGATAGACTAAGGGCCGGTTTATAGAAAGTTGCATCAAATTTTAATTCGTTGTTAAAAGTTAACAACGCGATTAGACCAATCAAATTGGCTCAGTTTGGTCACGTGATCAGTTAATCACGCATTTAAGTGCGAATTAAATTAATGACGCTTCTATAAACCGGTCCTTAGGGCCGGTTTACAGACAGCGAAATTAAATTAAGATTTAATTCAAAATTAAACTAATTCGAATTAAGTTGCCATTTGAAATGCATTGACAAATGTCAAGTTAATCGCGATTAAAATTTAATTGCAATTAAAATCTTCTGTAAACCGGCTCTTAAAGTCCACAAACTAGCAATATTTTGATTATGCACAGGGTGTTGTACGCAGGATGGTGTACCAAAGTTATATTTTATTAACGGAACACCCTATATATTTTTGCATAATTAGATCCGACGCAAAAAATGTATCTTTATATAAACTATTATGGGTCTATATCTTTTCGTTTTTATTTTACTCAACTTTTCGTTATAAAAAAACAATTTTTGAAATTATTCACTGCGAAATCGCCTATGAATATTTTCCGATAAATTCGCAACAGAAAAACTCTTTATACCTTGCAGTTTTAGCAAATAGTCGACCTTTACTTGAAATACGCAGATAATGTACAGGATGTGCCAAAACGCAAAAAGATCAATAACTATTTTTCTCAAATGAAACACATGTATCGATAGCATTTTTATAAGCTTCCTAACAATATGCGGTTTGTATAGCAAATTAAAAATATTTCTCAAAGTGTTTAATTTTTTTCTTTTTTTATTTATTCTATTATTAATTCTTGATGAGTAAGATTCATTTATGTATCAAATAATAATTAAATTACTAGTATGCGGTTTTGACCAAGATTATTATCTCAAAAAACGGACCCGAGAATGTATCAATTGTTTTACTTTAAACCTCTTAGTGTCGGTGATCCCCTCTATTCGAACATCCAAAATGCAGCATCCTGTTTATTATCTATCTGCGTGTTTCAAGTAAAAGTCGACTATTTGCTAAAACTATAAAGTATTCTGTTTTTCTGTTGCAAATTTATGGGAAAATATTCATAGGCGACTTTGCTGTGATTTTTTAAAAATTGGTCTTTTTATAACGAAAAGTTGAATAATTCCGAAACGAAAAAAGATAGACTTATAAAAAAATTATACAAAGCAACATTTTTTTTCGTTGAATCTAATTATGCAATAATATATAGAATGTTCCTGTGTACAATAAAAATATTTTTAGTTTATGTACTTCAAGTCGATCTATCTATCTATCTATAATAAAAATTGCATGGCAATTAAATAGCACCTATGTTTGGTCCGCTTCAAAAAATATTGCATAAACCTCTTGCGAGAATAATTCTGCCCCGTTTCCAAAATGTAGCATTTGCTCCTTCGTCGCATATGCTTCAATCTAAAAATGATCTCAGACGACAAAATATCTCACTTATTGGCTTAACTGCATAAAACAAAAAAAAAGAGTAAAAGCTTGAATTTCTTTCATTGTCAGTCTCAACTACAATAATTGTGCATATGTAAATAATTGGGTAATTTGCATGTTACAATTTCTTGCATATTACTCAACATTTATTGAATTTTCGCTCCCTAAGCATAAAATTTTATGCTACTTTAAAAGTGTAACAAATCTTTTTGTAGAAAGTGAAAACAAGAACGTAATTACGTTCTTATGACATAATCAATTAATATCCTAAACAGCAAACACCTTCACTTTAGAACATTCAAAAAACCAAACGGATATCTCAATTAAAAACCACTTTGTTTCACGCTAAAATAATCTTCTCACAATTACCTCGTCAAGCCGGTGTTGTTGTCTATTCGTCTACTCCTATACAAACCGACCATTTTGTTCAACATACTTCCGTTGTACTTGAAATATAAATTATAAATCCCCGGATAGAGAATCTCTTCACTTTCAACAATCAAAACCTCATCAACGACATTTTCCTCCACATTATCGATCTCAACACTTTTCCAATCTCGCATCAAATGCACCGCTTCAATATTCAAATTTTTGCTGTTTACGATCAAGTCGTTCCGGACTGCCGTCACGTTTACCGTAATGTTTACCGTTCCCGTGAAAGTTCCCGTTTCCAGGTCCGGCTTAAGCACAACATCGTAACTAATCGGAAAAGTGTTTCGTGGTAATCGTGAATGAACATATTTCGGCACTATTTTGGGCACTTTAACCACATTTCGCGGAGCGGAGTTATACACAATGTGTTTTCCGATAAGGACAAGGGCCGCCAAAAGTGAAGCACACACAATCGCAAGGAAAAGACAACAACTGAGCAACACTGCGAAGGTTTTCCGCGATTTTCGTTTCGGTTTTTCACTGCGCGATTCCGAAGTCATCGTTCATTGGCACATTTCACGTGGTTAGAAGAGACCTGTTTCGAGTGCGTTACTCTCCAGTGCTGGTCGAGTAATGGACAAAAGGTTCGTGAGTGCGACGGACATTACAGGTGTCTGATTAATATTCAGCTGGAATTCTTGCGGCAAGTTTCACTAGAGTTATGCGATGATTTTTGCACCGTTTGGATTGATCGCGGTTTGAGTTATGTGCTTCGGAGACAGATGGGAATGGAAGTAATTGTTTAGGTGATTTAGTGAGTAAAGGGAGGACAGAATTGAATTACATTTTTATTACATCAGTGTTTTGATACGAATGATGTACTGGAATTGAGGCACGAAATTTGAATAAATAAAAATTATGAAGCAAAAATCAACAGAAAAATTAGTTTTAAACTTATAAAATACTAGGTAGGGCAACCTAAGAAGATCGCGATTTCTAATTAAAAAAGAAAATATTGCATTTTACAAGCTTGACTGTACGTTCGAAAAGTATCTCCCCTAATTTTTTGGTAATTTTTCACTTGCAGATAAAAATAATAATTAAAAAAAGTAATTTTCGACCAAAAAGTCAAATTCTAAATTTTATATCAAACCGCGCGTATTCATTTCAGATATTTGTTTACGAAATTTGCGAAAAAAATACCAATCAGATATATGAATTAAACGCACTTTTACATTTTAACTTTAAAAATTATTTTTATTTATATATTATATTATATATTATTATACCGGGTTCGTCAAGTTTTACACTCAGGCACTTTTCACCTCTTTGTAATTTATCTAAAATTCTAAAAAAAATCGTATGTGATTTTATTGTATAGAAGAACGATTTGACCAATTTTTAAGATGATTACTTGTATGGTGTTTTTTCACTTTCGCTTAGTTAACTATAGTCTAATGTCAATGATCTTTGGTCCATAGGTGTATTTTGAGGTAGTGCATCGAAGTGCCTAATTAAATTTTTAAGAAAATGTGTCGTTGATTTTTAATTTCCGTTTTGATATTGGGGCAGCTTTTTTCCCATGAATTTTGGTAAAATTGTAAATCACTTCCACAAAAGGTCTCCATCAGGGTGGTGATTTTCAAAAATTTATTACATTTGTCGTAAAATTGGTACGCGATCAATGTTGGGTCTGAAGGTTGAGGCAGCTGGTAAGAATTTTTCAGGCCCGGATTACCATTTATTTTATCTGTTTACTCTAAATGGAATGTTAATCTTTAAATCTTACGGCAAGGGTTCATGCGAATTGTAAACGAAAAATTTGTTTGTGCTTAGACCAAAATAGTCATCAATTTGAACATCTGATGTAATTTTTTAATAAAAACATTTTTAACACGTTAGTGTGCTTATTCCGGTCCTGGCTTTAAAACCGCCCGATGGGACCGTGCCGCTAGTTGTAAAATTTCTGCAGTCATTACTGTTATTGTAGGTAGGTAGTGGATCCTTTTGTAGCGAAGATTTATTACTACTCAATCTGGTCCTTCATAAATTATACTGAAATTTCGGATGAATAATATCAAAATGGCTTTTAATGCAATTCTAACGATTTATTTCAAGTCAAATTTTTGGAGAATAATTTTGTTTCGTATTTCCGATCCATTGATGTAAAAAACAGTTAATGTGATTTTTTGATCAAATGGTTTTTTCGTTTTTATTGGACAAATGAATCAATAGAAAAAAATATTTTTTTCCTAGCGAGATTGGATATCAGTGCAGTGGAATATACTTATTTCATATTTTTTTCTCTCTTCTAAGAGGTGTAAAGGGCCTGAGTGTAAAACTTGACGAACCCGGTATATCATATATTATATTATATATATTATATTATATATTATATATGAGTTGCTACTTGTGGCGTCGTAAATTTAGGTGACAATGTGAACTGCAATTGGGGTAAGATTGTAAAAGATTTCGTTGGGAAATTTCAATGCAGGCATCAGTTTTATTGCAAGACTGTAAATAAGGGGCTTCAAAAAGGTCGGCTACTGGTAACTGATCCCTTTGTTGGCAAATTATACCATCTTCTAATAAATCACGCATCTGGTTTACGTCTAAATAAAAAAGACCGATTATTTCACCAACCAAGTAAAAATTTATAATTCTGATACCAGCGTTCGATGGGCTAGCAGGTAAGGATTCATTTGGTCTAAAAACTTTGTAGTTAAATTAACAGTTAAGTGCCCAAAAACTCACAAAACTGCTACGACTTTATTTATTAACAAAAAAATTTAATAAAAGTAGAGAATGGTCTTTGTCAATGTACAGGCTGGTGTAAAATTTCAGGCTTTTTATTTCATTAGAAGTCGCGATTTTCTTGGGTGCGCGATAAGGTTGCCCACCCAGTACAGATTAAATCAATAGTAACGTGTAATATTTAAGTCTTTTATGTGGGTCATTTTTCAAAAAATCTTCAAACACGTCGATTTTGACATAATGACGTAATTTTTTGTCTTTCTGGTAAATATAAAAAACAAAAGATTAACAAAACTAAATAAAACAAAAAAGTTAAAAAAAGATTTGGAAATTTTATACAAAGAACTTTATTCTTCTTTGTTCTACCTTTTCAAATAGAGAGTGACTGTTTGTGATTTTCTCCTGGTTTTTTTTGTGTATAGATTTCAGTGTTTTAATGCTTTTGTTTAAAAAATACACAGGGTGTCCGTTTTTCGAGGATCTCAGTTATTATAAGAGATAGGTTTGTTAAATTAGGGTAGAGATGATTGGGTAAAACTTTGCTGTCATTTTTAATTATTGAGAAAAATAAAAAAACGTAGTTTTCGTTTTTATTTTTCATACGAAAACTAAAAAAACTAGACCTTTTAAATTAGATATTTTTGAGGCACATTACAAGATATATGAATCAGTCATCGCCTTTTCTAAGGCGTTCTTTTAAGTACAGAGTTAGAACACTCAACTTTGGTTTTTCTTATAGACGACATATATGATCGAATCTTACATGCTGATTAGCATTAAGAAAAAGCGTTTTAGCAAAGAGTGCTTTGGAAAAAAACACTAAAAAATTTTTTTAACAAACTGCGATACACCTTGTTAATAAATTTCTTTTATTAAAACCATACAACAAAAATTCGATAGAATAAAGTAGCCATTTGGTGATTTTTTCATTCTATTTGGTGATTTTTTTATTCTATTTGTGATTTTCTTATTCTATCGGTGAAAAAAATTAACAAAAATTTCTCGATGTACCTGTAAGAGAAAACGTAGTATTATACACATAAAGAAAAGTTGGCATTATCTTCTTGTGATTCCTTTCTCGTGCTCCGCACTCGTTTCAGAAACCCATCACTCACAAATAATAAACAACTTTTCTTTACTTGTATAATAAACTACTTTTTTTGTAATAATAGAAAAATTGAATAAATGAAAAAATTACACGTCAGATTTTCTTACAGATAATTATTGTTTTGACCTAATTTAACCAAACTTGTATCTGTTATTATAACTGAGATCCCCATGGTGGAACTAGAAAAATGGACACCCTGTATAGAAAACGATCACCCCATTTGTTTAACTTTTTTATTATTACCGGAAAGATAAGGAAATGTTATTTGTCATTTAACATTGGAACCTTTTAAACGCGAATATAAATATAAATATAAAATATTTTGTAAAAAAAAACGTTAATCTCTAAATTATTTTTTATGTAGAACATCGAAGTTAGTTCCAAAGTGTACATTCTTCCATAGATATTACACACTTCGAAATTTTGAAAACTTGTTAAAATCGTGGAGAGAAAAACTTGTTGAGAGAAGTTGCCCTATAAAGCCAGTAATGTTAGGTTCTTAGCGTCCTACAAACACCTTTTGTAGAAAAAACTATTCTGACCCGTCATATTATTTTTGTACTTTTTGTTTCAAACAGATTTGTTAAATATTTTTTTTTGTAACATTTTAAGCCTTCTTTTTAATATCTAAATCCTATACAGGGAAATTCAGATAAAATAAAGAGCCTGACAATCTGCCGATGCAACCAAAAAACATACAGACTGATCCAGAAATACTGAGTCTGTTGGCAACAGATTTGAAAGTATTTTTGTTCATAATTTGCAACACTGCAAACGGATTGGGTTATCTTTGACATTTATTTGACGTACAACACTACAAGATTGTTAAATTGTTGTTAGCTGGAGGAGTACTCCATTGGTATCCTTTAAAAATTGAATTCAGTACTGCCAACAGGCTCAGTATTTATTTCTGGATCAGACTGTATTTCATTTACACATTTGATCCGATTTAAATTAGGATTTGAAAGTTAAATCCAAGTTTTCTATCATCTTATGTCACACTGACATCAGTGCAGAGAACGATCATTAGTGTCATTCAGTGCTCGCGGAATAATACAAAGCGATCAAAAAATCCTTCTATCACTAAGCTTAGAAATTAAAGGACGTATGTCTACGAAACTCAAGCCTAATGTCAAAGGAAAAATGTCAAAAAAATTAATAGGAAATTAAATTATTGTTGGAATTCAGTTTTGCCCCATAAACACCATTTACGAGTGGTGTAGCGTTAGGGTGTTATTTGTGTCACGAATTCACGGCATCTAGGAGTTTACGTTTGAGGTAATTTCATTTTAAATTTTCACAGCAGGCTACTGATAGAATGACTTTTTGATCGGTTTATAGAGAAAGTAGAGGTCTTCCCGGTAAAACTCCAATACAAAATGTATGAAAGAATGAGACATTAAGATAGGTAAACAAAAGCATAAATTACAACGGTATTACAACAATAAACAAGGAGACAAAAATAATTTTTAAGGAAAAAGGTGGTTTAAATGCTGCCCTCCTGCTTGTTTTTCTTGGAAGAAAAATGGACCGATTATGCGATTCACGAAGATGCTAGATGCCACACTAAACATTCACAAAAACAATTCATTGGAAATGTGTTTCACTTATCCACAGTGGATTTTTTTGACCATAGTGATGACTGTTATGCATTATCATTGTTAGAAAATTAGATTCATCACAATAAAAATTTTTAAAGAAAGTTATTGCCAACTTGTATTTGTGTTCTGATAAAGAAACAAAACTCTAGTCTGCGTCCAAATTCAGTTTTCCTAAGTTCTCGTACAAGCTTCACATGATAGGGAGAAAATTTATTTTTTCTCAGAACAGACAAACTGAAGTCTGGCTGATCGCCCCTGACGATGCAAACAGATGTCTAATACATGGCTAGATTTATAAAAGAAGATTTCAGAGATTTTAAAATTTCTTGCATATGCTCGTTGCATAGCGACAGCCCTCGAACTTTAAGCTTGTGTTTTCGCACTCGTATTATTAATAACTATACGCTGGTTTAAAATCCCTAGTAGGAAGAAATTAGCGCGCTAACTTTGAAGAAGGTCATAAAAGCTGTTTCTGCAACGACCACGGTTTCAGGATTATGCTCCCTCCACAAGTTTCTCCCTCCAAGGTTAAAACAAAATGTTTAATTTCCCAGACATATGCTATACAAATTTAATTTTATTTCTAAATCTCGGTACAAAGAGTGATTAAAATTTTTCGATTTTAATAATGCATTTTCGCCCAAATCTTTTTTTCTTTGATTATTCTGAGGAAATTTCGACCACACATATTTGTGATTTTTAGATGTGGCTTGACAAGATCTTGCAAAATAAACGAGTCTCGTCCAAAATCAAACTAACTGCGATCTACGAGTAATAGGTAGACCGTAGATATGTTGATTTTTTACTCAGTTTTATCAAAATTTTATGAAATTTGTGCTCACATCAAAAATGTACCAACTTATTAGCTGTTTCAAAACTATAAAAACGCCAACGTCGCATTTTCCAAATTATTTTCTTAAATACTATTGATAAAATTATAAAATAGTTATTAATGATTAGATCTCTCACTGAAATTATAAATTACATCGGACACCATTTCCTTAAAGTGCGTGAATAATCTAAAACAACTAATTTTGAGAGAAAATGCGATGTTGGCGTTTTTATAGTTCTGAGACAGCTAATATACAGGCTGTCCGGAATGTCGCGCCTCATTGGAGAAATAATTGGATAGACTTAAATG
The DNA here is from genome assembly GCF_031307605.1 of Tribolium castaneum. NCBI lineage: Eukaryota > Metazoa > Arthropoda > Insecta > Coleoptera > Tenebrionidae > Tribolium > Tribolium castaneum. The sequence goes on from NC_087400.1 coordinate 17,317,409, forward strand.
TTTTTAACATTTTTTTGGTTATCTAGGGCTTGTTTGTAATCAAATTTTGCGAAATAACTAAATAATAAAGGAATAGTACAATAATTAGTCCTAAAAAAACGTAAAATGTTTAAAAAGTAGTAACATAATGTAATTTTCAACTTTATTTAGTAATTTCGTCCCAGTTTGACAATCTTTTAAAGAAAAACTGAGGTGCTATCAGAATTGATTATTATTATACCATAACTGACATCGTGTTAACATAACTCTCATAGATAACTATATCAAAATTTGAGAAAATCGTACGGTAATACTATATTGTAGTTACAATCAGAATGTTGTACAATATTAAGTTCCAAAAATAGTTTAGATCCCACACTAAATTAAATGTTATCTCCAAAATAATAAAGTACATACACAGTTATTAACTTATTAAGGAAAAGGGTTTGCACACAATTAAAAAAAACAGAAACAAATTATGACAATCTTAGTAACTGAATGACAATCTTTCAACTCCTACACTACTTTATTTTTCTTTATTTTATTGACATAGCTACCGGCTGTAAATATTCATCTTTAAAAATGTAAATAGTCACAATAGATAACAATCATGGGAACGATATCTCACAAACGAAACAACAAAATATAGATAAATAAGGAAAATTCAGTCTTTTTCAAATTCTTTAAGTGTTTTTATTTGAAAATGAAACTCAATGTTTTATTATTAATGGTACACTATGTGCTCGTAATATTAAAATCTATTACCATTAAGTAAATAAAAAATTTGGCAGTTTTTTCAACTACAGAAGTACAGGACCTAGAATATAGTTTTTCACGAAAATTCTCCATGTTTATGTTAAGAAATCAAAGTCTGGTTAGAGAGTTAATTAGGCATGTAATATTACAATAAAATGACCTCGACATTGAACAAGCTGACCTTCACTAAGATCGTTGTATTAAGTAGATGATGCGCTAAATGAAATTACTTAACACATACAGAGTGTTATTTCTGATAGTTGATTTTTTCGTAGGAAATGTATTTTGCAATTACCAAAAACTTTTTTCGTAACTTCGTATGTACTAAAAAATATAATAAAATGTTTGTCTTATAAAAAATGTAAGAAAGTAATTATGTAATGCCGTATTGTTATAACTTACTATCGTTTCCAAAGCTTTTATAAGTTTTACATAAAAGTTTTTTCTAAAAAAACATTTTTTTTATTTTTCTCTGAGATTTAGTTTTGCCTAATTATTGTAACACCATAATTTTGCTGATTTGTGCAAACTGTTTAGTGGTATATGATATAAAACAGCTGTTAGGATTGAAAGCACATTCTAACCTTTATTTTGTGTCTATATTCTATCATCCAAAATAAATAAATTTAAAAAAAATAGCGACATTTATTTGTAACAAAACGTAATGAAAATAATTAGGTATTATTATATTTCCCAATGACCAACATATCTTTAATGTTGGCATAAGTTACGGTATGTACATATCGAAAACCCATTTGTAAACATACCCTAAAACTTCAAAACTCCATTTAACCCCTTTAGGGGGTATTTAACCACATAGAACTGCATTGTCACGCAGATTAAGTAAGTATGCAAAATTTCAATTCATTATGACAACGGGAACCCTTGCAAATTTGGTTCCAAAAATATGAAACAGACAGACAACAAAGCAAGTTAAATAAAAGCTTTTAAAAACATATACCATAATATTCCATTTGTTACATTTTTCCCATTTTTCATTATTTGCTAACGAAGCTATTTTAAAGATAATGATAAACAAAAATACACCAATAAAGAAAATAAAAAAGTAAAAACCTACTCGTAACATGCTTTCAAAAATGCAGATTTAAAAAGTTATCAGTGATTATAAATAACAGTAGTGTAAAAGTTCCTTGTGCAAACTGATTCAGATTAATAGTTAACAAATAAATAAAAATTATCAAATATTTCACATACACCTTATCCATATTATCAGATTATATTAATAAATTTAAGAGCTTAATCTATCAGTTAAAATGTACCTCTGGAGAAGTACATTCGTAATAATTTTATTCAGAATTGTTCAATCAGAAATTGTAACATTAAGTAAAGAAAACGTTATAAAATGTGTTGTAACGGGAAGTGTAAATTACTCAAGCCTATACATTGATCCACCTGACTGCATAAATCGTAAGAAAATCTAATCCACTAATAAATCATTATCACTAATAATAATAATAGATTTTATGTTACGTCATTATGCTAAGAAAAACCTCTACATAGAGGAAGCGACTATCGACAATCAGACATGCAAATGCAAAGCAAAAAATTTCAAAAACGACAACTATTACTTCCGAAATAAACCTGGATACTTAGATGAAAAATCCAATATAACGTGTGGTGACGTTTTGGGAGAAAATTATCCATTCTGTGAAAATTACAAACTTTGTGTAGAAGATCAGTGCCGATGTGCATGGGGTTACGAAGAGCCTGCTTGTACTAAAAGTGTTTTACTGAAAAAACATAATATGTTCTATGGTAAAAATAAATTTTTCAGCTTGTAAAGCCGGCTACTGGGGTTTAAGTTGTCGGCGGAAATGTGACTTAGACTGTGCATTATGCCATCCAAAAAAAGGTTGCATTTGTAAAAAAAGTGCTGCACTACAAGCAACAGATGAATGCTATTTCAAACTACACCGAAATCAATTTATATTCCAACGAATTTTCCTAACGGTGCTTGGTCTTTGTTTGTTGGTTATTGGAATTCTTGTGATCGCAGCATTATATAAGAAAAAGAAAACAGAGTTGAACACAAATATAGAAAATGTTCCACTAACCAAAATTACAGTTGAAGATAAAGAAAATCAAGTTACAGAAACAAACATTTTAGAAGAGAGTTTAATATTGAAAAAAACGGTAAGTAAATCAAATGTATACGAGAGACTTATTTTTAATAAATTAAAAGAGAGACAAAATACAGAAAATGACAACATTTTTTAAAAGCTTTGTTAAGAAAGTTCCTGTTGTCCGAATGAACTGGAATTTTGCACACATACGTAATCTCCGTGACAATGCAATAATTTTAGTAAAACGACCTCTAAAGAAGTTAAATAGGGTGTTAATATTTAGATTAGGTTAAAACGAGTTTTTCAATTTGTTCATACTGCATCTTATATCAACACATACGGTATGTTGGGCATTATGACGTCACGGTATGTGTGTGAAAAGCCCATTATTCACTCACTTATTATAATGATTTTCATTAAGTTTTGTAACAAACAAATGTTCCTATTTTTTAGTTCGTATACATACCCATTAGCTGTTTCAAAACTATAAAAACGCCAACGTCGCATTTTTTATCAAAATTAGCTGTTATAAAATCATGCACAAATAATAGCTAATGTAATTTATACTTTCAATAAGAGATCTAATCATTAATAAGTATTTAAAAATTTTATCAATCTAATTTGAAAAAATAATTTGTTAAAATGTGACGTTGGCGTTTTTATAGTTTTGAAACAACTAATATTTTACATGATAAACCAGACCATACGTTAGAAAAATCCGTATTTTTGTTACAACACAATGAAACTACAATTTATAAAAAAAACAATTAGAATAAGTAAAGACCAAAAAGCAGGACATAAAAAAACATAAAAACATTATCTAACAAAGTTTGGAATGTAAATTAAGGAAATTGAAATTTTTTCTTCCTTCGGAAATGCTATTAGTATTTTTCACCACGAAAGTTATTTTTTTTTGTTGGTAACATTTTAAGCCTTCTTTTTAATATCTGAATCCTAGATCATAAACACTATTTTAAAACGTTTCCGATAGCAACGTGTTTTCACTATTTTAAAACACGCTTCCCATGGCAACGTGTATTAAATTAATGCTTGTTTTCAATATTTTAAAATACGCTTCCCATTGCAATGTGCTTTAAATTAAAATGTTCCAACAAAAAAATTTGAATAACACTACGAAATCGCTTAAAGTTCTCGGGTGTCTAGATGGAACTCGCTTACGCTCGTTGCATAACGACAGCCCTCGCACTTTAAGCTTGTGTTTTCGCACTCGTATACTTAATAACTATTTTACTTTCTCTACTTTTAGAATACTTCAATTGGAAGAAATGACTTTGAAAACACCGTAATCGACAAAATAAAATGTGAACAAATAAAAGAAGAATTCTCTGTGAGTGCAACATTTGTATGATTTTGAGAAAACTAATGTAAATTATCTACAGGCTCTTCCTCTTGTGACTAAAAAAACGACAGATACCGCTTTAAAAAAATTCAATATTAATAAAAATAAAAACGACAAGCATCTACCTTGTGAGTCGATACTTAGTATAAAATTATAAAGAGAAATTCTTTTCAGATGATTATAACAGAGTCATTCTTAAAGACATGGAAGGAGTTGGAAAAGGCGATTACATAAATGCTAGTTACATTGATGTAAATAATTTTTTAACATTCTTTGATTCAAAAAAATAAAATTTTAGGGGTACAATCGTCCCAAGGCTTACATTGCGTGTCCAGGTCCAAAATTTTACACAGTCAAAGACTTTTGGAGAATGATATGGCAAGAACAAATCGAAACAGTTGTAATGACTACAAATTTCACCGAAAATAAGAAAGTACGAACCAGTTGAAGGCTTTAAGATGTTTGGTTATTTTTTTCAGAGAATGGCTGCTGAATATTTTCCACAAAAGTTAGGCGGTATGTTTGAATGTGCGTCTATTCTAATATTTTTAAGCAAAGAAGAAAACTTTGAACATTATATTAAACGTACACTGGAAGTACGTTATAATGACTGTGAAAGAACAATCCAACATTTACAAGTGAAAGACTCGTTTACTTCAAATAATGTGTTACCCATTTTAAAAAAACTGAGAATTAGCTACGAAACGACTCCAGCTCCAATTTTAATTCACTCCGGGTAGATTTTCAAAGAAAAATTATTTGCAATAAAAAATAATTAAATAATTCTAGTTTTGCTGGCACGAGAACAGGAATTTTAATTTTAAGCGACTTGGCAATTCAAATGCTTAAAATTGAAAACAAAGTTGATTTTTACGAATTGGCAAAGAATCTACGAGAGCAAAGAATTGGAATGATTAATCAATTGGTAAAATCATTTTGTATGCTTCTGTGACTGTGTTCGTGTTTTAGGGCCACTACATTTTAGCTCATTTGATCGTAATGGAATATTTAATGGATGAACGGTTTCCATTTGAAATTAATGCTGAAGAAAATATTCAAATCGTAACAAAAAATCAAAGACACAAACTGGAACAACAACTGAAATATGTTGAAAAACTACACGAATTCGACAAGATTGTTCAGTCTTGTCTACAAGTAAAAAATTACTCGGACTGTCCAACTTTTGGTTGGTATTTTTAACAATTATTTAAATGCCCATTCAACAAATTTCTAGTTGATGGATACGGAAAAAACAAAAAATATATAATCACAACACAACCAAAAACTAACTTCAAATCGAAATTTTGGCTAATGGTTGCCCACGAATCAACGAGTTGTGTAGTATTTTTGAATAAATTGCAACAAAATGTAAGTATTAATTTTTTAACACAAAAATTAATTCAAATGTAGGCTTGGCCTTTCAGAGAAGAAACAAGTAACTTTGTCATTAACGTCCAAATTTTAAATCGCACTGACACACCTTATTATGTTTTAAGTAAAATAGCTTTGCTGGTTTATGGAAAACGAACAAAAACTGTAAGTTTCTCCATAATAATAGTCAAAAATTTTGAACAATTTAACTTAATTAAAGGTCGTATGTAAGAAGAATATTTCATTTTATGAATATAAAAACCAAACAAAACAGACACTAACAGCTATCAGCATTATAAAATTAATTTGTGAAATCAAGAAACACAGCCAGATTATAGTTTCCTGCAGGTAAGTGAAATGCAATTTTGTACAATTATTTAATTAATTCTTGATTAGTGATGGAGTTGAAACGATTGGTATCTTCCTTATTTTATCATACGTAATACAAAAATATGAAATCGAAATGGAAATAGATGTATGTAATGCCATACGAATAGTACGACAAAGTGATACGCGATTTGTTAATACTTTGGTAAGTTTGAAACATAATACAAAAACATTGGTTAACACTGTTTATGTTTGCAGAAATCACTGGAATTTATTTATACATGTATATCGGAATATTTAAGAAATTTTGATGATTATAATATTATAAACACGTAGCTAAAGTTATAATACAGGTGTGACAAAAAAGTTAAAAAAAAACAAAAACTGGGAGCAGTGCTCAATTTAAGAATGTAATTTTATAAATTTTAAAATCCTAATTTATAAGCAAAAATATTCTCCTCTGAGAGAAAAGCATTATTTTTTACTTTTTAGTGCATCTTTTAAATAAAAGTTTTTTTTCTAAAACTAAAAGATTTAGTTTCGCCGCATCATTGTAACACCATTATTTTGCTGACTTGTGCAAACTTGTTTAGTGGTATATGATATAAAACAGCTGTTAGTATTGAAAGCACATTCTAACCTTTGTTTTGTGTCTATACCTACTCTATCGTCCAAGATAAATGGATTTTAAAAAACTAGCGACATTTGTTTGTAACAAAACGTAATGAAAATAATTAGGTATTATTATATTTCCCAATGATCAACATACCTTTAATGTTGGTACAAGTTATTGTAGGTCCACATCAAAAACCCACTTGTAAACATAACCTAAAACTTCAAAACCCCATTTAACCCCTTTAGAAGGTATGTAAGCACATAGGATTGCATTGTCATGCAGATTAAGTAAGTATGCAAAATTTCAGTTCATTAGGACAACGGGAACCCTTTCAAATTTGGCTCCAAAAATATGAAACAGACACACAGACAACAAAGCAAGTTAAACAAAAGATTTCAATAAAAAATAAAACAAGTTCCATTATTTGTTGCCCATTTTCGGATAACCTTGTGTCTCTGTGAAAAAGTAAGGTTATTTAACAAAACTCAATTGTTTTGTCCCAGAAATGTATAATTCAATTTGACTTTAATTTTTATTTTTTAAATTAGACAATCTTCGAAAAAACAAAGCACAGTCTCATTAGTCATTACCACTAGTACTAGACAAATGATCCTAGAATCTACTTTAGTTTTTCGTTGAACACTAATATTATTTGAAAAAAAAAACGCAACAAAAACAATAATAAAAAACTAGTAAAAATCCAACTAACGTTGAGGGTTTAATCTTATCATCTCTATCATAATAAAATTTTCAATTACTCCTAGCAGGTAAAGAATGTTTGGAAAATTAATGCTTTTATTTGATTACCTACAGTAAAATTTATTTCAAATTGTCTGATAATAGCTTTAGTATCAGTAAATCCGATGATTGATCAGAAATATATCGTAAACTATTATTATTGACATCACTTACTCTCTCATTTTTATCTATTATCAATTAGCTTACCTACTTCAGTTTCATAAAAGGAGCTACGAAGACTACCTTATATTTAATTCTAAATTTCCTATAATAATAATATTTTGTTTATTCCATCTTTTTGAAACTTGTATCTTTTTTAATGAATTATTGTGCACAGGGTGCTGCATTTTGGATGTCCGGGACCGCCGAAAGTAGGAGTTCTAGAGAAAAACGAGTAACACATTCTAGGGTCCGTTTTTTGAACAAATAATTTCGGTCAAAACCGCATCCTGCTATCGTTTTTTGTATTCGATTCATATACAAATTTTTAAAATTTCTAAAATAATATTTCAATTTTTAAAAACAGAATTACAAACTCTAAGAACTGGTTTACAAAACATTTTAATTGTATTTAAATTTTAATCGCGATTAAATTGACATTTGTCAATGCATTCTAAATGGCAACTTAATTCGAATTAGTGTAATTTTGAATTAAATCTTAATTTCGCTTTCTGTAAACCGGCTCTTAATATTTAAAGGTAAGTTTTGAGAACTTTAAGCATCCATATCTCAATTTTTTCAAATGAAATGCCACAAGTTTTATTTCATTGAAGCGTAGAGAATTTAATTCTGCACCGATCTGTATTAGCATTTCCTATACTTATGTTTAATAGTTTTCAAATTACAATAACTTTTTGTTAGGATTGAAAAATTCATTAGTCATAGGCCTTTTCTCATAGATTGCCAAGGAAACAAGAGAAAAAATGTGAGAAATTAAAGTCTTTTAAACCAACATTCAATGAATTTACTTTGTTTTGACAGAACGGATAACACAATTTTGAACAGAGTTTGACGTTTGTTTAATCAGAAATGTTTTCATGACCAACTATGTAAAAATAGCTGTGGTTAGAAATTTTCTACAATGTCAAAAAAAAACAACATAACTTGTAAATTATCACAGATAGGTGTAGGGAATGCTAATACAGATCCAAAGTCCAAAATTAACCTTAAAATTAAAATCAAATTAAAAACTTCCTTAAAATAACTCAACTAATCCAAAAACGCAGTGAAAAACATTTAAAATAAGCTTTATCCTTGCGTTTCGTTTAAAATAAAAATTTTGTATAAAACTCAAGCAACAAGATTTTTCTTTTACTGTCTCTTTCTGCTTCGAACGGCTGCGAACATTAGAAGTATTGGAAGTTCTAATAATGTATTTTTCTGAAAATTTGGTTACAACGATTATCCATTAGGTCGTGCTCAACGAAAAATACATTCAAAATTGCGGTTACACTAGTAATTACCTTAATTTTAAATTGAAAACTAGATTTTTTAATGTGCTTCGGAATTACCCGATTTTTAATCAGCTTTCGCTGTATCGAGATGTAATCGTTTTTAAAATTTGTACAGGGTGTTTCACACAATTTTACGAGACCTGCGCCTGTAAAATGCCACGAACAATACCTATTCCAATACAAACTCGATTACAAATTTTGAAAAATTGGATAGACTTCTCTAGTTTGTTCACCCTTTCGAAAAATTACGTTTTTGGTTAGTTGGTGATTAAGATAAATAGATTAGAATCATATTCATGCCGCCTCTTGATAGAACACATGATAATTTTTTGTGAAAAACATAAATTTATGACTATCAATGAAATAGTCATTAGTCTGACAACTACCGCCATGGATTTCCAGAAATTAATTAAATATGTATTTGTTGTATCGAGTGTTTTGTAATTTTTGTATATTTAGTTGCGAACATTAGGCGTAAAGTTATGTGAAACACCCTGTATTTACACTTAACTTAACTTTTTTGGATTTGCATCTTTACCTTTCAAAATTGAAAACTTTATCATTTTCAAATATTTTTAAATAGTAAAGCTGGGATTAAATAGCTGAGATCTTTACTATATAGGGTGATTCAAAAGTACCGGACAATCTCTCGGGTGCTGACGTGAAATTCATTCCCTCTTATTTGCACGTAGAAATACAATTTCTTATTGAATAAACAAGTTCTTCTCAAAATTCTGCCATTCTTTCCACCATCTTAAAACATTTTTAATGTGCAAGATGTAAGATTTAACGGATTATGATCGTTTATGAATTTTTAGATAAATATTGTTATTAGAATTCACAATACACAGTAGGGAGATAGTAGGATTTAGACGGGAATAGCTTGTATAATGTAACAAGAAAATTCTGTCACTCTCGCATCGCTCGTTCGTGTTTAAAACCACTATTACATAAAAAAGTCCTACCTTTGTTCTCCTGCCGGATTTGTGTACGAACTTTTATACAGCCCCACAATTCTGTTCTTCATATCTCCGTCAAAATCGACCGTTATGTTAACAGAACTACCTTTTAGGAATTGTGATCCGTCTAATTTTCTCACAGTTAGTAGTTCATATTTCTGATCCAGTTCAAAAGTTCCTGGTTGATCATAGATCAAAACTTGATTCACGTTTAATTTATTGTTATGCATAATGACTTCATTCGTTGTCGCAACAATATCCGTTTGAGCGGTAACTTTTCCTTTAAAAAGTCCTGTTTTTAAGTCGGGATAAAGGTAGAGGTCATAAATCGTAGGTATGGCATTTCCTGGCAGGCGGTATTTGGACATGTCTGGAGGAGCTTCTGTAGTAGTAGTGGTAGTAGTAGCAGTTGTTGTTGATGTTGTTGTTGTTGTTGGTATTTTTGTAGTTGTTGTAGTCACTATAGAAGTTGTTTTATTAACTTCTGATGCAGTTGTAGTTGTTGTTGTTGGTATTTTTGTAGTTGTTGTAGTCACTATAGAAGTTGTTTTATTAACTTCTGATGCAGTTGTAGTTTTTTCCTCGAGTTGTGTTTTTAAATCAGCATTTTTAACTCCGAGAACTATAGTCGAAATTCCTAATGCTGTTGTTGCTACAACAAAAAACACAAGCACTTTATGAGCAAAAATAAACGATAGTAACGACATTTTTAATGTTATTTGTACAACAACTAGCGAATAAATACATGGTGTCTATAAATGTTATATTTTTTATTGTAATACTTTGTTATCTGTCTTTCTAATCTTCTTTTAATCCTATACAATATGGGCAAATTACTTTATATACACTCCTATCAACGACAAAATATTTCAGAGAAAAAAATTCCTGATCATGTAATAGATATTGAAATAAAGAGATTAGTAATAAAATATTTTCGTAATTTGGTAAAATCTTTGTAAAGTAACAATTTTAGAGTTTTTACCGGCGACGAAAACTAGAAGACAAAATCAAATTAAATTCAACTTGTTCACTATTTGAAAAAAATGCAAGAATCTTAAGTGAAGAAAATCTAAAAATTTGAGAAATTTAAAATAGCTACCACAAACTTGAAAAAATTCCTCAGTAATTTTCGATGCTCAAGACAAAAGTGAGAACAGAAAGTCTAAAAAGTAGTTAATTCTTTATTTTGTGGAAGTTGTGTGAAAATTGTTCAAATATTTGTCAGGTTTTTGATGATTGAAAAGATTCAGTGATAAAAGGAAACGATTCTTTCTTTCTCGCTTATTTTTCATCGCGCGAAAACCTACTCGTATAAAACGATATTTTTAATTGCCCTGAAAATATATACAGGCTGTCCCAGCGAGTTGGTAAAGTCTATTAGTCACCTCTAAATGTTAGAAAAGTAATAACTTTTTCTTCCTAAGCCATACCTAATCCCCTTGCCTCACCTTAAGTTATTTTTAAATATACAGGTTAATTCGGAAATGAACTACAATACAAACTTACGTTTTTTTAAATGAAACACCCTAATTTTTTTGTATTTTTAGATGTAGCTTTTAACACCGATAATTTTGACTCAAACTTTGGTTGATTTTGCTTAGTTTTTGTAATGTTTATTTTTTTAATAAAAACAAGCTCTTTTTAAAAACTCAGAAACTAAGACTCCTAGAAAAGTCGGACTTTCACCACTTTAAAAATGAGAGTTCAGACTGAAATCCAGTATCAATTGATTGGCGCATTGCAATGAAGAATGCAAAAAAATTAAGAAGTTTGTAAAAAGTTGAATAACTTTAAAAAGTTAAATGGAACGCCCTACTTTATGTTTTTGTCCCTTAAAGATAATTGAATTGTCTATCTAAAAACATAAATTAATTAAAAACATATTTCAGTTTAAAATTTAATTTCAGCAACAATGCAAATTATTCATGAGCATTGTCGTTACCATAGTAAACCATACCATAACCACAGCAACTCCACCGCGAATCATTTGATGGAGTCAATACGAGTACTTAAAAATTCGACATAAATATTAAATTTAATTATTTCACTGTAAAAAGTGAAGAAAACAACACAATTTCTACGAGATATATGCCCCAAAAATATGCAAGAAAATATCCTAGATGCAAGTGTAAAAACAAGCGCAAATCAAAAGTTAGGTTACATAAAACGTTTAGCGTATTTTTAATGGTCTGTGTAAGCAATTATGTGATGACCTGATGACAATAAGCAAACAGCATAAACAACATAAGAAATACAAAAATTGACCTAAATCAATTGAAAGAAATCATGAAATCATTTAATCGTTGAGGAAGGTAACCTATATTTATGAATTTTTCAAAAATGCAGTTAAAAAAATTGCGGGTCTTATAGACATAATACGTCTCCTAGTAGCAATTTTACGACCTAATAATAGATACGCGATTTGCGTATCATAATATCCAACGGAAAGCTACAATAATTACACTAAAAACCAGGGTAATTTAGTTGGATAATATTGTCAACCTAGTTTTACGACAATTTCCTAAATTTCGAAATTATTTTTTTTTGGTAAAAAAGATGCAAAGTAGAAAAAATACTGTATGACATCTCGTTTACAAGGCATTTTGTTGCACTTACTCCATTATGGCACTCCTCGCTGCGCTCGTCGGCTCCCAAATCCGTGCGTGCGACAAAATTAACAATTTGTTAATCATGTCAATAATGAATGCCAAAGACAACACAAAAAAGATTGGTTCAAGACTTTACAGAAATTAAAAATGATACAGATTATCTTTTTTTGCACAGATTAGTATTAGTTTCCCTTAATTTAACCAGCAGTAACCGACTAACATTTTTATCACAAAAACCTTAGTTTACCTCTTTTCATAAAACTTCAAATCTTGATGAAAACGTTTACCATAAATGATCGCTTGAGTTTCTCAGGTTTTGTAAGGATAATTTTACCACTAACACAACTTGTTTGGGCTTAATTTGCAGTCACTTGACGATATTTTAAAGTAAATAAAATGTTTAACAATTAGTTTATCACAGAAACAACAAATGCCAAACTAGACAAATAAATTTCTAAAACTTTTTGTGAATATTAAATAATTAACAATATTTCACCTTTGCCTTAACCAACCATTTCCATCAAACAATTCTTAAATAATATAAAAACTGTTTTGTAATAGTGTTACGGACCCACTACGGACTTTTGCTTCAATTATCATTACACTAAGTTACTTTGTTACGCCTAAGATATAGGTGAGTACTTAATACTTATAGCGTTTGAAGACCTCTGCCTGAATTAAACTCCATAATTTTGGATAATTATAGGCAACCTACAAAGCAGGAGTGTTATCACGGTCGTATACTTCATTATTAAGATTAAGTGACTCGGCTGAATCAGTTTATTCAAATTATCTAAATACTTAAATACTTAGGAGGACGATTTGAAATAGAAACCACTAACAATTTAATAAACTATTCCCATTTACACTAACTGAACTACATGCCAACTCATCATTCATCCAATAACATAAAATTTAATGTATAATTTACCTTGACTCAAGTAATTGTTAACTTCCAAACTGTTCAGTCTGGAGCTCACTCGACCATACACTGCAAAAATAAAAATGTTAACTTTGTTCCAGTTGATAGATGTAAAGATAACTAATCAAAGTTTGTACAAAAACTTTTATCAGAAGTGGGTGTTATTTGTTGAAGTATTTTTAAAACATTTGTACTTTTCCTTCCTTGTCTTATAAATAAAAAAATCACCAAAATTTGATACACTAACCTAAGTAACTTTGCCTGAGCTGTTGTAATATTCTGAAAGACATAATTCTTACTGTTACACTTTCGTATCATTCATTTTAACTCAACTAAAAGATTGGAATTGAAATTATTGTTTTGATGGAGATTTCTACTCACTTTAGGTGTATTTTGCAGACAAAAACAATAAACTATAACCTCACTTTTTCACATACACAATCATGAACTATAGATAGGTGACCTACATGGAATAAGATAGAAGGAGAAGCGAATCTCTCTATCTACCCCTCGTCTTTAGCGAAAGCGCTACCTAACCTTGAGAGAACGAACTAACTTAACAATAGCGGAAAATTTAGATAGGTCATTTTATTTATTTTCTAAATGTAAAGGATTATAAATGTTAAATGTTTCTCTACTCATGCACTGTTACTACTGTATTTTCACATAGATAACAACGGGGATGTTCACTCTTTAAAAAAAAGCCGAGAGTAGGGATGTTAGTTAGTGGTAACATCACCGAAGCGCTGACAAGACAAGCAATCAAGAAAGATAAAAATGATAAAATATATTACTGTCTCAATCATTTAAAAAATTTGTTGTTTGCGCATGTGTCTCCAACGGTTCACACTTGAGTACTGTGTCTCTGGTTGTGATGGGACACAGAATCAATGAAACTATTAAATATGTCGCGACCCTTCGACACTTTATTATATCCCCAGGCGCAGAATTTTTGTCTGTTGAACACGTGCGTCACGCACGTGGATGAACAAAAGCACAGTTTTACACCCGACATACCAAACTTCAAGTTTTACAAGATCCTCTTCAAACTGAGGCTGATAACCTTGTGGAAATCCTCAGTTTGAAATGCGACATGTAAAACTCAAAGTTTCGTGTGTCGGGTGTAAAACTGTGTTTTTGTTCATCAAATATATTTGATATTAGAATTGTCTAATACTAGACAGGATTGAATTTCCCTCCACGCGATACAATTAGTGCTTACGTGACATTACCAGCAACTAGAATGTACAATTTGTGGTGGGAACGGCAGAGTCACTAGCGGCTAGCCCCTGCCGGTCTACAAATGTTCGCTCAGTCGAAATGTTGCGAGCGAGGTCGGAACAGTACGAACGGAGACCATAACGGACTTCTCATTTCAGCTGGGCATATTGGAATAGTGGTTTTTATGGAAATATGTTGCGCGTGGCTGGGGCTTCGCCCCAGTTAACTAAAAGGAAACAAACCCCACGACCAATTAAACTCGAAAACGTGGAACTCGAAACGTGGAATAGTGTTTTTTTATGGAGCTAGGGTGGCGTACAGTTCATAAACATAAACACTATTCCACGTTTCGAGTTCCACGTTTTCGAGTTTAATTGGTCGTGGGGTTTGTTTCCTTTTAGTTAACTGGGGCGAAGCCCCAGCCACGCGCAACATATTTCCATAAAAACCACTATTCCAATATGCCCAGCTGAAATGAGAAGTCCGTTATGGTCTCCGTTCGTACTGTTCCGACCTCGCTCGCAACATTTCGACTGAGCGAACATTTGTAGACCGGCAGGGGCTAGCCGCTAGTGGCAGAGTCGCCAATCTACAGCCACTATTCGGAAGTAAAGTTACTGTTGGGGGCGCCACTGAGCTAGGTAGAAAACAGTAACCATAAATGGCGGGAAAATGTTTATTCGGATATTTTGAGCGTTGTACGAATTTTGAGGCTTCACAATTATTACATTGCCAATGCGGAATGACTGTTGTATCTTTGGTGGAAGAAACGAATGTTGACAAATTAGAGATGACGAGGAAAACACGAATAACGTTTTGGTTCACTTTTATTATTGGAAAATTATTACAAAGACATTGAAAAGCATACCTTTTGGCGTAATTTACGTTTAAGTGTATTAGCAGTTGTTAATCTTAATTGTAGTTTTGTTGATTTATTGAAGTATTTCATGATTTTATCAGTGGAAAAATTCTAACCTAAAATTCACAAACTTCACTAATTTATTGGTTACTTGAACCCAACTCTGTGTTCGCTGTGATCCATTACTATAGTCTTTAATTAGACAACTGTTTGATAACACTTTGTAATGAAAATTTAAATCTTTTTCACTTTTTATCCACTTTCAAATTCCAACAATAAACACTTTATACCACGAAAAATAGCAGAACCAAAGTCAAAGCTAGTATTTACCACCACGTACGTTTAAAGTGATTGTCTCTAATGTAAGCAATTAACACTGAACACGCAAAATTGTTAAACAATTTATTAGATGTCAATTAAATGTGGAATTACGAAAATTTCGTTACTGTTTTCGACATAGTTCAAAAGTCGTCATCAGAGAGCATCTAGTTAATTTTATTTATCTATAAATAAAATATCTATAATCTATGGTTGACATTTTTATATGGGGAATTAAAGGGAGTTGTGACACCATATATCATACATCATCGTTTCAACGAAATGTACACCAATCAAATCTTGGTACCTCGCTAAAGGATAGAGCTAATACGTATTTAATGTAGTGAGAGAGACAGCAATAGAAGGTACGTCTTGCTGAACTATGTAGCCACATGACTGGATCTCTTGTCATATATCTATGGTTAATAGAAACTACTCATGCCATCTTTTGGTATTGTGATTTCAAGTTAAATCCACAAATTTATCCAAAAACGCAAAATATTAAGCAACCTTTGGCGCGCAATGTCACATTATGGTCACATTACATTCAACATTGTCAAAAGTTTTTTTCAATGTTAAATGTTTCAATTTTAAATTTAAATTAGTCTGCTACGTGTTGTATTCGTAATTTTCTATTTATATTCTTATTTGGATTCGTTTGTTGGTGTTATAATTCCTAACGTAACCTCAAAAACATTTTAAGTTTTGAATTTTTGAAGGCTAAAATTTGGTAAGTCGGGATTTTTTACCACCAAAAATACTATGTAATACATATCTCCAGCTCGGGTATGGACATATTATACAATTAAAAGACAACCTACAACGTTTATTAAACAACTTCTGGGTGGCTTGAACACATGATTCTGGTGGAAACAGTGCTTCTTTACTTCTGTGGGCTACCCAAAAACAAATCGACTTGGGCACGAAAAATAACTTCGGGAATTTTTACAAAATTTCAGTTTTTAAGTGGACATCTATGATGGACACGACACCGTTTAAGACTTCTATCTTGCACATAGTGTTTCTTATTTAATACACGCGTTCATTCATTCATCCGTACAAATGCCTCAAAAACCAATCTTAACTCCCTTTTTCCCGTTAAGGTGTATAAATCCAAGGTTTCAAGCAAAGTTAGAACTACCGAATCCACCAAAGTGGAGTTCATACACTAAAAACAGAAAAACCTCTTACGTATAATAAGTTCATATAGGTAAATTTGTTGTAAAGCCATCAAAGTAGTCTCCTACCAACACGAAAACACAAGAACTGTTAACACGAAAACACAAGAAATGTTTACACGAACTATTAAAAGCACTGCTTCTTTGTGAAAACAGAATTAGGCACATGTTGGCGAATGTACAAGCCGTCATCTGAGTCCAACAGTACCTTATTAGAGTCCTAATTTACTTATTTAGTTCCTTATTTTTTTCCAAGTTGCAAAATAATCTTAAATGATCGTTTTTTTGAGGGTGAGGAAGTCGTCAAAATAATATATGAAAGCCAAACACTATATTTGTCCCTTATAATTGATGTTTTCATAATTTGTGAAACGTTAATTCATTAATAAATTATTTTCATTCATTGTATTTATCGTTTATCTATATTTAGAATACTATCGAAATTTTGCAATTAAACACATTTAACCGATTTGTTTAAATTGTGAATAAAATTAAAAAATAAAATAAATTGTATAAATAATAATAAAATATTTAAATTTGCCGCCAATTTTAGTTCCTCATACTACTAAGATATGGCGCCACTATCGAAAATTTGACGACCGGTGAATTACGTGTAACTTGATTTTCTATAACTACTATATTCTATGGCTATGACGTATCTCAAATAGATGTCCCCAATTATACAGTCAAATCTTTTAATTCGACCATATGTTAATCGAATCTTAAATTAATATTAAAATTTAATTTATTAAACTAATTCAGTAATTCGAAAAATTGATAATCCGGAGAACGCCTTGAATTAGTTTCTTTTTATCGTGATTTACCTGTATTTTATAAGTTTTTTCCTTTTTCATTAAATAAACACTTCAAATTGAAAATAAAACAAATTGAGAACATCTTCTTTGGGCATACAAATATCAAATAAGACCAATCTAGGCAATGTTGTAAATCACAAATACATTCTTTGTTGTGACATCAGCTTAACCACAGACTTTTAAGCGCCCTAAGCCGGTCGGGCCGACAGTTTTATGATCGACGCCCCGAAAGCGAGTTCGAGATTCCTCCTATTGTAGCCTTATTAACAGCCCCCAGCTGATTCAAAAGGACCATAGAAGCATTTCACTATGAAATTTGTGCAAAGGGGGTGAGCGATTTCTTTAATTTTTCAAGTGCTTCATTGTGACTGAGAGAGCGTCTCTATAGGTAGTCAGAGATAGAGTTCCTTTATTGGGAGAGTTGGGACACTAAACGTCAAACCGAGCCAATTTTGTATTATGTGGATAAGGTATATATTTCTATCCTTTTTTATTAAAATTTTTGTTAGTAACTTATGTCAGAGGTTTATGTCGAAAATAATTTCAAGGTTATAATTTTTGTCAAATGCATAAAATGACATAATTTTACGTCAAATTTAATCAGGGAAGTAGAAAACGTAGAAATTTTGGGATTACTATTTAAAAAAAGAAAATAATAGATTACCTACCAATATTAATGTTCACATTTCCGAAATTTTTCAATATTTATTTTAATATTAAATACATAACTTAAAACATATTTCAATGCTAAAAATGCTTTTCTTTCAATCACAATTTTTAGTTAAACATCTCGTTCCAAAAATTGGTCATCAAGAACCCTTCATATTTCCTGACGTCTTTTTAAATTTTCTAAAAAATGATATTGAAGATGTTCTCGTATGAAAAACGTAACAAAATCGTGAATTCCCAATAACTTTATAATTTGAAACAGTAGCTAAAGTACACGTAGACAGGTTCAACTTTCCTAAAAATTAGAACCAATTTTGGGTTCAAGTACCTACGTATTTTGTAAATGCATAGAAAAATTCCCAAAATTTCATAAATTTTGTACATAACATTATTTCGACAATCCACTTTTCCAAATGCTTGTTAATAATAAACATAAAACTTGGCAGGAAAGGTCCAGTTTCTCTTTCTTTCATCGATGATTACCATTTCTTAAATTTAAGAAAAAAATGTTTATGATGAAGAATTTAGACGTAAAATTCTTGTACTTACAAAGAAATCTCTTTTAAAATTTGGGGTTTATATAAAAAAAACTGAGAATTAACGACGACTGCCAGTCTAAACCATTTCTAAACGCAGTTAGTCGACGAAAAATGGAAACATTTTTTGACAAATTTATTTGGCTGTTCGCCAAATTTCAAGTGTAACACCACTGATTTCTATCCCAATTTGTTTTTTTATACATTCCAACCGACGTATATGAAACAAAATTTCGAAAATTGACATTCATTGTCCCAACTCTCCCAATATAGGAACTCTAGTCAGAGACAATTCTAGGTGCATTATTGTTTAGCAACGGTACAGAAATGGCGCCGCAGGCGTTACATTTACAATCACCGAGGCCGTAGCTGAGGTGGTAAGCGAACGGAAAGTTGCTCACTTGGAGAGAGCTTGTTATGGTATATTAATTACTGAAACCGCCATTTTACTGTCGGCTGCGACACCTTTCGAGCAGTCGTAAGTTGATTTGCGACCTGTCAAATTTGCAATTTCATGTGAAAATGGCGGGCGGGAGCAAATATTGGCCCCTTTGGCGAACGATTTATTTAAAACTGCTTGAAAATTCAAGTGAAACTGAAGATAGTGCTAATGACGAACGACTTTTGAGACTATTTATGATCAACGGCACTTCGGAAACCCTACTTTTTTATCGAACCCCGGCTTGAAGGAACCGTTTGCAGTTCGTTTCGCGGGCTCTGTCGAAAAACACCAAAAAGGGGCGTTATTCTGCCTTGAACTCCCATGTACAAGTTATATGTGGCTCGACACTGGAACAAACAATAGATCGTAGACAGCAGAGATCACATTTTCTAAAGCACAAAGTTGAAAACCGTCCACATTGCAGGTTTGGACAAGGAAGCCCCCATAATTTATTCATTTTCCAACAGCAGCAGGAAATCCGAGTGCCGATGTTTGTTGACGATTGCGAAGAAAGGAAGGAATTAAATGATGGAAGAGGAGATGCAGCAATTTTGCTGCCCAGGAATTGGATCGTGGAAATCGGAATTTGGTGTATAGTAATAACTAAAGTAAATTGTAAAGTGTGAAAGAATATATTTGTCTGAAAATGTACCAAAATACATTATTTATACTGAAATAAATAATAAAAAACTCATGAACTACAGCTTTTTTAGTATGGTAAGGTTATGTACACACTGAAAATTTACACAACTATAAGTATAGTCGATGGTGAGACAAACGTGGCATGAAACGCCACCTGTCGGGTGCTTCTTTTATACATATAAGTATAGTATAATTTTTTTAATTTTGGCCGAATGTTGTATAAATGTATCTATTAATACTTTCCCATCTGCTATTAGTTTTGTCTTTGTTATTACTATGTGAATGAGTGAAACAAAATACAAACCGTCAATCGTAGCGGAAAATGGGAGGGTCTACCAATCGTTCTCAAGCTATGGGATGCCACTTTGATATTTTTTGTTATTGTTTCTTGTTGTTAAATAAATATGTCTTTTGTATGTTTGCGTAGTCACCTCCATAAACAAAATGTTTACTATTAACAGCAAACATTCATGTTAATTGTGAATTTCAATTTTAAAATGATTTTTAAATCCCAAAGATATGTTGAGAGTCACTGATATGTTTTGGGTGGGTGACGTAGTTGGGCTTGCGAAAGTTTGCTGTCTCTTTTAACTGACCTAAGTGTGAGAAAGACAACTTACCCCTAGTTTTGCGGCTTCTAGAGCGGACGCAGCGCAGTAAAAAAATAGGAATAAAAGTAACATACCTAATTGAAAACCTGATGTCCTTAGTAATTAGAAAATAGCTTTTTTAAAACGCCCATCTAAAAGGGCATATAAACAGAAGCAAACTACACATTTTACAACTGTTAATTCTGTTAAAAATTTACATATTTCAACACTTTAAAGTTTATGAAATATTAAATTTTTGTTAATTGTGTGAATTTTGCGGCAATGTGTCTTTTTGAGAAAAAGTGCATTATTTAATTACATTTTAAGAAGAGTCTAGCATTGGTTTGAGTTAGTGAAATCATGAACCTTAGATAAAGAACACAAATTCACACTTTCCATTTGAGATCAATATTTATACACTTTTCAGAAATGTTTCTCTGTATACGTCGTTGGTGTATTAGGTATTAGTTGGTGTTAGGTATAAGTGACAATCCTATCCAAATAACGCAGAAAAATTTACAATTTGAAAACAAGTACAAAATATGTTTAAAAATATGCAAAAGAATGATTTGTCAAAATAAAAAATCATTATACGAAGATGTCAAATACTCTGTTCAAAAATAATTGTCCATCAACTTTGGAATTCTGATGCCGCTGTCCAAATTAGTCCAAATGACTCTATTGTTCGTTGTTTCTGTCGTTTTAAAAAACAAAAGAAGAAAAGAAATGGTCTCATTAGTAATCAAATTTGTATTTAATACTACAATGTGTTCAAAAATGGTTGTTCATCAAGTCACATATGAAATTTGAATGTAATATGCTGTTTAATTTAAATTGTAAATGCCCGTCAAAATACACAACAAAAATTAGGAAAATATAAAATACAAATCAAAACAAACTCTGACATAACTCTGCCGAAAAATGCAAAATAATGAGTAAAAAGGTAATTCAAAGGTTTTACAGAAATGACATACAATAGTCATTTGGATCAAGCGGACCATTGAATTTGATTTCCAAAGTCGACTTGATGAACAATCATTTTTGAACACATTGTACAATAAGCATTGAAACAAGGAATTCCATCATCAACTAGATGAAAAAAACATTTATCATTATTCATTAGTCTGAACTAAAACATCGCCGGGGGTCCTAGATTGAAATAAATATTTTTTGTTCTATTGGTCTGTATTGTAAAATGAATGTAAAAACCCTCGCCACAGATCACGTGCGGGATTCCAAATCTAAAGAATATATTTTCCAGATGAACTGAAATAGTTTTCCTTGACGTATCGATAATATAGTTTGCGCAAAACGTTTTTTATGTTTATACCGTACGTTAAAACTTTTTTATCTTATCAAAGTGTTAATTTAGCTAATACGAAAGCAAATAAGAAGCTCCTATTGTAACTACGTTTATAACGTTTGTGATGCGCAAAAATCCCATTTCATTTCATAGTAGAATTTTTTGACAGCGCATTTGAATTTTTTGGAGTGAAATAAAGCACAAATTGAGAGTTTCTGTATAGGAAAAGAACTCTGTGTTAAGTTAAATACCAGCGACAAATGTTGAACTAATAAAACCCACCAGAAACTTCAAAAAATGCAAATGTTTAGTTGTAAAATTTTACAATGCACTGAAGTAGAATATAGTATTTATTTCGGGTACAGATTCCCGAGACAAGACGTCTGCTAAATAGTTGAAACTGCTTTTTCAGCAAATAACATCAAAATCAAATTGATAGTCCAGCAGCAATGCGTCCGCGAGGTGACTGGATAGAGTGAAGCCACGATCGTCAGATATTCTTTTTTTGTAACAGATTAATTTTTCTCGGTGTTCGTTTGCCATTGCCATTTACCAGGACGTGATTTCTAAAATTGTGTGCTGTTTCTTTACCTATTTTTCGTCATCCTTAATGCTCTTAAGATTACTACATTTCACTTTAAAATTAGTACGGTCCACTGCCATAGCGTCATAATTTGTAGGTACAATTATCGAAACTCTTATTAAAGCTTCTTGCATCTAAAATTAAAAAAAATATATTTTTTATTTTTTATATTACCCTCGAGGTATGATTGATGATTACCCATAGGATGAGTAATAAATGACGGGTAATTTTTTTAGATTTGTGTAAGTACGTCTTCATAGTTAAACTCATGAGAACTTACAAATATTAATTTAAAAAGTAAGTAATTATTTGTATTTAAGAAATTTGAAAAAAATGAAAAATCGTGGTTTTAAGGTAATATAGGTTTTATGTGTCGTCTTAAGACAAATAACAGTGTTTTAGTATTTTAAAAAAATGCTTACGAACATATCCCCTCTGAAACATGACATGGCCTTAAATAGAATCAAAAAGTTATTTTCCTAAAATCTGATTTCTACTGATTAGTCCACCCCTCTCATCGTTGAATGTCATATAAATAGAGTTTACCAATAAATGATAAGATAAGATAACACTTTCTGTCGAAAGTGCAATTTTAATAAATAATTGTCCTAGAGTGGTTTACCCAAATACAGTTCCCACAGTTTCTTCATTTTTGGAATGGTAAGTGATGAATTTAATTATCAAAATGGTATCTTTATTGTGTTTTACTTTCCTATTTTTTGAAATGAGGAAACATGATATGTCAACATAAAAAGTTTTAGGTAGGACAAAATGTATAATAGGTATAACATAATAGTGTTATGTTTTTTTGATTCATAACCTCCTCATATTGGTTTTAATATTTAAGAGTAAGAACCACAGGAAAGGATAACAAAGTAGCGCAACTATTGTTCAAAACTCACTTTCACAAATAATCAATTTTAATCATTATTGTTATCTTACATAAATTTTATCTAGGTATAATTGTAACACCATCAATATCTAATTTTTTTAAAGAGGTACTAGAATGATAAAGAACAGTAAATAAATTCCTAAAATTAACAATGGTGTCATTACTCAAAAACCAATGAAGTGTAGCTATGGTGTCAAAATTTAATATGTACAAAAATAAAATCGACCAGTATGATTTTTTTTAAACAGTGCGTTCGGTAAACGGACCGCCATCATTTTAGTTTTTATTTTTTCACAAATAGACTACTTGATACATCAGAATAAGTGATAATAAAACATGTTCCCTCATTGGCCATTTTTAATTCCCTCTAGTTCTTCACAGCATCATAAGAAGAAAAATGCACATGCGGAATGATACTTTTCTGTCCAAAGTTGCGAACATGCAAAAAAGAAGCAAAAAATTTGTTTTAAGTTATTTGGTGTTCAGTAATGCCACTAGTATCCATTAAAAGAGCGTGTCCGCGACTTTTGACCCACTCGATGAAACAAAGATATGAAGTTAATGCGTTTTTTTTTTGGTCTCGGATAAAATCTCCATTTAACTAATCGGAATTTAGCAGATCTCAGATTTGATTTCATATCATGTTTGCACCGAAACTGAGTCACTCTTGTCTAGTTAATTGTCGATGCCATTAGGCAACACTGTAAATTTATTCGATTTGACATGCTTTTGGGAAATGTAATTGAAACGATTCACCTCATATCTGTAAATATTCAAGTTTAAATGGTTGGCATTCTGGCATTTTTCATTTTTATTTTTGTTAAGACTGAAAAAATTCAAAGAATTGGTTTTTCGGTTTTTGCAAGAAGTTTGTAAGACTGACAAGATGTACTTTGTCTGCCAATGTGGTCTTCAGGTTTTTTCGATAGACTCGTTGAATTGGAAGTTTTTGGAGTTCTCCAGGTCCAACGGCCACTAGTTCGCGCAATTATTGAGTTAACAATTTTTGAATAAAAGTTCACAACTTGATTTTTGGAGGTTTATTGTGGGTACAAAACGTTTCACCTATCATACTGACTGCGCCAGTTAACTTACTGACCAAACAGTTGGCTTTTAAATAAATTTATACTGCTATAAAGCGGAAGAATGTCTGCCTTTTACGATTTGATATACATATTTTTAAAATAAAAATCCGTACTAAGTTCTACATGAAAACAAGGAGACATTTCTGAATATAATTTACACTTAAAGGAAAGTAGGCGTTATCTGCTTGAGATTTGTTTCTGAGACTTGTGTTACGCACTGGTTTAGCAGAAACACATCACTTACGGATAATGAACAACTTTTCTTTACTTGTAGTATAATAAACAACTATAAAACAATTTGCAATGTACTTCTAAATTAGGTTATGCTGTAATATCTATTTGGCAATTTGATTATTGTAGACTTAAGTACCTAATTAATTAATTAATTTAATATTTTTAGAATTACTACAATGTTACAAGAAATAAAGTTAATATTATGGAAACACACAGTTAGAAGAAAAAGGCGTTGGTTGCTAACGCTTACCGAATTTCTAATTCCCATATTATTATTTACCCTAATTACGTACGGTAGATCTAAAATAAAAGGTCTAGACAAACGAATAATCAATTATCCAACATACTATGACATAAAGCCACTCCACGATGTATATTCTTATTTGGATGTTGGGAAATTAAACTTGTTGTATTCACCTTACAATAACTTCACTGAAAATGTTATCGCAAAAGTACAGAACACACTCCAAATACCTGGCGAAAGTAGGGTTCTTTAATTGCATGTTAAAAATATATATTTTTTTATATACATCGGTTTTTTTAGTTGTAAAAGAGTTTACTTCATTTGAAACACTGAAGCAGCACATTAAAAATGGGTCATATTGTACATCCATGACAGTTGCAATTAATTTCAAAGGACATGATCCTAAACATTTGAATTACGATCTGAGTTTCTACGACAAATATTTACTATGGGATACAAGAAATTTATTTGTTCACGATTTATCAGTTCAACAAGTTAAAAGTGAGTACCTACATATTTTTGCAATATTATTCATAAAACTAATATTTTTCGATTGAAGGATCTTCAAAATATTTGTACAAAGGCTTTGTTGCATTCCAATTGGCTATCAACTTAGCATTTATAGAGCTGCATGAAGACAAACACCTACCTATAAATTTGGATATTTCCATCGAAGAGTTTCCATATCCGCCTCACACTGATGTTTCTCGATTGAGTCAACTCTTTATCAACTATTTACCACTGATCACAATTTTCAGTTTCGTATTTTTATGCCTTTCATTATTACAAAGAGTTGCTAATGAAAAATATGTCGGAAGTAGGGTTAGTGGGCATACAATGTTGTTAAAGTAAAAATTAATTTGGAGATATTTTAGGAATTAATGAAGATGGTTGGTATGGATTCGGCTATGTTATGGTTAGGATGGTTTATTGATGCTTTAACTGTAAATTTTTTTTCTGTGATACTAATCGTCATTTTGATGAAAGTACCTCTCTGGGAGGTTCCATATCCACTTGTGGAATATTCAAATGGTTTCGTTATATTTGCGTTTCTTTTGTTATATTGCATGGCAGCTATCACATTTTGTTTCCTTATAGCTACAATAATAAACAAACGTAAGTATAGATTTTTTGTTAACAAATGTTTAAATTTTTCAACTAAAAAATTTACTTATCAACTATATAGTGCGTTCAAAAAGTTCAAAATTTTGAACGTATGTTAATTTCTTACGATTAGGTACATACAAAAATACTGGCGTTGGAGAAAATCGCAAGTAGCGCGTTTGACACTTCAACAGAATAAAACGATAATCTATCAAAGACAATAAAAATCTGTCAATCTAAATTCCACAGCAAAAGTTGATCTAAAGATTTTTTAAACGTACCGTATTATGAACATGAAATCGAAAATAAACTGAATTAGAGAAGGCCGTGCCTGTGGAATTTTAGCTATACGTCAAAAATTGACAGATCAGGATTTTTTCAAAATCATTGTCTAAATTATTCCAAAATGGTGTTTACCATTCAACAAAAAGCCTATTAGCTAAACAATAAAAACTATAAAAACGCCAACATCGCATTTTACCGAATAATTTTTTGTAAATAAGATTGTTAAAATTGTAAAATTGTTGTTAAGGTCTCTCAATGAAAATACAATGTGTTTTTAAATGATTCTCATCTGTTAATTTTGAAATTGGTTTACATCAATTTGTGCCGCTCTTCTCATTTGAATCCTCTGTCAATAAATGTCACATCTGTCAGTTGAGAAATTCAATTAATTTTTTTTGAAAACTTTGTTAAAATGCAATTAAATTGTTACACCGATCAAGAAAACATTTTTAATATCGAAGCTTATTTCCGAATTAGAGAGTTAATAAATGGAGAATGGTAATATTCGACGTCTAAATGCCTTTCATTAGTTATATGAAGCGGCATTTTCTGATTTTACATGAGAAATTCACAGACGACTAGATGAAAATCATTAAAAAGTACATTGTACAAAGCGATCAAAAAGTCCTTCTATCAAGTAGGCGTATTACTTGAGAAGGTGTGTCCGGTATCGTATATTAGTTCAGCCTACTGTCAAAATTTAAACTAAAATTTCCTCAAACGTAAACTGTTAAATTCCATGAATCCATGATACAAATAACACCCGAACGTTACACGACCCGTAAATGGTGTCTATGGGTCAGAAATGGATTTCAATAATAATTTAATTTGCTTAATTTTGTTGACATTTTTTCTTTGACATTAGGCTTGATTTCCACAGACATACGCCCTTTAATTTCTAAACTTACTTGATAGAAGAACTTGTTGATTGCTTTGTATAAATTACATTAGCTATTATTTTTTGTAGTTCATCAATAATTTATAAGAGCTAATTAATTATTGTTAAATGTTATTTTAACAACTGAAAAAAAAATGAGTTTTACTAACGTAAAAGCAATATTTCTGGACACCTCCTTAGTTTTTAACACGATGTTAAAAAAATGTAGCTAAAGTTACACTTCCCTTTTAGGCTTGCTTTAATTTGGTACATTTTCGATCTCATGGTATAAAGTGTCTAGACGTAAAGTCACAAGTTACACTTAAAATGATATTTTAGCATCAACAGCAACCGTGGTTTTTTTGCTGATTTGGATTTTCTCTTATTTCATATCACAGAATTTAATAATCTCATACGAATATTCAGCATGGACTTTGAAAATATTTTTCACTTTATTTCCCAACATGGCACTCTATTACGGATACAAAGCGATTTCGCTTTATGAAATAAGAGGTACAACAAACAATTCTTAGTGCACAACTTTTAATTTAATTAAAATATTTTTTAGAGACTGGTGTCCATTGGTCGAATATGTTTCAGTCAGGAAGCGGTGGGGAAAACGATGTTACGATGGGAAGCGTTTTCATAATGTTGATTGTTGACATGGCTGTCTTAACATTGTTAACAATCTACATTGAGAATATTAAGCCAGGAAACTTCGGAATTGCCCAACCACTTAATTTTCCTTTAATAAGAATGAAGAATGTAAGTTTCCTGTTAATTTAACAACAAAATAAGTGATAAATTTTAGTATCTTAAAAAATGGTTTGTTCATGACTCACATGCTGATTTAACTGAAATTCCTCTTATTGATCTAGAAGGAAGACAGAAGCCACCTTGTATCGAAATTCGTAACCTATATAAAAAATTTAACAACACGGTTGCTGTTAATAATCTAAATATGACTATCAACGAAAACCACATAACTGTCTTGTTGGGACATAACGGCGCAGGCAAAACTACAACAATGCATATTTTAACAGGTATTTTTACATATTTTATTTAAAAATACTTATTATTATTATTAAACAGGAATGATCAATGCCACAAGTGGTGATATCAAAATTAAGGGAAACAACATAAAAAAAAATACTAGTGGAACTAGAAAACTTCTTGGTTTATGTACACAACACAACTTACTTTTTGAAGATTTGACAGTTTTTGAACATTTAAAATTTTTTGCATTGGTATGACAATAGAATATTAAAAAAACAAGTTTCATAAGACCTCTCTTGAAGCACGAATTCAGTTTAAAAAACGAGTGGCGTTAACTACGAGTGCTTGAATGAGTGCTTTAAAGTTTTATGAAACGTTTTTTTTATACTATTTCTTGTAATTTGCCCCTTTTTTGTTGTTATTTTAGTCGATTCAGGGATTTTTGTAACAGTTAGTAATGTATCAATTATGAAAGTTAAAAATTGATTTTAAATTTTTGTTTTATAAAATTTTGTCAAAAAGAGTGTGGATGATAATGAAGGTAATCTTGCATGAACGTCCCCTGAAATTTGTGAAATTAGCAAAAATACAGTCCCCAAACCTAACAAATTTTGTAAAATGTTCCGTCAAATAATGACTATTATGACATCGAACTTGATGACATTGCGTGCTTTAAGATCCCTAATAAAGCATCAAAATGTTGGCAAATTACAAAAAATAAATAATGTAACTGTTTTGAGTCTTATTTTATTAGATAAAGCGATCGAGACATGCTACCGAAGAAGCAGAAACAATATTACAAAAACTTGGTTTTAAAGAAAAAAGAGACGAAATGGTTTCTACTCTATCTGGTGGAATGAAAAGAAAGCTATGTCTTGGCATGGCCTTGATAGGTGGTTCACAGGTACCTTTTTATGCACCATTAGATTGTAAAACTTTTGATTTGTTTTAAATTAAAGATACTTGTTTTGGACGAACCTACTTCTGGTATGGATCCAGAATCACGTCGTAAAGTTTGGGATCTGTTACTCGAATATAGAAAAATGAGAACTGTACTAATTACAACTCATTTAATGGAAGAAGCTGATGTTCTTGGAGACTATATTGCCATCATGGAGAATGGACAATTACAAGATTGTGATACTCCGTACAATTTGAAAAAGAAATACAGTTAGTTTTTTAAAATAGATATTTTTTTGACTGATCTGTTTTTTAAGACACTGGTTATCACTTATCTTTGATCTTAAAAACACGAGCCTTCGAAGAAACAATTACGAAAGAAATTCAACGATACATTTCTGAAGCAAAATTGTTACCTGCAAATTACTATACATCAACTCACGATATTTGTGTTTACTTATTACCTATGAATAAGAGAAACAAATATAAAAAAGTTTTGGAATTATTAGAAAAAAGAAAAGATGATTGGCGAATAATTTCAATAGGGCTCAACTTGACGACACTTAATGACGTCTTTTTAAAGTACAATCATTCTAATGTAAATACATACAAACTTCTAATTTGGATGTTTTTAGAGCGCGAGGCCAACATCTTGGGCTTCAACAGAGCGAAGTTGACGTAAAAACAACTCCTGGTAAGTGAGATTGAAAAAATATAGATCTTTATTAATTTATCCGCTTTGACTTTTATAGATGAAATAGATGTATTTCATAAGAGACAAGGAAATTTTACATGTTCTATGCGGGATCTATTTTTGGCGTTAATTATCAAACGTTGGTATTTCTTTAAGAAAACATTTCATTGGTATTTTCTTTGCGTAAGTATTAGTTACATAGTTTGAAACTAAGTGTAAAAAAAATTCGTGCCTACAGATGATTTCATCAATTGCAATTTTTCTTTTTGCGATTTCATTAAGCATATCAAATGTGGACTACAGTAACGATCCAGAACCTCAACTAAATTTAACTTTAAGAGTTTACGAAAAATCACATTCCTATTATGAGTGCGATCGTTCAGTGGAATTGACAAAAATAGCATCTTTCTATGAGAAAATTGTTAGACAACAAGGAGGATATCCTCAATTCGCAAACGATGTTTCTGAAGAAATTATACAGAAGGGAACTCAAAATATAGCTTTTTATAAAAGACACATGATTACGGCTGCTGAGTTTAATAAAACTTCAAGTAATCATCTCAGTGTTAATGTTATGTACAATCGATTTGCACTTCATGGACTTCCGATTTCAATTAACTTGGCATCTAATGCAATCGCTCAAACATTGCTTAACGAAAGTTATTCAATAATAACAAGTAACACACCTTTGAAGTCATTCAGTTGTAAATCATTTCCTCCAGAATTATCTGTATTAAATGTGGCAGGTGTGTGGGTTTTACTTATACCTTTAAGTAAGTATACTCAAAAAGTACATATTCAATGATTTTATTGTTTTTTGGTAATTTTAGGTATGTTAATTTTTGGCAGCAATTTTATTATATTCCCAAATGCAGAAGTTTCCACCAATTTCTTTCAGCTCCAAATATTTGCCGGAGTCAAATCATATTTTTACTGGCTTACAAATATTTTCTTTGATTTTGTATTTTCTGTTCTACATCTAGTGCTTCTTTTTTTGTCGTTATGGCTTTTAAATTTGTTGGCATTTAACTCTATACTTTTTAGAAGAGAAGAGTTTGGTATGAGTTAACATTATGGAAAATAAACGGTATAAAGTAATATTTTACAGAAACATTAATGACAATATGTTTATTATACATGGTGACGTCACTTCCTTTCTGCTATTTATTCAGTTTTAAGAAAACAATGGCAACGGGATTAACTTCATTTTTTGTTACTGGAATTTTTACCGGTCTTACGTGTACACTTGTTATCGTAGCAATGGAACTGTCTAAGGATGATTTCTACATAAGGCTTGCAAAGAACCTGACCCACGTCTTCGCAACCTTTTTCCCACAATTCAGTTTAGGTTATATTTGTACAAAATTTACCACAAAATTTGTTGAAAATTTCAATTGGAAATACATGAACCCAAACAAAAAAAAGCATATTTGTCGTTTGACGCCGAACCCATGTTGTTATGGTATAAAAATAAGAAAGTTGTGTAATTACTAGTATTCATCTCAAATGCATTTTCAGGTAATTCGAAAGAATGCGACAACTTCAAAAGTTATTTTTTTAACGATACAGTGGGAATCCAACAGAATCTCTTAGAAATGTTTGTGGCATTTGGATTATATTTTCTTTTCTTATTGCTTAGAAACACGGAAATAATGCGAAAAATTCTTCATTTAATCAGATTTACTCCGTCACAGATTTATAATAAATTTACAAAACAAATAGGAAAACACGGTAATGTACCTGCTTTATGGGAAGATGGTGGGAGTGAAAATGACGCATTAGTTGCTAAAAAAGTAGTTAAAACATATGGTCTAAAAACAATACTGCAAAGTGTAACGCTGCGAGTGTGCAGGACCATTTGTTTTGGATTGTTGGGTGCAAATGGTGCTGGAAAATCGACCATATTTAATATTTTAACAAAATCACTATTTTTTGACGAAGGTACAGTTGTAGTAGAAGGAGTTCCCATAACACGAAATGATGTGAGTATTATTTGATCAAAACTGTTCAGGTAGTTAATTTTTTTTTGTAGTATACCAAAAAAATCGGTTACTGCCCTCAAGAGAACTACTTAAATTTTTACCTAACTGGCAGAGAATTAGTATACACTTTCGCATGTCTGAAAGGATATTCAGACACAGATGCACAACAAGTTACAAAACATTTGCTAAAGGCTTTTGGTAAGTTTTTTAAGTTATAGAACTAAGCATTTTTTGCTTAAGGGGGAGAATACCCACGCTAAAAGGTGTCGAATTTTAGCCATTTTCCTCGGTGTTTCACAGCCATTTTTAGTAACGTTTTTGAAAGTTATTTACAGGATACGTTCACCTACTCGGGCTGTAGGTGCAAAAGTGTTTTAAAATGCTGTAAGTGCTTTATTTAATTCTGAAAAAAATCATAAAAACTAAAAAAAAATTGGTGTACTTTGAACATCATTTCCCACCAACATTGTGTGTTAAAAAGAAAATATATTACTTTTGCACCTGTAGTGGACTCTTGGGAATAAAGCAGCTTTTGTTTTAACTTGAACTTGTCAATCGTTAACTGGTAAAAATCTTAAAACAAACTTGCGGTTCTTGTCTATGATATCAGCAATCCTCCTATTGCGCGTTCGCTTCAATTCAGTGTCGTACATTCATTTTCATGGGTTATGACCGGGGTGCACTTACAACCTTAAAAACGGACTCGTTTACTAAACACTTATTCTCATGCAAAATTATCTGCTGAATTCAAATCTGGATTTAGTTTCTCGATTTGGAGTTGTCTTCATCATAAAAAGACGTTTTTGAAGAAATTCTTGAAAAACTTAAAATTGGATAAAGATAGAAACTTCGATTTTTTATGCAAAAGATTGCTCAATGAATGTAGTTTTTAACGTAAATACACAACTTTTTGCTTTGAAGAAAAGAAAACTGAGAAAATTGGGCAACACTACGAGTACAAAGAGAGATACGCGACATTGTCACTTCAAGTGCATATCGTAGTAACTTTAAATTGCAATAACTTGTTGAGTGTTAAAGATATCGAAATAATTCTTGCACCAAAAACTTATTTAAGCTATTAGCTTCATTTCATCTCGATTATGTATAGGTCTGTCTTTTAAGATAAAAAAATTTCTTGGAACTCGAAAATTTCACTACACAAATATGAAACGTTACAAAAAAATGCAATTTTCTCAATTTTCTTGTGTCCAAACTAAAACTTGTGTCTATTCATTAGAATCCACATTCACTAAGAAATCTTTGCAAACAAAAATAAAGTTTCTAGCTTTATGCAGAAGGAAGATGTAACGATGTAACTACCAATTTTACCAATTTTAAGTTTTTCAAAAATTTTCATAGAAACGTCTTTTCGTGATGAAGGCAATTCCAAATCGAAAAACTTAGTTTGGATTCTAAGTCAACAGAATTTTTTTTATAAGACTCAGTTTAAAAAAACGTGTATCCTCCAACCCGTACCACGAAGGACTATAACCACAGAATATTGAATAACAGGTTTTACAGAAACGCATCTGTCCTTGTCCCGATAGAGCGAAAGTGTCACTAGCACATCTATAGTTGCCAGCGCGTACCAAGTGTTATCGCGGGCGATTTGAATTGCCCGTATTTATTTTTCTTTTAAAGTTTGATTGCATTTTTCGTATTATTTGTAAATATTCACAATAATAGTTGGTAATAACACTTTCTGATGTTAGACAACTATTGTTGCTGAATATTTACAAAGAATACGAAAAATAAAATTAAAATTATTCGTTCACTGGAAAAGTATAATAGCTAATGTAATTTATACTTTCAATAAAATAAGAGATCTAATCAATAAGAACTATTTTACATTTTTATCAACCTTATTTAAAAAAATATTTGGTAGAATGCTACGTTGGCGTTTTTATAGTTTTGAAATAGCTAATATTACCACAATAACAATGTCAAAATTAAAGTAAAATAGGTCACAAACATTTGATTTTTGTAAAACAAAAATACACCTGAACCCTACTGACAATATTTGTTAGATTGTAGAAATTGTAGAAATATAACTGCATAAGCATAAGGTTACTTCAAACTATCTTGCCCAGGCAGTGCTGCTTTGAGTGTGTGAAAATATGTATAATGTAAAACAATCAAGGGATGTAAAATTATAAAAAGTATTTAAAAGTAAAATAAATATACGGTGAATCTACAGTTAGAAAGATCAAAAATAAGCATTTAAAAAATAAACATAATTTTAACAATAAATGTTTTCAAATGTTTTATCATAATAATTAATTATTTAACAAGTTTGAGTGTAAATCGGACGCTTTATTTCACGAGTAGATTTTTAAACCACAAGTGATATCAAGTAATTTATCATCCACAAGGTGGAATAAATGAACCGATTTACACAAAGAGCTGAACACCACAACATTTTATTCTTCAAATAAGACCCAACAAAGTTTAAAATTGCTTTAAAATCTGTTTCGTATGGAGAAATGTCAAACATTTGTCAAAACTTCATTACACAGTGGAAAAACTGTAAACACCAAACCACAGCTTCGTTGATTAATGAAGGGACTTTCCCTTCACACGGCTGGCCGCATTGCTTAGTTCCTTGGCATATTTTTGTTTCTGAGAGGGAGCCACTATAAAGTAAAACAATTCTGACAGTTCTAAGGTTAAGTGTTATCACACTGCTGTCAGTGCAGAAGAGTTCTAAGGCTAACCCATTAGTTTTAGATGTATAGTTGTAGAAAACGTATTCTACAAACATTTGGCACGTGTTTTTACTGTGAGGAACCAAAAGCGCATGTTGCCATATGAGTGACCAATAACCTATGCCAAGAGCGAACTGCGAAACACAAAACGAACGTAAAAAGCGTCATACAAACTTGAACATTTTGCTGAATGGTAAACAAACATTTTTATGCTCACGAAAATGATCAAAAGAGTGTTCGAACGCATTTGCAACCACTGTACAAAACGTACCCATTAGTGTCCAAATGCTTTGTATTTCAAATTTATGTTAAAACTTGTGGAAAAAAAATGAAACTAAGCTTTGTCTTGCCTTCTTGTTAGCAAAATTTTGTATAAATCTTGTGCAAAAGAGGTTGAAAACTTAAATTTGTAAAAAATATCACGGTTGTCACGTTTGACACGAAGTGAATTTTTCAGCAGCAACTAATAGATGGCGCTACAATAAAGT
The DNA here is from genome assembly GCF_031307605.1 of Tribolium castaneum. Classification (NCBI taxonomy): domain Eukaryota; kingdom Metazoa; phylum Arthropoda; class Insecta; order Coleoptera; family Tenebrionidae; genus Tribolium; species Tribolium castaneum. Next base: position 17,352,226 of record NC_087400.1, read on the forward strand.
AAGCTGTCAAAAAACACTTTTTTTGTTCAATGCGACCAGCCGTGTAAAGGGTACCTCCCTTCACTAAACAAGGAAGCTGTGCACCAAACAAACCAAGCACAAAATGGCGATTTGCACAATGGCAATATTTACTTTTTAAATTGCGTCAACTGTCAACTGTTACAGGTCCAATGTTAATTTCTGCCGATATTATAGGTAGCTTCGCTAAAATTGACTATACGTGTGTGCGACATCTGCGACGGCAATCGGAACTACAGTCGATTTTGAATTTGGCGCCTATACTTGGCTTGGTGCATTTAGGTTTCACCACCCTGACTATAACTTACGAGACGAGATACAAAATCGCACGATATTCGGTACCCGTGGAGGGGGAAACTTATGGAGGGAACATAAGCGAGAAACTGTGGTTCTTGCACAAACACCTTTTATGACTCTTTGCAAAGTGCGCGCGCTAACTTACTTCCCCACTAAATATTTGAGACCAGTGGTGTAGTCGGCACATTTTAATTTTAGGGACACTTGCAGCTTACTATTGTCAGAATTTACATTGTTAAAAACACTAATTGCTAATACTAACAATTAACACTATTACGTGCTATTATCTAAAAGTACAGAGTTTGCGCATCACAAACGTTATAAACTTCGTTATATTATAAGCTTCTTACTCGGATTTTTATTGGCTCGATTAACACGTTGCTAAGTGAATATAAAGTTATAACGTACAGTATAAACATCAAAAACGTTTTACTTAAATCAGAAAGTATTAAAATATCTGTTTAAAACAAAAAGAACGAAAATAATCTGACAGCATAGTTTTTATGAGACGTTTATGGTATCAGCTGATTTCTAGAAACAGTTTCAGACCTGCGCGCTGATTGCATTCTTAAGCGGGAAATTCAGAATAGGCCATAAAAGGTGTTTATAGATTGCCAAGAATCTAAACGGATTTCCTTCAATTTGCCGGTGGTTAAGTATTGGGAAGTGAACTTATGCCTAAATCGTTTGAAGATAAAAAATATGGTGTCGTGCACTTTTTTGTAAAAAATTTAATTTTCTACTACCTCAGTCCGCAGTCTACTACCGTATTCGCAGCGTTTTGAAAAATATAAGACAGAGTGCAAATTGGTAAAACTTTGAATTTTTTTAAATATAGTTTAATATACAACGTGCTCAAAAACTGGCGCACCAACTCAATGGTGTGTGGTAGAGAAGTGGTTACATATAAAGGTAAAAATAGTAAAAAAATTCTTTGTACTAAAGTTATTGATAAATAACTAATTTTAGGTAAACGATATGTGGCAACGTTGTCTAACAGTCATGATCGCAATAGAATTTGAGCATCAATAAAAATAAATTATTTTTGAAACGGTTTCCTAGGAAATAATTATCTGTGTTGGCACATCTACACATTGTGATTTTTTGGATAAATTTTAATTTTTTTAAATTAAAAAATCTGCTAAAATCTGATAGTAAATTTAAAAATAATTGCTTATCATTTTGTTACGGAACGATTACCTGGTATGAAACATAAGAATATAAAAAAATAATGATAACTAAAGAAGTTAACACAATAAGTTTGTAGCTCCAGATTTTTTAAAATATAACTGTAGGAATTTTTTCAACATTTTTCCCGTAATCTGCACTTGCTTCTCAATAACGTACCACTGAGTTGGTGCGCCAGTTTTTGAGCACCCTGTATAATTTTTGTACTATTTTTATCTTCTACTATTGAGAATTTAGTGCTCTATCTGCCTGTATTTTTTTATTCGCCTTGTGCTAACCTTTATTTAATTACACCTAATTCTATAAATTCATTGCTCTGAAAACTTGAACGGTAATGGAAAACTGCGCCTCTGGTGACAATAATGGAACTCAAGGACGGGGACGTTTTATTTGTACGTGGTTTCATATCCTCAGTTTTAGATATCCGTAACCCGGACGAACAAATACATTATTAATTATATTGCGCGCCATTGACTGGACCCTCTTCTGGACAGTTGACGTTGACTACATAAAATATATGAAAGCAAATGACTTTTTACCGTTTAGATGCGAAAAAATAATAATTCTTGCCCTCAACTTTATCTCACTTTATGTGACATCATGCCTTTTTGTAACACTATGAATACGCAAATAACGCTTGGTTTCATACTTTAGCCCAACCCTCAATCTCATGTGACACATTGCTACTGATTTTTAGAGCTTGAAAAGTATCAAGATAAACCTTGTTCGGACTACAGTGGTGGAAATAAAAGAAAATTATGTTCCTGTCTAGCATTTGTAGGATCTCCACAAATAATATTATTGGATGAACCTACAAGTGGGGTGGATCCTTCTAGCAGACGTACCTTTTGGAAAATTATACGCAGCTGGAAGAAGGATACATCGTTTTTACTTTGTTCTCACAGCATGGAAGAATGTGAAAATGTATGGGACGAGTAAGTATTGTAGCTCCTATTCTGTTAAAGTAGGCTATGTAATATTTTCTTTTAGAATAGCAATAATGAAAAAAGGTGTAATAGAGGACAAAGGAAGTCTATTGGAATTGAAAAATAAATACAACAAAGGCTACACTGTTACAGTAAAATTAAAGTCAGATAAAGACATTGATTTACTTAAACAGAAACTTTCTGAACTACAATTACACTTATCAGAAGAATATGCTGTACAAAGTTATCTCTCTAGTAATTTACTTTATTTATATTATTATTTTTGTAGGGCTCTTTGATATATAAAATACGCAATGAAAACAAACTATTAACTGAGATATTCACAACATTTGATGCTTTACAAATGGAATTTCCTTGTATTGATGATTACATTGTTAATCAAATTTCTTTAGAAGAAATCTTCTTAAAACTTGCAAATGGTAAGTTTAGCTATGTTGTCTAAAAATCTCTGTTTTCTAACCACCCGGTATACTAAATTAAATTAGTTTCTTGGAAATCAATTTTATTATTAATAATATTTTTATTATTAATTATTATATTATATTATATTATATTAATAATATTTTTATTATTAGTTAGTAATATTTTTTGAAAATTGGCATCCGTTTGGTGTTGCACAAGGAAAATAGTATCAAAATGATGTCACTTTTAATTACACTGGAAGACAGTATCAACTGTCTTATTTGAAATGGGAAGCTACACCTACTGTTTATTGTGTTTTTGGATTTCTCAAGTTATTTTAAGAGAGTTTTTATCAACATTTTCTACACTTAAATTAGGCTGTTTTTAAAATACTTGTCCTAGGATTCTTTGAATTTTTTAATTTAAAAAATTTTGAAATCGTTTTTTTTGGTATTTAAAAGAGATGTTGAGAAGGAATTAACGGATTATGAGTGGGTACTAATTTTCAGATATACACGGTGTTCCGCTTACGAGTGCAACTATTTGACCATAAATTAACATTTAAAAAATATTTAAAAAAATTGTTTTTGATTTATTGCTCTTGAAAAATATTTAACTAATTTTTGTAAAATTTGGCATGCGAACATTATTTTTATTTACCACATGACAGTGTAATTTGCATTTATGTAATAGGTGCCCCCTTGGAATAACTTGTCTTACAACTTTTTAGTACAAATTAGTTTGGCTTTGCCATTATGAGCGTTTAAAATCTCATTTAATTTAAAAACTTTTTTGTCTTAGAATTAACGATTTTCGAATAAAATGCAAAAATGTAAAACGAAGCAGTTAGCATTAAAGGACATATCGGCGCTTATTCAAAGCTTCATCTTGTGAAATCTGATAAAATTGTGTTTTACAATTGATTTTTAAAGCAAAATTGATTCTGTGTGAAGAATGCTTTATATAGAAAGACTAGAAAGAGTACTGGATAACCTGTCATCATTATCATTATCGGATCTAATGTGGGTTTTAAACGGAACAGACTGTATTCTCTTCCAAGCGAAATAGTGAAGACTGACTAAAGTAATATTTCATGACAACAATCCAGTTTGGGACATAAAATGATTAGTCTGCAGTAAAATGCAAATTAGGGTTTCTTTGGGCTTGCTTCGGTTTAGGCCCCATATCTGTTCATGACATTTGTTTTGGAAAGTGTGACGAAGTGAACAATAAACGTGTTTACCCGAAGAAACCCTAATTTGCATTTTAGTGCAGACTAATCATTTTCAGTCCCCAACAGTATTGTTATCATGAAATAATACTTTAATCAATTTTCATTATTTCGCTTGGAAGGGTATACATTCAAAATTTTATATAATTAAAACTTATTTTCAGATTCCGGTGCCGCAACCCATAGGAAAAAAAAGAGAACAAAAAGGAGAGCTGTCCCACAGGTGAGTTTAAACTAGATTTTTGATAAATTTTCATATTTTAATAACTCTGACTTTGGACGGCTTCACCGCAAACATTTAATATTTTAGTTATCCTCCTCTGAATTATCTATCGAGGATACGCTTCACGGTAAAGAGGTCCCTACAATAATGGGGCACAATATCGATGACAACAATGAGGAAAACAACATGGACAGGATAACTTTCAAAAATGAAATTGCTTCTAAAGATACAGAAGTGAGTGAATTTAAAACTAAGAGACCCTTGAAGGAATTACTTACTACAATTAAATAAATTTGTTATATTGATATAATTTTATACTCATGTTGTCTAAAACAAAGTTTAAAAACCCGACACACCAAACGTTTATTTGAAACATAACGTGTGGGAATATAAAATAAACTAATTCTTACAATGTTTGCTTTATACAGACTGTCCCAAAATTGGCGGAACAGATATGTGGTACACTAATAGGTACTGTTTAGAGATCATAGAAAAAATGTTAAAAAAATTTTATCTCTTTTATTTAAGCTGTAATGGAGGCTTCAAGTTGGAACATTTGACCTCACTTAGTTCAGTACCTACAAAAATTTCATGTATTTTTTAATGCGGTTTGTTAGAGAAATAAATAAAAAAGTTATATTCCAAGTTACAGCTTTTTACGGTATTGTCTGTAGCTTTTACAGCTATTTATTTTTTGACCATTTTACCTGAAAAAATATGCGGCAACATTGCCACTAACAATGCTTATGACAATGAAATTAAGTAATAAATTCCGAGTTTTGAGTTGTGCTTTACCTTTTTGTTTGTAGTCGGTTAATGCGTTGATGCCTGTAAACAAAAATGTTTGCTATTTTTTTTATTTTGTCAGCATAAATGCCCAAAGATTCAAACCGGATGTAGAAACCACTTTTTAAAACCGTCTGCTTTGGTCTTACTGTACCAGGCCAAAGTTGCATGATTTCGACCATTGTTACCACAAGAACAAAAAGCGTCGTAGGACTGGGGCAGAGCTGTATTAAGATGGATTTTCGTTTTACCATTAAACTGTCATATTTACATTGACGTTTTGAAACGATTTTGTGACTTGTGAAGTCTGGTTTTTATTGTCGCTATTATATGGTTTCCATAATTTTTATTATTGCATTATTGTTGGGGCACGTGGATCTTGTTTCCATGAACTTAAGAGGTCACCTTTATGCCCATCGAGATCATCAAGGTAAAACTGCAATATTGCCAAATTTTCTATTAAAAATGAGCGAATATCTTAAAAACTAAGAAAGATGGATTTTTTTAAATATTTTTTTTTGATGTTTCTGGACCATAGACCACACCTTCCTGCTAATCTGTTCGGCCAATTTTGGGACACCTGTATATAAATTTTGCCGACTTTCACTTTTCCTACCCCTGTCCAAGGAGTAGAGGGGAAAAAAAGGACGGGGGACTCTCGAAAGGGTCAAGAAATTTACAATTATTAACTACTGTAACAATTTTTAAGTTAGTGCTATCAACTTTATGGCCTTTTTCAAAAATGTGTTGGGCAACACTTGATTTTTCAAATCTGTTGAATTTTAAATGTGCTAAATGTTCTTTAAATCTAGTGTTAAAATTGATCGACGTGTCTGCCCGATATTTTTCCAGAAGTCCAACTTTATCTTCTGGAATACCGAGAAAACCCTTGACTTGTAAGTCAAGATTTTTTAAAATTCTATATAAACCTCTTGTGATTGAGGGAGTATAGGGTAAAGTTATTTGTTTTCTCGGGTGTGTTTGTAAAAGTCGTGGATTCTTTGATCATAGATCTATATTTAACTTTTCGAACAATTTTGTCAATTATTCTTGTCTCAAAACTATTGAACCCCTTTTCAAACCTTGCGTTACTCAAGGGAAAATTAATAAACCTGTGAATCAAAAAGTGTACTAGTATTTTTCCTATAAATATCAAATTCTAATCTTTTGCTAGCTCTAATAACTAATGTATCTAAAAATGGCAACTTTCTACTTCTTTTTTCCAAGTGAATTTAATACTTTAAAACCTGTTCTTTAAAATTTTGATGAATTCTTTTATTGTACATTTACTTAGACCAAAAATAGCAAAAATGTCATTCACATACCTTAGCCAAACTCTTAGAAAATATTCGAGCTCTTTTTCTAAATCCTTTTCAAAACGGTTTATGAAAAGGTCAGCAAAGAAAGGCGATTATGAGTATCCCATTGCCGTACCTTCTTGCTATTCGAAAAACTTTCCGGAAATTTAAAAAATATTTTGCTTCATGCAAAGTTCTGTGAGTTGAATATATTCGTAAATAACTTATTGTTCCAAATTGTTTTGGGACAACAAATTTTTTAAGTAAGTGAAATTCTGTGGAACTGGAGCTTACATCAAATGATATCAATAACCCATCTTTATGCAGTGTGATATTCTTAACTACTAATAAATTGTAAAGAATTTTTTACTGAAAAACTAGGTTGCTGGAGTGGTAAGTTATTAAATTCGTTAGTTAATCATTTTAAAACCTTGAAAGTTGTGGCGCCAATCGCTGAAACTATGGATCTGACTTTCCAGGTTTGTGAATTTTTGGGAGACAATAAAATTTAGGAACAACTGGGTTGGAAACATGCAATTTACGTTTAATTCAGGAGTCATAAGGTTCTTACATGTTTTCGAGGAGTTGTTGAAATCTCTAATCATTTTTGGCAAAGGGTTTTTTGAAATATGTTGAGGATGACCACTTTGTGGTTGAAACGCGTTGTGATTCAAATAAACGTTTGGTGTGTCGGGTTTTTAAACTTTGTTTTAGTTAATTTCCACGCCAAGAAAATCCAACCAGAAGTACTCATGTTGTATTAATAAGCGTTTAAGTTTATTAAAAAATAATGATGTCTACATTTTAGCTACTTTAAATTTCTTTCTTCTAGGGATCACCATCTGAATCATTTATGACCACGATGACCAAGACAACAGAAAACAAAGAAAAAAGCAATATGAATACCGAGACTGTCAAAAGTAAATTTCATAGCAAAGTAAAAAAAGAAATCATGAATAACAGAGAAGAAAGTACGAGGAACATGGACAGCCAGACTATCAAAAGACCAAATGCTACTAATGATATAAACGTAGTAAGTATAGCTAAAATCTTTGTAATTATTAATTACGTGTTGTCAAAAACCAATTTATTGAAACGCTATTTTACATCATTTTTTATTTGTTGAATAACTGAAATTCTTTATTTTTTGCGTTTTTAACTCTGATTAGAAGGGCGCCATCTAGAGCCGATAGAGGCCATATTATACAAACATTACGATACTCTGTCATTTTGAAATCTTTTGACAAAGAGTGCTTGCCATTATACAGAGTGTTCAAAAACCGGCGCACCAACTCACTGGTACGTTGTTGAAAAGCATGTGTAGATTACGGGATAAATCTTGAAAAAACTCCTAAAGTCATATTTAAAAAAATATGGAGCTACAAACTTATTTTGTTGACTTCTCCAGTTTTTATTATTTGTTAATGTTTTTATGTTTCACACTAAGTAATTGATCCCTAACACAATGATGAATAGTGATTTTTAAATTTACTATCAGATTTTAGCAGTTTTTTGAATTAAAAAAAATGAAATTTATCAAAAAATCTCAGTTTGTAGATGTCTCAATACTGGGAATTATTTCCTAGGAAAACATTTCAATACTAATTTATTTTTATTGTTGATCAAATTCTATTGCGATCACGACTGTTCGACAACGTTGCCACATATCATTTATTTAAAATTCGTTATTGATCAATAACTTTAATACAATGATTTTTTTACTATTTTTATCTTCATATAGAAGCAATTCATTACCACACACAATTGAGTTGGTGCGCCGGTTTTTGAGCACCCGGTATACCACATGCTATTTATACACACTGTCCCACAACTCGCGCAGAGAACATGAAAGAAATCTCATAAAAAGACGAAAAAATAATCCTAATGACAAAATTTTCTATCTTGAACGCTAATCAAGAAAAGAACGTTTTAATTCGACCAATCAGAGTCTTTTAAACCATCCAGGTTATTTCTCATAATTGTTGCTCGGTTGCATGTTCTATTAGCTTTATTACCTTTCCAGTAAACTATAGTGGCGGTCAGCTCGATTTGCGTGTGCGTCATCAATTTCATTTTTTCATTACCAACACAAAGGTATAAAAAATTATCAAAAACAATGCAAATTTAAACAGCTAAGGACTATCTAAGGGTGGTATCCTTGAACATTAATTTACATGTGCACTTCGACAACACCGTCAAGTGTCACGAATTTGTCAAACTGACATTGACAGTAAATTATAGACGTCGTCGCATGGTTGTCGAAAGTGTTATCGGTGTTAATCGCAAGTATTTTCTGTTTGTTTATTGTGTTTTGTGATTTGCGTTTCGTTAGGTTTTTGATTCTGCGTTTATTAGTTCTTGTTTTGTGAATCTGTATTTTTTGTAACAACTCATAATTTAAACACTTCGTAACCTCAAAAAATATTTGATAGTTTGTCACCACTATTCGGAAGTAAAATTACCGTTGGGGGCGCCAGTGAACTAGGTCGAAAACAGTAACCATAAATGGCGGGAAAATGTTTATTCGGATATTTTGAGCGTTGTACGAATTTTGGGGCTTCACAATTATTACATTGCCTATGCGGAATGATTATTGCATCTTTGATGCAAGAAACTTATGTTGACAAATGAGAGATGACGAGGAAAACACGAATAACGAATGACTGTTTGGTTCACTTTCTTTATTGGAAAATTATTACAAAGACATTGAAAAACCTACCTTTTGGCATAATTTACGTTTAAATGTATCAGCAGTTGTTAATCTTTATTGTAGTTTTGTAGATTTACCGCAGCATTTCATGATTTTTTCTGTGGAAAATTCTAACCTAAAATTCATAACACTTTACTAATTTATTGGTTTCTTGAGCCAAACTTTGTGTTCGCTGTGATCCATTACTTATAATCTTTAATTAGACAACTGTTTGATAACACTGTGTAATCAAAATTTAAATATTTTTCACTTTTTATCCACTTTCAAGTTCCAACAATAAACACAATTATACCATGAAAAACTACAGAACCAAAGTCAACGCTAGTATTTACCACCACGTACTTTTAAAGTAATTCTTTCTGTTGTAAGTAATTAACACTATACACGCAGAATTGTTGAACAATTCATTAAATGTCAGTTAAATGTGGCATTACGAAAATTTCTTTACTGTTTTCGACATAGTTCAAAAGTCATCACCAGAGGGCGTCTAGTTAATTTTATTTCCGAATGCCCCTGCTATGTAAACGTAGTGACAGAAATGTCAGATGACGCACACGCAAATGGAGCTGAGCGCTACCATAGTCGTTTATGAAATTTGCGGGAAACGTCAGCAAACGTCATTGTGAAAATTTTAATAGTACTATAGTAGCGCTATCGGGGTCAACCGTACTCTGTCTTAATGTATTCTTTCGGGGATTATGTGGAAATGTTGATAGCTTAAGTAAAATGTGGACGGAGTGCTACTAGTGCTTTCCGTGCAAGAATCATCCCTATCACAAAGAGACTCTCAATAAAGCTATCTTACGAACAAGGGAAACAAGTCAAGTTGTACCAAATAGAAAGGAGATCGGTGTAGTGTTCGCAGGGCTGTTCTCACTGTTCAAAATTAAAAAACTTTTAGCAAAAGCGTATCTTGCTGTCACGTAAGTTATTTGTAACGTTGGATTTTGATAGTTCTCGGGGGCCTCCTTAAACGACATGTACTTTTGTTCAGTAAAAATAATAAATGCACAGTAAATAAATAATACAGCATTTCAAAATTGGAGAGTTTAGAATCCCTCATTTCAAGTTTAATCGTTCAAGGGGTCTGTTTCCTTTTAGTTCGCTGGGGCGCAGGCCCAGCCTGTAGGCTAGCTACTGAGCGTTCATTACTTAAACTGTGCAAGTGAAATTAGATACTGTGCATATACGATGTTTTACTGGGCACTTTATACTGAACAAAGTTTAATAAAATACTGTGCGTGTGATTCCCTTCTCATTTAAATTTTTTACTGTGCAAAATATTCTATTATACCGATCACTTCTAGTTTTTTACTATGCAAAAATTAATTAAATACTGATCATTTACTAGTATACACTGATCATAATCGGATTTATTACTGATCGCTTTATTACCACCCATTAGTTACATTAGTACACATAAAACATATATTACCATTTGACTTATCGGATAACAATAACAAATTTTCTTGTAATAAAACATTTACTTTTCAATCTCAAAAAATATTTCTCAGAAACCTCATACTATTAGAAAGCTTATCAAATTTTCTATCGATGGGTGAAAAAAAAATACATGGTGTTCCAGTTGTAAAAAAAATGTTATTCAACTTTTTGCGTTTTGGTACACTTTGTATATTATCTGCGTGCTTTAACTAAAAATCGACTATTTGCTAAAACTACAAGGTATTCTTAGTACAAATGTACAAATAAAGTATCAAAACTGTCAAAAAACTAAAAATTACGAGTTGTTAAAACCTCTTTAATAGTTCTTTTGTTACTAAGTTTATATTGACTGTGTGACAGTTGTAAATTGTTAAATGTTATTCACTCCATAACAATATCGCCGGATGAGGAAAGTTTATCATATCATATCGTTTTCAGATCTTCAAAAAAAGAAGACGTACTGTGGATCTTGGAAAAGACTACGAACACTTATTCATTTCATATCTAATTCTGAAATTAATTGAAAATGACACGGTCGAGGATTTCTTTATATCTTCTAATGATCACAATTACGGTGTTTTCGACGGTGTTGTATTAGAAGTAAAATATAAAGGGGAAAACAACTACCAAACGTATGCTCTGCAATTAACACACGAAGAAAGCGGTACACTAAAAATGCAGGACCTAACTCAAGCCAAGGGCAACTTTAGTATTAAAAAATATTTTAAAGACTATGAGCAAAACCTATCGAAAAGAGCTGTTAAAGTAATTTTATTTACGAATCTTAAATTTCAAAACTGCTCAGATCACTTGAAACTGAACTTGAAAAATGAAGAACGAGTATATCGTGTATTTGATGTTGAAGAATTAGAAGAGTACGAAAAATTCAACAAATTACGAATGCTAATGAGTGTTTCAGAAGGAAATGTGTACAAGGTTGATTCTGAAGAAAAATTTTTTGAAAATTTTTTTTTATTCACTAATCAACTAAATATAGATGGTTTAAAAACAGCATGCTTCCGACAATTCCACAATTTGTTTTCCCTTAACAAAGATATTTGTCAAAAATACTTAAACTTTATATATAACTGGAGTTTAAGAGTTGGACAAAAGGAAAAGTTGCATAAATCCTGGATCGAAGAAGTTTTATTGACATTAATATTAACTCCTAATATTCGACCATTACTGTTTAATGCAGAACCGATTACCAAAAACGCTAAGTTATTTAAAGATGCTGTCTCCAAATTTAAAATTACTGTTCTTAATAAGAACAGTTACGAGAAGGTTAAATTTATCTGGAAAAACGCAATTCATAACATTGATATTAAAGAACTTAACAAAATTGATATAAAATACCAGATAATGTTTAAAAATATACAAAATCAAGAGGAATTAGCAAACCAAAGTACTGAAAAAAGAACAGAAATTAATAAATTACTTTGGCTAATGGGCAAATGTCCATTAATCGTGGAAGACAATGAAAGGATTACTAAAACAATAAATTTATTAAATGTTAATAAACAGTTGGTTATTCTTTGCTCAGAAGAGAAGATGGATTCACTGAAGTGCCAAACACAAAATAAATCTTGTTTTCAACATTTGGCCAACCTTAAAAACGAAGAAAAACTATATGAGGATATAATTCGAAGTTTTACATTTTCGATAGAAGGACAGAGACCTGCATTCTTAAAAGATTTAGTGCGCATCTGCAAAGATGTGGAACATGCAATAACAACTGATAATCTTCTGCAAATGGTAGAAGGCAATTTAAAAATTGGGAAATCTGAAGAATTCTCGTTACCACCTTATTACGTGCCACGAAATTTGACCCGAATTTTGATTGATTCCAAATTCTTGAAAAAAATTGGAGAAGATACCTTGGTTACTGTTAGTTGTGTTACACATCTAGACAGCTTCAAGGAAAGATATATCGAGTATAAAATTGTTATCCTTGATGACCATTTTAATGAAGAAGATATAGAGAAGAAATGTGAAGAAAAGAAAGTTGTCTACGTCACGGAAAATGAATGTTCACAGGAACAGTTTGACAAATTATGTTCAAAATATCCCAAAAAAACAAACTGTCATTTGATGAAATATCGTAATTTGGATTGTTTCGAATGGATCAGAAGCTTAAAAGGAGTCAAGCATTTGCGACAATTTCGACTGTCGGAATTGCATCTTCAGAAAAACAAGTTCATTGAAGAATCGGAATTTCTCACTAACTCACGCAGCAAACTTATAAATTTTATATGTCGTAATCCAGAAATGGGAAAATCAACGATAATGAAAACTTCAAATAAAAACAGTTTATTTCCACTGAGAAAACATTTGTCAGAATTTCACCTCCATAACAACAATTCCATAGAAGAAACGGAATTCTTTACTAACTCTAGCAACAACATTATCAATTCTGTATGTGAAAATCCAGGAATGGGAAAAACAATGTTGATGAAAAGTTTAAAAAAGAACAGTTCATCTTCCATTTGGATCATATTTATAGTGGCAAGAAACCATGCTCAACATTTTTGGAACAATTCAGAGGCTGACGTTGAAAAATTTTTGAATTATATTGTGACTGAGAATTACAGAAAAAATGATACAGAGCTGAAGGTTTTTCAACAGTTCAAGTCAGAAAAACAAATAGTTTTGGTTTGGGATGGTCTTGATGAAATCAGTGACAAAACACTAAAGATTATAAAAAGTATTGTAAGTGATGTTTCTAGTATTGGTATCAGGCAATGGTTGACATCTAGAATTCATTTAGAAAACGAAATAGAAACAGAATTTGATGTATTTTCTAGACGTATTGAACAATTTCGAGAAGAAGAGCAAAAAACTTTTATAAAGAATCGCTTACAAGTTTCAGGTTCAGATAGCAAATCATTAAACATTTTTGATAAAATTAAGTCTCACATTCGAGTTTCTCCTTATAATGACATTTTGGGAATACCCTTACATACCTACATTTTAACAGAGTTATTCACTAATGATAAAGAAATTGCTTTAAATTTATTAGGCAAAAAAGAACAAATATTTTTAATAAGTGATATATATGGGTATTTTGTTGAAACGATAATTGAGAAATTTTTTAAAGAAAAATTAAAGGTCGATCTTGACAATGACCACATGTTTGAAATATATAATAAAGAGAAAACTAATGCAATCAATGGATATATGAAAATTGCTATTCATCATTATTTTCCACAATTCTTCAATACTGATTGTCAAGACATTCACAAAAAAAAAGATCCTTACGGTTTTATAATAAAAGTTACAGAAGATTTGACCCCACAGTTCTTACATAATTCATTTGGAGAATATTTTGCAGCTTTATATCTTTTTGAAAATCTGGAAGAAATTGATAAAATCTCTTATTTTATTGAAAATGGCAAATATGACAACATTCGTTTTTTTTTAGATTTGAATTTGTCCAGAAATTGTAAAGCTCATATGGCCGTGTTGTATAAAAGTAGTCAAATGTTAGATCAGTGTACTGAAGATGAATTAAATCACAAAGATTTATTCAACCGTAACAGTTTTCAACTGTCTTTGGAATGGAATACAAAGTATCCTATTTTAAAAACAATAAAGGGGGAAGACTCTTTCGACATTTATCATGATGAAGTGATTCAAACAAAAAATTACTCAAGCATTAGCACATGCCATTATTTAAGGAAATTTAATGAAGCAGATTTACGATTGAAAAAAATAATTCTTTTGTGTCCTTTTATAATAACAAGCGATACAACTAATCTAGATGAAATGCATATTCCTTCAATTTTATATTACGCAGTCAAATATAATCACGAATTGATCTTAAAATACTTTGACGAAATTCCTCTAATTAAAATATATACGAAAAGCCTAGGGACTGGTGAGACACTTTTAGATCTAGCAATTGAGTCAAAGGCGTTTCATGCAATAAACTTGCTTTTGCATAATCCACAATATAGAGATCAATTGAAGAAGGAAGTATTTCTTTCATATAAAATATGTGCCTCAAAATCACTCGAAATGTTGAAGGCTTTTATTAACAGTGGATGGGATATTAATGAAATACATGACGATAATATGACTGTAATTCATTATGCTTCTTGTAATGAGAACGATTTATCAACTCTTCAATTTATAATTGAGAATGGTGGAAATGTAAATGTGCGTAAAAAAAATTCTTATGAATTGCCAATCCATTTTGCATTTCGTTATGGCAGCGAGGATATCGTGAAATTGCTTTTTTGTAATGGTTCAAAAATAGATGTTGGCGATCAGTATGGCAATTTTCCAATACATCTGGCATGTATGAATAAAAAGTATGCTTACAATATTGTAAAACTACTTCTAAAATTGGGTCAAAGTTTGGATATTTGCAATAAAAACGGTAGTTTTCCAGTAAATTTTGCATGTCAGTATGGCAGCGTGGATGTTGTAAAATTGCTTCTTGATCATGGTGCGAAAGTAGATAATTGCGATCAAGATGGGAACCTACCAATACATCTCGCATGTGAGAATAGAAAGTATGGTTGCGGTATTGTAAAATTACTTCTAGAAACGGGACAAAGTTTGCATGTTTGCAATAAATTTGGTAATTTTCCAATACATATAGCATGTGAACATGGCAGCGTGGATGTCGTACAATTGCTTCTTGATTATGGTTCGAAACTAGATGTTTGCAATCAGTATGACAATTTACCAATACATCTCGCATGTGTGAATGAAAAATATGGTTGCAAAATTGTAAAATTACTCCTAAAAATTGGTCAAAGTTTAGATGTTTGTAATAAATTTGGTAGTTTTCCAATAAATTTTGCATGTCAGTATGGCAATACGGATGTTGTAAAATTGCTTCTTGATCATGGTTCAAAAATAGATGTATGCGATCAAGATGGCAATTTGCCAATACATCGAGCATGTACGAATGAAAAGTATGGTTGCGACAGTGTAAAATTACTTCTAAAAAAAGGTCAAAAATTGGATGTTTGCAATAAAAATGGTACTTTTCCAATACATTTAGCATGTCATTATGGCAGCGTGGATGTCGTAAAATTGCTTCTTGATCATGGATCAAAAGTAGATGTTTGTGATCAAGATGGCAATTTGCCAATACATCGAGCGTGTATGAATGAAAAGTATGGTTGCGAAATTGTAAAATTACTTTTAAAAATGGGCCAACGTTTGGATGCTTGCAACAAGAATAATAATTTGCCAATCCATTTTGCATGTCAGTTTGGGAGCTTGGATGTTGTAAAATTTCTCATTGGTCAAGGTGTAAAAATAAATGCTTGCAACCAAGATGGTAACCTACCAATACATTTCGCATGCATGAATAAAAAATATGATTACGATATCGTCAAAATTCTTTTAGAGCATGGTGCAATTGTGGATGTTATTAATAAAAAAGGGAAAAAACCTATTGATTTAGTTCTTCAAAACGCAGAAAATCGTCAAAAATTAATTACACTACTGCAAAATTTGGAACAAAATACTTGATTATTCTAATAACACCTACCGGGTTGTAATTACATCATAAATTTAAAATTAGATCAATTTTCTAAAATGTGCTTAATTCTAGTTTTAACTGGATTTTCTATTACCTAAGTGTTTACTAAAATACCAATGATAAGAAAATTGCTTGTGGCGGTAAATTTCATGGCTAAAACATTTTTTTTTAAATCATTCGTAGAGTAGTATTTTTCAGTACTCAAATGTCATTTTGAAATTAACCGTCTTCATGTTTGTTAACCGAGATAGTTCACAAATATGTAGAGGAAATTACGAAGTACAAGCCACTTTTCTTTACCTCTACCATCAGTTTACAGCAAGGTTTAAAGTGTTTCTTTTTTGTTTAAAAGAGTTTGGAATATTTTTTGCGTTTTATTGTTTTTTATTTATATATTTTACCGAATTATTTTTTTAAATAATGTTAATAAAATTGGAAAATAGTTATTAAAGATTAGATCTCTCATTGAAACTGCAAATTACATTAGCTATTATTTTTCTGAAGTGCATGATAAATTTATAACAGTTAATTCTGAGAGTAAAATGCGATGTTGGCGTTTTTATAGTTTTGGAACAGCTAATAGCTACTCGTACGTATATATCTACTGGTAATTACCTACTCTGAAAATGTATGTATATTTGTCTTGATACAAGTTAAATTAAAATAATTTTATATACGGCAGTGAGAATGTGGTGAAGTCTTAATTTAATATCCGTTAAAAGTTTTAATCTGCTTATTTAAATTTTGTACCACTCAATGAAAAACAATGACAAAGTGACATTTATAGTTCATATAACTGCCATTGTCCCATTTTTTATTAAATCAATTGTAGCTATGTATTGGCTGTTTCAAAACTAACGGCAGCATCACAATTTATCGAATAATTTTTTTAAATAAGGTTGATAAAATTGTTGAATAGTTATTTTATTATTGATTAATGATCTCATTGAAAGCATAAATTATATTAACTATTTTTTAAGTGTATGAATAATTTATAACAGCTAATTTTGAGAGAAAATGCGACGTTGGCGTTTTTATAGTTTTGAAACAGCTTATATGTTTTTATAAATTTTTGTCGTCCGTCAACTAATTTTTAAATAATTGGAGTAAAGGTAAATTGATCAATTAAGTTTTTTTATTTGAACATGATTTTATTTCACTTATTTTGAAACATTATTTTTTGAGTAGATACTTGTGAGGTTTGTAGTTTGTATCGTTTCATTATTTTTATCTTTTTAATATGCATCAAACACTCGAGGTACAATACTAGATTTTGGGGAAAAAGTTCATACTGTATTAGTACTATGCAAATTGTGTAACCGAAAGTAGATTTTTTTTCTTCAGTTTTGTTATGCTGATGTAATTGTAAATTGAAAATGAAAATTCATAAAGAGTCTCAGAATACTCTCATTTGTTTTGTTAACTCCTTGACTTTGGCAACACCTTATTTATTTGTAATTAAGTTAAATGTATATTAGAAAATAATCAAACTAAATAAATTTTATGTGCCATCTATTTATAAAAATACAAATATTTACTTTGAAAAATTTTACAAAATATAAAATCAAGACCGTCCCATACTAAACCGAGTGCCCCCATAATCAAGGTAAGAATTAAATCAACATTGAAATTCATTATACATAACTTTAAATAACATTTTAGGGTGTCAAAGAATCAACGAAAACATTTATGAACTTCCAAAATTTACCATTACCATTTTTAAATACGAAATATGTAGATATGGAAGAGAAGGTAAGGTAACATTTACTCGTATTTTCTAAAGTTCAGTAAACTATTTTTTGTAATTTGCTATCATTTTGATGCTTTAATAGGTATCTTAAAGCACGTGCGATGTCATAACTCGTAATAGTCATTTTTTGACAGAACATTTTTAAGTTGGCAAGAAGCAAATTCGTGACCGTATTTTTGCCAATTTTACAAATTTCAAAGAGCGTTCATGCAAGATTACCTCCATTATCATCCATACCCTTGTTTCTTGACAAAATTTGGATAAAACAAAAATTTTAAATCAATTTTTCACTTTCAAAATAAATACATTACCAACCGTCACAAAAATCTCTAAATCGACTAAAATAATAATTTTTGTCTAAAAACGACAAAAAAGGTGCGAAATTACAAAAAATAGTCTAAAAGACTTATTTAATAAAACTTTGAAGTACTCATTCTTTGCACTAAATTCGTGCTTTAAGACTAGTCTTATGAAAATTGTTTTATTAAATTATAGGTTTCCAAATAAAAATGGTTTGATGACGTTGACAACGTTTGTTCCCTAGTTAAACATTTTTAGTAAGTAATTCTTTCGTCGATTTTTTAAGTTTTTATTGCAATGGTCTTTGTTTGCATTAGATTTTTCTACACTTGTACTTGTCTTTAAGCTACTTAAAGGTAATGAAGAAACAGCTGTGCTTAAGTTTTTCCTAGTCGGCACAAATAAGTTTGAATGTGAAGTATGTAATTAAAATTTGTGGAAAAAAATGCGAAAATTTTTAATGTTCATTGCAGATTATTAGAGAAAACAGTAAAAATGTGTTTCAGTGTGTCCAGTCTGGGAGTTAGGTATTCCTTCCATACGTGCTGGATACAAATGCCGACGTTCCCAGAAACGCTGGAACAAAATCATTCCATTTAGTTCCAAAAGGGAGCAAATTGTTGATGTTTTGGGTAATTTTACTAGACATAGGCCCCTGTAATCGACTGAAGACCTTTTACCAAATTTGCTTTATTTGAAAAAAATCACCGGACTTTTGTCTTAATAATAATAATTCGACTGGTGCGTGTTTTTTTTTGTTATTTTGTCCATTTGTTGATTTTTGCTATTAGGCTAACCTGAAACCAAAGGTAGGATCTACACCAGGACCAGTGTTACATCCGCACCAATCGAGGAATGGATAAGTTGTGAGAATTTGTTTCGGTCTTCTGGACTCCGAGTGAAGAAACAGAAGAAGAAAATTATGAAAAGATGCAATTGTAACTTATACGGTGTCAAATGCATTGTTTGTGTTGAATATGTTGAAAAATTTATTACTTGTCATTAGTCTAGGGTTTTTGTTGTTTAAAATTTACAAAAAATTAAAAAAAAACTGCATGTTCTATTAAACAGTATTAATCTACTATGTAAAATAATTGAAGTATATTGTATTTTTTAAACGATTTTAGGTCTTAGTATTTGATGTTATCGTTAAAAATGTTATTAAATTTTATGGCAAAATAGTTAACTTTTGACAGTCTTGATGTAACTACCTAGTGTTGATTGCGCGTGATGTAATGATGTGCGAGTGAATGGAAGAATGGAAAGTGTTTCAGAATTTTTATGTGATACAAACATTGTAAATAATTTATGTATTTTAGTTGTTTAAACGATTCTTTACTAAATTTACTTGTATAAAGCTTTTTCGTTGGCCAAAAAATGTCCTCCAAATAAGAACTGTGGAAATAACCATACTCAGCCGTTTTGAATCGTATGTAATTTGTTTTTGTTGCGTATTGAGAATAGAAATTAAGGCCCGGTTTAACCAGCTTTAGATGAATCCAATAAACAGTTAAAAATATTTGTTACTATAATTATAACAATCGTTTCTGTTGAATTATTCTACTACTAAATTTCACCTCCATTGGTGAAACCGGGCCTTAGATACTTTTTTCTAATCATGCCTATTTGAGTCTTTTATGTCGTTTTTGTATTAATAATAGTTTTATACTGTAACTGTATTGTTGTATTTATTTCAATGACTCTTTATAATTTGTGTTTTATTTTAATCTAATTTGGAGGATTGTATTTTATAAATATGTGATTTGATTTAAAAATAATTATAAATATCTTTTATTAGAAGTATAAGTGTTTTATTTACATCTTTTTAAAACAGCAAGGCGTCAACCTAATCTGCAAGCTTTCAGTCGAATTATACTAGTTTCTTTTGTAATTTGTTAAATTAAGATTCATGATTTCATGTTATAAATTTATTAACCAATGATGTGTTTGTGTTTGTGAATCACACTAGTTTGCGCGTAACTATATAAAAATTCTAATAAACAAATTTAACGAACTTCAATCCTGACGAACGAAAAGCAGAAGGCGTAAATTTTACGAGTATTTATAAACAATATTAGTTAAAGCGGTGAGTGTTATTCTCTCAGAGAATGTAAGGTCGATTGATTAGTTGATTATTGTTATTAATTCTAACAAAACTAGAACTTGTAATATGCCATGCACTCTGATCATGTGTTATCATAAACCAGGATTAGGGATGATTACGTCCAACCCCTATTGCACAATCTGGTAGAGTTATCATTAGGCCAGGGTCAGGTTGGTGGATTCCAATCTATTGCACGATCTGGTTGTAATGAGGTATGTCTCGGGTGGAGTCAGTTAGGGTAGTTAAGCTACCAACGTCACGGTATGACTGCCATCCGAAGATCAAGATTAGGGAGACTGTAAAGTTGACCTATTGCATAATCCGGTGGAGGTTATCCAATACTAACCAAGGGATGGTGGATTCCACTCTATTGCACGATTGAGTATCGAAGGAGCTGCAAGATCAGGTCGGCGTGGAGGCTAACCAAGTGGGGTTTAGCGGGCTAACCATTGCACGATTTATACAGTTCAGTGAGAGAAATCTGGCCATACATGGTTCTTAAGTTAAATGTTAATTTACCTTTAATGTTAAGTCTTGTAATTATTGACATAAATACTCAACAACCCTTTATACTTCATTACAGAATGAAATCTGAGCTGATTGGTCTATCCGCTGGAACGGCCTGACGAAAGAACTTCCTGACTTGTGATTTGAATTATTGTTGACAATGTAATTAATGCCATAAATAAAAATATCTATATTTCACTTTATTCTAACCTCCTTCCTATTGCTTCATTTTACGACATTTGAATAAAATTATGTATGGAATGTAAACGTTATTGGACGATAAAAAAATTAAATTTCAAATATTATGGGCTTAGCGTTGGTGTACTGTGAAAAGAGCATGAAGAATTCTGCTATAGCACCAAGAGGAATGTCGGAACATTTTGGTGAAATTCTGCGTTAAGAATTTTACAAAGTTGTTGCTGATTATTGGTTAACATAAACTGATATTTACTAGTTAATCGTGAAATAAAAAATTTCCTTCCTATTAACTTGTATTATTGCATACGATATATCAATGTGTTTTTAAATGATTCTCATCTAGTCGTCTGTGAATTTCCCATCTAAATTAAAAAATGCTGCTTTATAGAATTAATGAAAGGCATTTAGACACCGAATATTACCGTTCTTCATTTATTAAATCTTCAATTCGGAAATAAGCTTTGACAATAAATGTGTTTTCTTGCACAGTGTTGTTGTATTCTTGTTGGGCTGATGTTAATGAAACTCACGGTTAACTTAACTTAAATTCTTTATTAACAAACATCAGAGATAGCAGTCCGCCATGTTTGCTGCGTCTTCTCGAGTCTCTAACTGTTCAATCTTTTGCGCCATCTGTTATTTATTATCTAAGAACATTACAGGACACTACATCTCTCCTGAAGTTACAACAAATGAACATAAAAAACATGAAAATAAAGGTTATTTACTCGAAATGAACAAAACACTCGAAATGGACAAATTCACCGGCACTCACTGGTCAACTGTGCACTGTGTACTGTTCAAGGTGTCTTTGGGGTCTTCTTTACCGCGTTGAGCGTCTCTGGAGTTGGGGTGGGTCATCATTGTGGGACGGTTGCACATTGTTGTCCATCCCATCTAAGTGTGGAAATGGAGTACGCGATGTTGTCGGCGTTGCTGGTGTCGATGGCGAAATTGCTGTTTGCCTTGAAGGTATTTTCAAGCTTGTAGTTTGAGGCGAAGTTAACGGTGTTCTTTGTTGAACCTCAGTAGGTTGAGTTTGTGCAAGAGGGACAGCGATTGGAGGATGTTTGGGAACGGGGATGTTATCGTAGACAATAGGTTTGGGATTACGACAAAATTGGGTAATGCTATTTTCTTTTTTTTTCTCAGAAATAGCAGGTTTTGAATAAAGGTGTTTGAAAAATAATGAATTCCGAACTACTATTTGGTTTCCTCTTTTTGCGTGTATTTGCGATCCAATTATCTGGACTATCCAGAAGGGTTTCGGGTCATATTTTGGTGATAGAGCATTCTTCTTTGCTTGTTTGCATAAGACTATGTCGTTGATTTTACAGCTGTGAAATTTTGTTCATCGTTTTTTGTTGATCTTTGCGTTAATTTTCTCTCGTCGTTTTCGTTCGTACTCGGGATCGTATGAAATTTTGTTGCGTTTAGGGTAAATTATTGTCGGCAAATAAGTTTGAATTTCTCGTTGAATAATTAAATAATAAGGTGTCATGTTTGTTGTTGGATGTGGAGTGCTTCTATAGTTTGTTAGAAACTGTTGAAGTTGTTGTGACATATCGTTGGTTTCTGCTACTGAGCATATAGGTGATTTCTTCACTGTTTTCACAAATCGTTCAGGTCTTCCACTGACTTCAGGCCAATAAGGGGTTACCTTTTTGTGTTTTATGTTCATTTGCTGACAGTAATCTGCTATGTCGTGATTGTTGAATGGTGGGCCATTGTCTGATTGCAGTTGTTTGACGATGCCAAACAGAGCGAATGATTTGTCTAGTATGGGTTTTAGACGGTGGAAACTAGTTGAGGGAACGATTTCAATTATTGGAAATTGGGAATGTTCATCGATCAGAAGAAAACAATATTTACCATTTGGGAAAGGACCTGCATAGTCCACATCAACTTTTTCAAATGGGTACGTAGCTTGCGTTGTTGTTGTGATTGGATTTCGTTTTATGTGTGTTGTTGTGACTTGACATGCTGAACGAGTCTTCATATATTCTTCAACCATGTTGTTAATATGTGGAAACCACATTTTAGTTCGAAGCAAGTGTTTTGTTCGTACAATTCCTTGGTGTTCTTTGTGGGCTAGTTCGATCACTCGTTGTTGTAGAGAGGCTGGAATAATTATTTGATTTGTTCTTAAATGGATTCCATTATATTCCGTGATTTCGTTTCTGCTATTTTTGAATGGTCGTAATTCTGGTGCTTCCCATAATTTGTAGTCGTTGTTTTTAATCGCCATACTTAGTGCATTCAAGGTATTGTCTTTGTTGGTTTCATTTTGAATTTCAGTAATGGAGATTAACTTTGGTATGCTGTTTACACCGTAGTAAAGTTGATGTATTCCTCAAGTTTGTTTCTTGATGTGATAGTCCTTTAGTATTGGTAAATATCGTGATAAATAGTCAGACGGATTAGACTGTCCATTTTGGTGCTTATTGAAGAAGCTAAATTCTTGAAGTTTTATGCACATTCGCTCTATTCGAGCACTTGGGTATGTTTTTGGATTGTTTAAGAAACCAACGGTTTATGATATGTGTGTAAGGTGAAACGTGTTCCTAATAGATAGAGTCTAAAGTGTTGAATTGCCCAAGTTGCTGTTAATGTTTCTCGTTCAATCTGGCTGTATCTTTGTTCGACGTCAGTAAGGGTCTTCCTTGCGAATGCTACAGTGTTGAAGTTATCGTTGGAACCTTGAGACAGAATGGCACCTAGGCCGTAGGGGCTGGCGTCTACAATTAAATGTGTTGGTTTGGTCGTCATAGTATGCTAGTTTGTCATCGCAATTCATTTGTTGTTTCAGAAAGTCGAAGGCACTTTGATGCTCGTTGGTCCATATCCAAGACTGTTTCTTTGTTATTAATTTTTGTAAAATTTCGGTGTTGTTAGCTAAGTTTGGTAAGAATTTTCCAACGTAGTTGAGAGTTCCTAGGAAACTTCGTAGTTCATGTTGATCTTTTGGGGGTTCTAAATTCATGACACATTGCACTTTTTACGGGTCTGGGTGTATACCATCGGCTAGAAATGTAACCAATGAATTTTATTCTGTTAGTGTTGAAGGTACATTTCTTCGGATTGACTGTTAAATTCTTAGAGCTTAAGCGATTTAAAACTTGATTTAGCGTTTTATCGTGTTGTGCCTGACTCTTTCCGAAAATTAAGATGTCGTCGCTGAAGTTTAGTATTCCACTGATGTCCGACAGTAGTTGACTAATTGTGTTTTGAAATATTTCGGCTGCTGAGTTTATGCCAAAATTTAACCGTTTGTAGCGATATAAACTTATGTGGGTGGAAAATACCGTTATGTAACATGAGTTTTCATCTAGTGTTAATTGATGATAAGCGTCATTCAAATCAATTTTCGAAAAAACGGTGGCACCGTTTAATGTTGAGATAATTTCATCAATTGAAGGTGTTGGGTGACGTTCTCTTTTGATTGCCTTGTTGGCTTCTCTCATGTCAACACAAATTCGCATTTTGTCTTGATTTTTTCTTGAAACGATGACAATGGGTGATATCCAGAGTGTTTCGCCAATTGCTTTTTCTACAATGCCTTGTTGTTCAAGTCGTTGGATCTCCTCTTCCACTTTTGCTCGAAGGTGAAAAGAAAAGCGTCTGTGTTTGTTGGCTACAGGGGGTACATTTGTATTAATGTGTAACTTGACTGTTGTTCCTTTGAGGTTTCCAATTCCTCGAAATAAGTTTAGGTACTTCTTTTGAACGTCATTTGCTGATAGTCTAACGTTGTTACTGAGTGACATTTGGATTAGACTTAGTTGTTTCGATGTTTCAAAACTAAGTACGGATTCAGCTGATCCTCTTACTACTAGTATGTCAACTTCTATTTTTGTTTTGTTATATGTTAAAGTTGCTTGAAATTTACCAACGAGTTCTAGTTGTTGACGCGAGTTGTGAAGTAAAACACAAGTTGTGACATGTTTAAGTTGCTGTTTAAGGAGTTGCTTTACGGTTTTTGTGCTGATAATGTTGACTGATGATCCAGTATCGATGACAAAATCTATTTTGGTCCTATCGACATCAATCTTTACCTTAGGAATGTTACTTATACTGTTGACATTTTCGATTGTTAGCTTGAATGAACTTTCAGAACTTGATTGGTCAGTTGTTGCTTCATTGTAGTTAATTTGATTTTTGTGTTGTTGACGACTTGTACCTGGTGTGTTTTTTGACATGCATACAGCTGCAAAGTGTCCTCGTTTTTGACAAATATGACAGTTTATGTTGTAGACTGGACATGTTTCTCTGCCATTTACGTGTCACTTGTTTCCACAATTTTTGCATTTACGTTGTGTGTTATTGTTCTGATTAATGTTGTTTTGTTACCGCTGCCGTTCTTGTGTTTGTTTTGAGTGGGAGGCTTTTTTGATGTTCTTTTGTGGTGTTGTACTCGATTGCTTCGTTCGCTTTGTTTACTTCCATGTTGTTGCTGTTTTTCTTCAATCTTTATCAATTGTTGTTTTGTTGCTTCAATGATACGACCCTTAGCTAACAAGTCTTCCAGATTGGGTTGTTCGGTTAGTCCAAATTTTCGTAGCTCACTGTCTCGTGTTCATTGTGATTTGAGTTCATCGTTGGTGTTTGGGTGTTTGGTGTTTTATGCCCGGTTGCACAAAAGTCAAAATGATGGTCCGTCAAAAATTGATGGCTCGTTAATTTTGATTGCGTTGCACAAAACAATTTGCACATGTTTTAATCGTTCATCATATGATGCTCCGTTAATCATCCATTAGCAAAAAACCAATTTGGCAACAAAGCCTTACGTCTTGAATTTGTCATTTCATATACATTTGACAGCTGATTTTTTTATTAATATTTTGTTTTCTCGGACTTCGGGTTTTACTCAGTGCTTTACTTGACGATTTAACTTGTGTTCTTTCGTCTTCAAAAAGTTCTGTTTGATGCAGACAATTTATGGTACCAGAAATAGTGTTTGTGGTCTTGTGTTGATTTGTTAACACTAGTGATAGAGTTTATGGAAAATTTCTAGACCTAAAGGGTGCAAGAAGCGAAATTGGCATTGTGAAATTTTGACGTGTTAGCGAACTCTCCAGTTTTCTTTTTTCGGGTGTTTTTGCCTTGCCACTAAGTGCCAAGGGGGTACCAAAAAGCGATTCCTGAAGGCGAAAGAAGGGAATAGCCTTAAGGGTGGATGAAGTTAAGGGCGTAAAGGAATCTACACGTGTTTATTACCACAATCAATAAACCTTCATTTGAACATTGGGGTTTTATTTCAACTAAAACTAATAAAGTTTTTGCATTTTTTTTGTTAAGTTATTAGAACTGTTGGACAATGCTGTTTAAAAGTGAATCATGCGCATTGGCAAATTAGGAAGCAATAAAGTAGATAATATGTTATTGGTTAAAAAATGAGTTATTCTCGAATTGTTTCATTGAACAAACGATACAAATTCATGTGTGAACGAGTTGTGTTGTAACTTTCTGTGATAACTCTACAAATGTTCTACAAAAGACAAAAAACCAAAAACGCAAAAAAAATAAAAATTTTGTTTGCGCACTGAGAGATTTGATTAGTTGCGTTTTGATACAATTTAACCTCTGGTTTTTATTTAAACTAAAGCGCTTTTTACACTCATGGTTAACCGACATCTCAAACAGATCCTCAAGATCTCTGATTTTCTGCACAGGTCTCTCAGATACTTCAGTCATTTGCACATAACCATTCTCATCCAATAAAATAAATTCAAGGTTTTCTTCTTTAATTCTTGTTATTGTCTTACCCCTTAGGTAATGGATCAGTTTAATTAATGAAATTTTATCAAAAACACCTTAAATTCTCAAACAACTGTTAAAGACGGTTAATCAGAGATTAATCGCCCGTCGTTCGGCCATCAAACTGATGATTCGTTAATCACTGATTAACTATGACATTTGCGTTGATTTGCGTTTGTGCAACGGAAAACAGAGTTAATCAACAATTAATTGACAATTATCGTTGACGTTCATCAAATACTTGATGAGAGATTAATCAGCCGTCAGCGGTGTTTTGTGTTGCACAAAATTTTTGATGGACGATTAACGCTTTGTTAATGCCCAATTATCTTTTGTGCAATCGGGCATTAGTTTTTGCAAATTTGCATAAAACTGATTAATGGTTTCGTTTTCTTGTTGAATTCGTTGCCGAAATTGGAATTTCTCAAATTCTTTGTTGACTTTAGGGTGAAAGTACGCTTTCAGTTTCCGAGTTGTTGTTTTATAAATGTTGGGCGGTGGATTTTCAATTGAATGTCGGCTGCAATAAGATAATTCTCAAATCGGCTCATCCATTTTTCCCAACGGACTCCAAGGTTTGTTGAGTCATCATACATTCTGAACGGTGGAATTGCCACTGGAATGTTCTTCATTATTGCTGTTGATGGTTTTATACTCGTCGCCAATTTCTGTTGTGTTCTTGTTGGGCTGATGTTAATGAAACTCACGGTTAACTTAACTTAAACTCTTTATTAACAAACATCAGAGATAGCAGTCTGCCATGTTTGCTGCGTCTTCTCGAGTCTCTACCTAGAATAAAACTTTATAGAAGCGGAACATAATGGTTGGCAATGAATTCCTAGCTGGAGCTATCTAGCCGTATCATCACGTACTAAAAATGGCGCGAATTTAAAATAATCCCGATTACTTTGTATTTTTTAAATTTTTGCTCACGTCAAAATGATGTCAAGACTTTATCAAATACAATTATTATGAAAATTTTCTAATTGTATTTGAAAAGGTGGATGCACAGACAGCACAGATGGAAGAATTTTACCCAACATGACACGATCTAAACACATTTAATATTAAAGATATTTATTAAATCCATTAAGTTTACTAAACTAATAGTCGTCACCGAATCGATGATAAAGACATACTTGTAATCAGCCAAACTGGCACCTTATGTTCTGTCTATGGGAGTCTCCTCGCAGTGTGACTCACTTGCGGTTCGGTCTCAAAAAACTCACTTTTGGGAAAAACGCACCTATCTACGAAAACCTTCTGGTGCTCATTACTACGTTATATTCTTGGAGGTCATGTTGTTCCTAACCGATAGTAGGCAATAGTCTAACCCAAACACTACACCTTGAACCACTATCTTAACAAAACTTTGATAAATTAACGTGATATTATAAAAAAAACTCAAATTTTGCTGACGTTTGTGAAATTTTTACTTGTCAGCCGCGCATCGGTACCACGTTTTTCTTCAATAATATGAAATTTTAAATCCGCCAATAGGATTTCTTCTTCCCGTAAAACACAAAGGCCATCTATCCGCATCATCAGTAAAACCTATTTCAGTAAGGGTTCGATTTGGCTATATCAGTTCGGGATGCCTGGATGACACTAACTCCCTGAACTCACAATCGCTTAATCAATCACAAAAGAGACCTAATAGACGTAACAGTAACGGGCCAATTTCAAGTTGTGAGATACGACCGGTGCAAATCATGGTCGCAGTGCAACTTTGCGCGGGTGATTTGCGCGCTCTCTGCGACCACGAGATGCGTCCGATCTCAAGTCGATAAAGTGCAATGTCGCAGCGTAGCAGCAACTATTGTCCGTGATGCAAAATTTTGCGCCGGTCACGTGACTTTCGAAATGTCAAATTTTAATTTTGAGTTTGGCTTTTGTG
Organism: Tribolium castaneum; assembly: GCF_031307605.1. Lineage (NCBI taxonomy): Eukaryota > Metazoa > Arthropoda > Insecta > Coleoptera > Tenebrionidae > Tribolium > Tribolium castaneum. The sequence continues at coordinate 17,380,782 of NC_087400.1, forward strand.
TTCAAAGTGAAAAGAAAAATCAAGGGTAAGTATTATTATGATAAAAATGTAATAAAAAATATTAGTGAGCAGTCATTTATGGTCAATACTAAGTCAAAGCAATTTTAATTTTGTGTTGTTTCTTTCAGAACGATTAAAAATGCCGGCGGTCGAAAAACTGGATGAAATACAAGTGCTGATGAGATTTAAAAGCGTTGAGACAATTTGTTTGACCCATCTTTGGGGTTTGAAAAAGACTTTCACTGATTCAATTTCTCCGAGAAAGGACCTAGAACCAGGTCATAAATTTTGTTCAACAGGGACAGTGGATGATTTGAAAAAGAAATTTGAAGTCAGTGAACAAGTGCAAAGCTTTTGTTAATAATGCTGTTAAACTGGAATTGTCGAAAAGCCCTCCAACATTTTACGAGAAGAAAGTGCTTTCTTTTATAGAAACTTGATCAAAACCGATTTAAGAAGTTTCAAAAACTAAAATTAGTAACAGGCAGTTACTTTAAACTTACCTCTTCAAATTTTATAGTTAAAACGGTGACTTTAATACTTACATTTGTGTAAATTTTCAGTGTGGATATACATAACCCTACCATACTAAAAAAAGCTGTAGTTCATGAATTTTGTATTATTTATTTCAGTCCAAATAATGTGTTTTGGTACATTTTCAGACAAATATATTCTTTTACAGTTTTCAATTTAGTTTATTTATCAGTATACAACAAATTCCGATTTCCATGATCCAATTCCTGGGTAATAGGTATTTACGGCCAAAATTGCTGCATCTCCTCTTCCATCCAGTAATTCCTTACTTTCTTCGCGATCATCAACAAACATCGGCACTGGGATTTCCTGCTGCTATTGGAAAATGAATAAATTGTGGGGGCTTTCTTGTCCAAACCTGCAGTCACTTCCTGGATGGTTTTCAAAATTGTGCTTTTGAAAATGTGACCTCTGCTGCCTACCATCTATTGTTTGTTCCAGTATCGAGCCATATATAGCTTATACATAGGAGTTCAAGGCAGAATAACGCCCCTTTTTGGTGCTTTTCGTCAAAGCCCGCGAAATGAACTGCAAACGGTTCCATCAAGCCGGGGTTTGTTGAAAAAGTAGGGTTTCCGAAGAGCCGTTGATAAAAAATAGTCTCAAAAGTCGTTCGTCATTATCACTGTTTTCACTTTCACTTGAATTTATCAAGCAATTTCAAGTAAATCGTTCACCAAAGGGGCCAGTATTTGGTCCCGACCGCCATTTTCACATGAAATTGCAAATTTGACAGGTCGCAAATCCACTTACGACTGCTCGAGAGGTGTCGCAGACAACGGTAGCAAAATTGCGCGCAAAATTTGACTTGAAATTAGGAAGCGACGGTCGCATCTTGACACTGCGCCGTTGCTATGTCAATCATGATTTGCGCGGGTCGTAACTCAACTTGAAATCAGCCCGTTAGTCTCTAACTGTTCAATCTTTTGCGCCATCTGTTATTTATTATCTAAGAATATTAAAGGACACTACAAGAGTAACAATTTAGTTGCATTTTAACAGTTTTTAAAATTAATTAATTGACAATTTGTAAATTTCACAACAAACAGTTATGACATTTATTGACAGAGAATTTAATTATGCAGAGCGGCACACAGTTGTAAACCAATTTCAAACTTTACAAGATAGGAATCATTTAAAAACACATTGTAGAAGTATCTTAAACATTTTTTTTTAACAAGAGGGGCTCGTGACTTTGCCATTCAGTTTGATGGCAAGATTCCATCCACTTTTGCAGTGTGATTTTCTTTCGCCTTCTGGCAAAGCCCAGAGTCCATTTCTGAACCTCTACGGGCCAGAGCGTTAGCTACTTCGTTGCCCTCAAGGCCACAGTGTCCAGGAATGCAATATAGGACAACTTCTTTGTTGCGTTCTGCCAGTTCCTGTATTCTTGTATGATATTCCCAGACAAGCCTTAAAGTATACCTGCTCGACTGCAGGGTTCTCAAAGAAGCATGACTGTCGGTACAGATGCGAATTCGCCGGTGTGACATGGCCCCTTGCATGCAACGCATCACACAAATCGCCAAAGCAGAAATTTCCGCTTGGAAAACAAGCTTACATATGTACACTCTTGAGCCAGTTCCATCAGAGTGGATAGACCCATCCATCCGCATAGCAAACGAGCCAGTCCCTCTTCCTGAGATGTCTCGTTGATTCACACCAGTTATCACGTGGAGGGATTACCACACGACACTTGTGGTTTATTACACTTCTGGGGGTTATACTGTCGTTCCCCATCTCCAATATGGGATTCGAGGCCAATATCCTTGTGGATATTGGCTGATGACCTTTATGATGGTTGATGGTTCGCCAAGCAGAAAAGGGGCTACATTTTGGTTGGATTTCTTTCTTGAGAAAATGATATGTTCTGTATTTGTCAGATTTACCGATAGGCCCTGAGAAGTGCACCATTTCTCCACGAGCCGGAGTGTCCCCCTTGTGAGCTCTCCGGCCATATTATGAAATTTGCATTGCATCAGGATGACTATGTCATCGACATAGCCCTAACAATACACACCAAGCACATTTAGCTTGCGAATGAAATCGTCCACCATAAGGTCTCACAAGAGTGGAGAGAGAATTCGCCCCTGAGGGCTACCCTTAGTGGTGATCACTTTAACACAATACGAGTCCATGTTCGTATTTATGACCCTACTAGAGAGCATCGCTCGCGCGGATCTAACCGACAAGAATTGGATCCGCACCCCTCTCCAGCAGTGCTTCACTCATAGACTCGAAGAAAGCGTTATTGAAAGATCCCTCAATATCTAGAAAAGTTCTCAGATATCCAGTACACCGTTTAGTCCGCCTTCGATACGATGTCGTGCAGGGCCATTTCAGTGGACCTTCCTAAAATATACGCATGTTGGTTTCGGTGCAGCGGTTTGGTAACGAGCAGCCGCTCCCTAACACGTTTGTCGAATAATCTTTCCATCACCTTTAAAAGGAACGATGTAAGGATAATCAGTCTGAGCGACACTCTTAGCTACGGCATATTGAGAACGTCCTTGCTTAGCGATAAAAACAACCTTCATCTTTCTCCAGACCTCTGAGATGAAGCCCAGAGCAAGGCAACCTTTGAACAGACTGGTCATCATACTAACAAGATGCTCCCGCCCCCTATGAAGGAGGGCAGGAAAAATCCCGTCTATCAGACTTATAGAGTGCAAATTCAATTGCCCATTTGATCCCTTCAGAGGTTATTACCTGAGAGGCGAAAGTCCAAGCATTCCTAGATGCTTTCCTCAGAGATAGTCTTATCTCTGGTTCATCTTCGACTTTGCGTCTGCAGTAAGTGCTCCAGTGTGTCGCTATCTGTAACAGTGAAGGCCCCCGTGGCCAACGGTAAGAAACCCAGACTAGCTGACGGATCTTTAGATAAGATGTTCTGAAGTCTCTTAACTTGTGGGAGCGTGGTTAGGCTCTCACGGTAAGACCTCCAGGACTTATCTTTCTGATGGCGTGCCGCTGATTTGAACATTCTTGATTTTTTTCGCAGTTTTTCTAGTTCTGCGTCCCACTATAGGGCACATTTGGTCCTACGTGGGCTGCGTAAAGGACAGCTTTCAGCGTAGAAATCCATAATGGCCTTTTGGAGTTGTTCTGATGCAATTTCAGCATCGACTGTATACTTATTCTTCAGCGGCAGAAGAGCCACCCGGCCACCCAGTGCCTTGCAGTACGAAGCCCAGTGGGTGGCCTTGGGGTCTCTAAATATGAATATTACATCTTTGCTGATGTGAAAGCGTATGTATCGATGGTCCTATGCACTCGGCTCTTTCAATATATATCATCCCTCAACATCCCGAGTTGCACTCATTGCCACAGTGATGTCAATGACTTCCTGTCTCACCGAGGTGACAAAAGTTGGTTTTTATCCGACATTGAGTATGTCTAAGCCGGACGCTGCTATATAACCTAGAAGCGCCTCCCCACGGTCTGAACTACCCCACACAGTATAGTGCGATTTCGCATCGTAACCCATGATAAACGGCTACCCCCTTGATGTGCAGAAATTGCAGGCACGTCGAGCACATCACATGTGTTCTCTGATATTCACTCTCTTTGTACGTGATCTTGGCCGCTACAACGCCATCTAAGCAGAGTTTTCTCAAAGGGAGCGCCTCTACTCTATCAGAGACAAAGGGACAGGCTCTTGATCTAGATCCAGGAGGTCATGTTGTAATTATGCCCTTCCTGGTATTTGTGCCCCTTACCCACCCTCCTGAAATCTAAGGTCCCTGGAGGAGGTCAATAGTCCTCCAGCTGAAGCAGCTGGAAGAATCGACGATGTTGTGCAAGTTGACTCGTACATACATTGGTAAGAGGTTCCCTAGGCATTGCTAGACCCCTCTGTTCCGTCGCTCTCCGCCACTTCTTTTTCTTATGGGCCTAGCAACTTTACTGTTGCCCGACCCAACAAGTAAAAAGGGCGCATTTGCAAGGCCGTGAGGGGCTCAATCGAGCCCGCCCAAAGTCCCACAATGATGCGGGTTGCCGTAAAGCCAACCCCCTCTGAACCATAGACCAACCACGAGCGGCTGTCCAGGCTAAGGTTACATCTCTCAAGACGGGCTAGGATTAGTTGAGGTTCCACTTCTGGCCCCTGAACATACATCACTGCACGTCTTGGTTTGAGGATTTCAGCCGCTGGAGTGATCCGGAGTTGCATCCCATCCAGCTAAAGATTTGGTATCAGCTCGTTCAACCAGTTCCTGGAGCCCTCGTCAGAGCAATTTACGGAGAGTGCTCCTTGGCGAAATTAGAAACCTTGGAAGCGCGGGATGAGCCCGGTGTTGTCGAGCTCTTCAACTGCTCAATCCAGAGTTTCCGCGATCTACTCCTGGATCGCGTTAGTTTTTGCATTTGTAAGAAGACTCTGGGGGAAGCCTTCCTCAAAAATTCAAACTTGGAGTTCCGAAGCCACATCTGGAATGGTTATGCCAGAGCACCTCGACCTCTTTATTGCTTCCCTGGCGCTAGGGGGCGTCTGGTCCTTGACTGGCGTTGGCGAGACGGCACACTCGTCCCCAACGGACGCCCTCGAAGCGACAGGCTTCGCAGAGCAGGCACCTCCGGTCCCCTGTACAGGAGCCCTAAACGAGGGTCTTGCGATTGAGGTGGAGGGGCCGGCAGTCCCAGCTCCAGTGCTGTACTCCAAAACTGGAGCGCCAGCCTTAAGAAGCTGAGCCTTGCGGAGTCTCCTCCTTTTGGCACCTGTGCGATTTCGTCGCACAGATGAATCTTCACCAGACTTAGGGTCCAGGCGTTGATTTTTTGTTTAGGTCGCTCATAGTGATCCCACGAGTATGGACGTATGGGATTCCCCTCAGGTTTACGTCCATCCCGGAGGGAAGGCTATTAAGGCAAGCTCTCCGGTTGTGGGTCCCCGAAGTCATACCCTCGCCGCGCTCAACTTAGGTTGTTGAACTTTGAGCCGCAGTTGCTTAGTTGTAAAGCTGCGCTCTGTTTCCACTAACTTGGATTAGACCCCGGGTTCGTCAGTTCCCGTACCACTTACGTTCATAGGTGGCTCCTGGGGTTGAGCCGTCCTTTGTTTTCCCTGCTCCTCTTTGGCCTTATTAGCATGAGTGACCCTACCATGAGTCGTATTAGCGACGACTCTGGCCAGCTTCGCCTTCAGACACATTGCAAGTACATAAGCTTACCCACCAACGATAAGGTCTCACGGCTCCTGGGCGGGGGTCTGTTGATGTTACTGCTTGAAAAGTGTTTTCATGTTACGCCGTAGGAGTCGTAGGACCATCGTTGAAGACAGTGCTTGTCGGTATTGTAAGAAGAAAACGAAACAAAATGCAAACTTTCTAGTCGAAAATAACGCTGTTTTGATTACAAAATAATGTAAATTAATAGTGAATTGAGTGTGGTTCATTTTTGTGAACACTGTAGTGTCTGAAAGACAAGAAAGTGGACGCACCAAGGCTCTGCAATGAGTATTTGGCAGTGAAGTCCGCGAGACCTCACATTCTAATGTCCATAAACATTGACGTTGCTATATTGTTGGTATGTTATATATATATATATAAAGGTTGTAGCTTGGCGACAACCACCACAACTTGTACATTCAGGTTACTGGAAACGTCACGTAAGCGCTGGGAACTCGCTCGGTGGGAACTTCAAACCCATCAGGTATTGGACTATTGATATTTGATATTTGATGATCAATGACACAGTTTTACACTAGACACACAAAACTTTTGAGTTTTACACGACGCATTTCAACCTGACGAATTCCACAAGGTAATCAGCCTCAGTAAAAATGTGCTTTTGTTCATCCACTTGCGTGACGCATGTGTTCAACAGACACAAATGCTGCGCCTGAATATACAATGAAGTGTCGAAGAGTTGCGACAAATTTAATAGTTTCATTGATCCTGTGTCCCATCACAACCAGAGACACACCATTTTGAGAGTACTCAAGTGTGAACCGTTGGAGACACATGCGCAAACAACAAATTTTTTAAATCATTGAGACAGTAATATCTTTCATCTTTTTTAATTGCTTGTCAGCGCTTCAGTAATATTACCACTAACCTTCTTACTTCCGGCTTTTTTTAACGAGTCATTACCTTCTTCGACCATATATCATATAGACTAGGCAAGGTGAGATTTGTTTTGAAACCAACATGTGCAAGTGGGGAAAGGGGAAATGAGGCTTGGTACGCGAATTTGACCCTTAGGTACCTCTTCTCTGATTGGTTCATTTAAAATACTTCCAAGTGTTTCGTTAATATTCGTCAAACTTCGTGTTTCACAACTGTGATTTAAAGGAAAAATTGTGAATTTTGGATTTAAATTTACCTGTGAATAGGTAAAATTTGGTGTTAACCTAAATATGGAAACTCATCTGTGGCGTCGTAACGTATTCTGATTTTCCCCTTTGATACTGAATAGTTTTGAATATTATAACTCTGACGACATGTCATAAGAAAGAATTAGAAGTATTTTAACAAAGGCAATTTTTTTAACTCGAATACATAGTGTTTCTGAAACTTGTAATGTTTTTTCAATTGTTTGCCCCTTGACTACGAACTGCCATTGAACAAGGAGTAAGCTTCCTCTTGCCCTTAGATGATGGCTTCAAACAACCTACCTACAAACTCGCTGTCTATACGATATATGGTCGAAGGTTATTACCCACTGGTTACTGCATAGTGAGTTGAAGCGGTAAGGGTGTTTGTAAGTTTCCGAATATGCGATGCACTAAGTAACAATCCGACAACGCGCATTACCAATATCGCCAATGGAGGATAATGGCGGCCGTCAGCTGGTTTTTATTTTGAAGGTGAAATTAACGAATTATTGCCAAATTTCTGATGAAAGTGACTTTATTTAAACTTGTGAATACATCTAGGTACAATAGAAAAATACCACATCTGTGTGGCGCGTGTAAAAAGGTGAATTACGTAAATGTGAATCTAACCTTCCACGTGTGAGTCAGTGGCGTGATATTTTGTTTTCTAAAGGGGTATATCCAATTAGACAAATGAGTCGTTTTATGCAAAAGCGGCGTAACCTACAATTTGTTTGGTAATTGTTTATTTTGTCTTTACTATTGTCAGTCTTTTTTAAAAACCATCTTTACAATATTTTCCACTAAAACAGCCTATGAACCCCTGCTACTTGAATATGCACGCCACTGCCTTGTTCAGATCGCCTGCAATGGAGGAAAACAAAGCCCCCTGCCTAGCGTTGAACGGCTTCACAACATGCTGCAGTACAAGTGCTGCCATGCTGTCTCCTCTTTATCTTATCATTCCTCCATGGAATGCACCTACGTAGTAGTGGTGCACTTTTGTAGCTTTTCATGTAAATAAAAAAACTAAACTGCGTTCTACGGCTTTTTGCGGTATACATAACACATCTGTAAACATTTAGAAATACATGTAAATTTATTTGGATTTTTTCTCCCATAAATAAATGCATCGTTGGGTCCATTGAACCCACATCTATGCAGATGAGAATTAAGCAATAAAAAATAGTTTTAAGAGGGCAAAAAATTAGAAAAACACAAACAATATGGCCCGGAAAAGCGGTTACTCGGAAACAGAGTGGATGTATCCGGTTTTAGAAATTACCAGCTTAATAGACATGTTCTCTTTGGTAAGTCTACCAAATAAGTCTACGACATTGTAGCTCGAAATACGTTACGACTTGTGTGAGCGTAATCTTCATGAGTAGACTTGAATATAGCAGATATAAGAGAAAATGTATGCATTCATATCGTGGGACCTATTTCATAAAACTTTTTACAAGTGATTTACTTGTCACTTGTATTATATTGTAATGTAATGTAAATAATAAACTTGTCACTTGTAAAAATGTAAAAATCAACATGTAATTTTTATGAAACGGGCCCCTGCTCATTTACATGATTTGTAAATTGACAGTTTAGTCTAGACTTGCCATAGCTACTAGCCACTTCAGTTATTCGGTAATTTGTCTGTTGCAAAAGAATCTCTAACATTCTGTCGTTAAAAAGCAACTTCCATGCGTCAGCAGATGTTGATGGCTTATTTCTTTTTGGTTGACCAATTACAGCAGGAATTCGAAATCTAATACCATTTTCTTTGCGAGTTTTTCCAGTGGATGGTGGTGCTTTGGTCCAGTTATAAACGTTTCTTAAAAAAAATGTGATGTTTTGTCAAAAAAAAATTCTTTGTATGTTTATTACTATTTGTATCGTCACTGGAACTGGCACTTGCGACTACGGTCTTTTTTATGCTTCTCCTTCTCCATCTTCTCCCTCAGTTTTATCTTCTTTCTACTACTTGTAAACTTTCTTCGTTTTCTTGAAAATTTTCGTCAAATAAATCACATTCTTGTTCACCGTCAGTGTTGTGAATAATGTAGACATCTAAAGTCTCCTATTCCAATTCATATTATTGGTGTACCATTTTGGTACAACCAAGTTTTGTCTATGTATATGAAAGTTAAAACATTTTGCATAAATTGCAAATATGATCGGAAAAATTTAATTTGTTGTGATCTTAGCCGAGCCGACTTGACTAAAATTTTTCTTGTATCTACTTTCTTATATTTATATCCCATTGCTTTGACAATTTTTTAAATGTTAGTTCGCCAGCATTAAATTCCAGTTCTGGCTTTGCGATAATAAATAACTCGTCCATAGTAAAAAAAAATATTTTTTTGTTCTTTCTGTAGATGTAGAGGCTTAATTCTTCTTTAAAAATAGAATCAAAATGAAATTTGTTTTTCTTTTTGCCGCCAGTTCGGAGATTTTCAATAGGAAAACCGGATTTGTATTGGGTTAAAATTTTTCGAACTTGGGATTTTAAGCACTGATGGGTAAAAAGGAAATAGCAGGAGTTAAGTAAAGAACAGGCATGGTAGGTATAATAAGGAAAATGTTTCAAAAATTACCGAGAGAATTTTATTTACTTTTGTCTCCAATGTTCTCTCCGAAGCGCCTGGGTGCGATTTCTGCGTGACATTTTATAATTGCCATGGCGCAGGCGATTGTCGAAGCTCTGAAAGGCGGACATGCAGACAGACAGCTTAAACCGGACTTCAAGCTGAAAAACGGACGTCTGTACAGGGTGACTTTATACGGCGACAGACTGTATGTCCCGGCGATAACGAAGTTTAATCTGGTAAGGCGTCACCATGATAACATCGGACACTCGGGGTTTAAAAGGCGCTTGGCGTTGTTGAAGCAAACCTACTGGTTTCCTAAAATGGGGCAATTCGTGTGTAAGTATGTTGGCGCATGTTTGAATTGCGCATTTGCCAATGGCGAACGATTCCTGCATCTTGTGGAGAAGAGAACGGTCTACTTCGACACAGTGCATGTGGATCACTTGGGCCCATTTGTCAGAAGCGTGAAAGGTAACAGTTATCTGTTGGTGACGATCGGCGGACATACAAAGTTCACCTTGGTAAAGTCAACCCGGATTCTGAGATCTACCGAGGCGACTCAGCCGTTGAGAGAGATTTTCGACGTATTTAGATATCCAAGATGAATAATCTCAGATGATGGACTCTCATTTACCAGCAAGGTATTTGCTGAGTTTCTGGCCGAGAAAGGCGTGAAGCATGTGCAGACGGCAGTTGCGACTCCTTAGGCAAACGGTCAGGTAGAAAGGTGGAACAGGACAATTATAGTAGAAGCTTTGGCGGCGGGGTCATGGCGATGATTCTGAGACCCAAGAAGCCCGAGATGAGTCACAGGCGGCCAGGCGGCAGGCGGCGAGCACAAACATAGAGAAGGCGTCTCGAAGGCGAAAAGCGGCAACTAAGTATGGTGTCAGCGATTTGATGCTGTGGAAGAAGGCGAGCACCACGCTGGCGGATAAGGCCATAAACCGTAAGCTGTCCAATAAGTATGATGGGCCTTTCAAGGTGATCGAGGTGTTAGACAATGATCGATATCGTACTGTGTCACTTAAAGGTGTCAAAAAGTACAAAGAGTTTAAAGTAGTAGTTGTCCTGGACTCGATCAGGCGATTTCGAGGGACTGGTGACGTTAGTGATCTTTCGGACTCTGACGGTGAGGCGACCGATCGTCAGGATCTGATTGACCTCCTCGAGAGTTAACTTGTTTAGTGAGGACACTAATTTGTTTCAGGATGGCCGAATGTTACGTAAGAACCACGTCAGGGGCCGAATCAGGTGATGAGTCGGGAGGGGGAGAGTCGAACCGGGCGGGGAGGGCGGCACGCTGGATTAATGATTAATTTACAAATTAAAACAATTACACTTTAGCGACAAGTTAACACAACTTGCACACTCGTTTCTATTACTCAGAACACTAAAAGTTCGAGAAGGAAATAAACTATCTAACCCAATCAAAATATACGCTGGGGTTCCCCAGGGTTCTGTTCTGTCCCATCTTCTCTACCTTATCAACTGCCATGACGTACCAATCAAATCCCAAATTGCTACAAAAACAGTTCTCTTTGCTGACGACATGGCATTGTGGACAGGACAGAAAACATCTTCCAAGGCCACGCAAATCCTTCAAGAGTGTCTTGACGAATTCCAAAAGTGGGCTTCCAAGTGGAAGATAAAACCTAACCTAACCAAGTCTTGGCCATTCTCTTCCGAAACGGACACCAATGTCAGTCGTGGAAATTTCAAACCCGGAACATCCACCTTTCTCTTTGGAATATTCAAATTCCCAAAAGCAACGAGGTCCGAGATCTAGGTATCACATTTCACAAATACGGAAATTTTTCTTTTGACTTTAACGCTACCCTTTGTGAGGTGAGGCAAAGAGTGGGAATCATTTCTAGGTAGCGGGGAGGTTTGCAAGGCTGTTCGTCTGAAACCTTGCACCACACATATAAAACATTTATACGGCATCGAATTCCGTGCTGTACTCTATGTGTCCCTCAACCCCTTCTGAAATCGAAAGACTTATCTCTTGCGAAAGGAAGATCTTGCGTAAAATCTTTGACTTATATTTCAAATTCCCGTCCGAACGACTGTATAATCACACTGGCGCACACTCGATCAATGAGCGTTTAAAAAAGCTCCAGTCGTCTTACGTACTTCCCACCCCCCGGTCCTAAAATGAAATTGCAAAGCAAACACTCCGTACAACTTGGACTGACCACCATAATAAACATCCCTCCACTTCTCAAACGTTTCCAAGCAAACACAAACTCATAAAAGTCCACCTTCCGAGCGCTTTGCTACAAATAACAGCCCGCGAAAACAAGCTATCGACCAGTCTGAAAAACATCATCAAAGAAACACCACTTTCTATTAGGGTCAAATAGTGCAAACACCTTTAATCCCTTTCTCTAACCTGACTGGCCATTAAACTCAGACAGAGCCGGGAATTTATCGGCATACGACTGGTCACACTGCTCTGAATTACATAATTACACAACACCACTCACAAAGTAGATATTGCCCTCGTGTGTGAACCCGTCGTGCTGGAACAGAGGAGCCGGAAGCAGCAACCGAACGAGGACAGGAAGTTATAAAGACCAGTTAGACAAGAACAGATTCACCAAAAACCCATGCAAACACGAAGCTCTATTATTCTGTATATATTTCATTTCAAGCTATCTCACAACTGGGGCATTTCACGCCAAGCGGACAACGAACAAAATTTGACATCTTGAAATTCGGATATATTTGGGATAATTGTTCTCCTAGAAAGCATGATTGTAAATACATAATGATTTTTCTGTATGACACTTATTTGTGAAGATATTGACTTCTAAAAATTTGACGAAATATTAAACACAGAGTTTTTGGAAGCTTTTATTAAAAAAACTAATGCATACCAAAATATTTAAAATAGTGCTTTATATAGGAAATTCTCTGTTCTTTTTGATTCTGAAATCAGATTTGGAATTAAATTTTTGTTTTTCGTGTAGAAAACCGGAAGTGAAGTTTTAGATCCGAATTTTAGTAATTTGAACCATTTTTTTAAATTTATTTTTATTTCAAAAAATAGCTTATATTATCTAGATTTTACAATATAAGTCACAAAATGGGATCTCTATTCCATTAGGAGATAGAGTACTTAATGTTCGTGATCGCCCGGTTTACGCAAGAAATTAGGCGTTTTTGAGTACATTAAGTACTACATCTTCTAAACGAATAGAGATCCCATTTTGCGACTTATAGTGTAAACTATATTTACTTTAAGCTATTTCTTGAAATAAAAATAATTTAAAAAAAAATGGTCCAAGTTACTAAAATTCGGATTTGAACTTCACTTCCGGTTTTCAATACAAAAAAATTTCAAATTTCAAATTTGATTTTAGAGTTAAAACGAATAGTGAATTTTGTATATAAAGCCCCATTTTAAATATTTTGTTATATATTGTTTAATTAGAATAACAGTTTACATAAACGTTAAGTTAATAACTTTTTAAATAAGTCGCTCACAAAAAAATCATTACGTATTTACGTTTACACCATTTAAGAAAACAATTGTAACGGAATTTCAGGTTGTCGCATTTTTTTGACTTGTCCGCTTCACGTGAAATGCCCCAACTGCGAATTTTTTTTACTTTCCGGTTCTGGTAGAGGTTTTTCTGCAGTTTTCCTCTACCCTACGTGAATGCGGGGACTTTGTCCAAAGTCGGCTGCAGACGCAAAAACTTTCTCTTCACACAATTTTCCACAACTTCAAGTGCACTCTAACCTCGCAATCAAGCAATTTCAACTTCATCTCAATTTCAACTCGATCTTCGCTCTTTTACTCACTCCCCCTCACCCAACATTTAGCTCAACAACAACAGTAACAACAATTACATCATTAAGTCTAAAGAGGCACGACGCCTAGAACACCTTGAACATCTGGCCCAACTGTGTATACATTTTGAATTGTATTGTATCGAATCACAGCATTCATGCTGTGTATGTTTCCCAAATAAACATTTTTTCATTCATTTTTTCATTTCATACTAGTGGCATTAACATTAGTGAACACTAAAAAAATAATAAATTATTATTGCAATTATTGCATCTTATTTAAGATGCACCTTCTAAAAGTTGCAAAATTCCATACTCTGGTGTTAAAGTTCCTGAGTGACTCCAAACATAACTCAGACACGAATTGATATTGAAGCTAATAGTTTAAATAAATTTTTGGTACGACAACCATTTCGATATCTTTAACACAGCAAGTTATTGCAAATTAAATTCACTGCGATATGCGCTTGAAGTGGCATTTCTCAGTTTTCTTTTCCCAGAACCAAAACTTGAGTATTAACGTTAAAAACTACATTCCCTGAGCAATCTTTTGCAAAAAAAGAAGATTTCCAATTTTGGCGATGCAACGCTCGAGAGGTTGTGCATAATGGTTAGTGGGTATTAATGCGTCGGTGCGCAGCTCGTTTTGGAACGGGCCCGTCCTGGTCAAGGAATTTCCCAACAATTTATTGTCATGTGTGTGACTGGTGGACAGGGGGCAATAATCAAGAACGGGAGTTTTTTTGTATAGGTTGAAATTTACGTACTAAACTAACACTAATGTGATGTAAGGACTTACTTACACTCTAGTTATTTCCCAGCCCCTCATGGCCCCGACCAAATGTCACTTTTCACTTTACTTTTTCAACTGATCATAATCGAATGAATCCACGTTTCTCTACGGTGACCCCGCAGTTTGAACCACCGGAAGGCTGACTTAGCTATTGCTCATAGGGATTTACAAATTCCGATATCAGCAATAGTTTGCAAGTTCGCTAGGGTGTTCGACCTAAGAGGAAGCTAAACCCGTTGGTGACAATATGCGTATAGTGGTAAGCCATAACCCAAGTGTCAGAGTTTTCAGAATGCATCTACAGCTTCTGACCTGACCTTACGACCGACGACCGACGGCTCCTCCTCCTGCGATGTTTTGGCATTATATTATCTGGTCACCCATCCAAAAAACGACCGGGTCAGTGCTGCGTAACATCATAGATTAACTATAATCCATGTAATCGGCTAACCTCTGCAATTAACTTTATTTTATTAATTTTATTGATAATACAATTAATACATATTAATAATACAATGAAGAATTAAAGATAAAAATTGACTTAAAACGTAGGCGCTTTTTACACTCCGCACTACAAAAATTATCGCAACACATGTAGTTTTCTTAAACGATTTTAGAATAAATAATATTATTTTTTTATGAACGGCAACAAAAGTAAAAAATTAAAACGCAACAAATGTTCGCAAAAAAATAACAATTAACAACAAAAACTTATTTGTAACCCTAACTAATATCGCCTATTACCACTTCAAGCCTGAATAACAGTCTCTAATCTTTTTGGCATCCTTGCTATGAGGTTCGTAACATAATTTTGAAACAAATTTTCCCACTCTTGCATAAGGGCATTCTCCAATTATGCTAGAGACCGCAAGGCATTTTGTTGCCCTAGCAATCCTCGTTGAAGGTGGTCCCACACATACTCGATAGGATTCAAGTCAAGACTTTTCGCAGGCCACAGCAGTGTGTTTAAATTCACCTCTTCCATGTATTGTTGAACAATTCCAGCAACGTGAGGTCTTGCATTATCTTGCATAAACAAAAAATTATCCCCGACAAAGGGGCCATATGGTACTACAAGAGGTTCCAGTATGTCCTCACTATATCGGGTTGTTAATCAAGCACCACGTAGAGACACTAACTCTGTGTGTCCTCCAACAGAGATTCCTCCCCAAACCATAACTGAACCTCCACCGAAAGAAACTTGTGGGCGAAAGTTACACTGCGAATAGCGTTCCCCAGAGCGTCTGTGTACACTGGTACTTGTCTATCAGAAGTATTCAAACAAAAACGAGATTGATTCGAAAACATTACATTGCACCAACCATTTAAATCCCAATGAGCATATTCTCGAGCAAACTGTAATCTAGCAACTCGATGTTCTCTGTTAAAACCCGTGTCTTCAAATCAACTTCTCGTAGACGGTTACGAACTGTTTGTGTAGAAACATGTACATTTCTAGCTGTAATAAACAGTACGTTTTTACGTACGTTGGTGGGTTAATAAAAATGCTTGAAGGAAGTATTCATATTTTGGAAAAATGATATGAGGGCAAATGATTATGGCAAATTCACCTACAAAATATTTCTAAGCCATTCCCTAACACCCTGTATTTTAAAATATACAGTACATATTCTTAAATAAAATGCAACAATTATTGTTATAAAATATAAAAAGTGATGTACCTACCAGTGCCGAAATTAGGTATAGGCGCCTAGGGGCGCTAAATTAGCTATAGTTTTGTTTTCCAAATTCCAATTAAACAAAAATTTGTGCAACCTTATAAACAATGATTTTGCAAAAGCATTTGTTTTGGAAAACTCATTTTGTAAAGTTATATCTTGTTAACGTATGTGAGTTTCTTTGTTTAGATGTTAATAAATTTCAGTTCTGACAATTCTTCAATAAGAGATTAAGTACTTTTTGCTGGTTAAGCTACTTGTATACTACAAGAATTAGTTCAGTTTGCATTTCATCGGCAAAATGGCTCTCGGTCTTTTGAGTCGTGTCACTGAGTCTTTAGTGGTTGTGTTAAATTTGATTTCAAGTGAACTAGAAAAATTAGATTAAAAATGTCAGAGACCAAATAAAAAAACCGCCATTAGGGCCGTTTTCCAAAAAAAATCGAGAATTAGAGTGAGCAAGCGGTGCTAGGTTTTTACAAGATTTTGTTCAAGCCGAATCTAATTATTACTGGATGAACCTAGTAAGATAATTTATATTAAAAAAACTATAAAGATGAGTTTTATTTTTGCTTCTGTACCAGTAGCAAGTGCATCTTGCAAACACATTTTTCGAAATTGAAACTGATGATTAAAAATTAAAATAAGATCGTAAATGGCATGAGGACGTCAGTCAGGTTTAAGCATTACAAACAAAAGTTAAATCAAAATTATGATGAAAACTAATGAATGAGTTTGCCAATGAGAAAGCAAGATAGGTTTCTTTAAAAATTTCAATATTTGAAGTGAATTTATCGGATTCCTACATTTTTATTATTGAACTACTCTTATTTTTTTCTATTATTTATGTCTTTATATTCAGCTATATGAACATTGCACATAAACTGTACTTCAAATTGAAAATTAAATGTGTACCTATTGTTTAAATAATTTTAAATATGCTCTTAATAAATTAAAACCTGGACCATTTTCTTTTTTTCAGGTTTTCATAGTCTATAATTTTTTAGTTTTTATATCTTTCTAAGAGATGTCTCTAACAGAAATTATAATAGTATAGCAATCTAGTATTGCGAAAATTATGCTTAAGGGCGCCAAACTAAAAAGTCGCCTATAGTCAATTAATACCTAGTTTCGGCAGTGGTACCTACGTGACAAGAGATGTATTGCATAACAAGCGAGAATGCGGCTTTCGGCGAAAGTAGGAAACACTAGCTGTTTATCAATTTCAAACTTACGTTTTGTCAGTAACCGCTATGTTTGTTTTCTCAATACAAAATATAAAAAGTGTTATCAATGATAAGAAAGATACGTTTTTCTTTAATGTTACAGTGCATAAATCGTTATTGATAATGCAATTTTTAAACGTGTTCTCAATTTATGTTTTTATAACATTACCAATAACATGTGTTGTAGGGGACACTCCTCCTCAATTAATTTATGAATTTATTGAAATAACAAAGAACCTAACAAATGTTTTCAGAATCGTCAACGATAATAATCATATGACACAGGATAAAAAACAGGAACATGTCTTCACAACATTAGACATTGTTAACATTAGGGTAAGAGAACTGAACCGATCCTTGTACAAAGATGGTATGTTTTTCAAGTACATAGAGTACATAAACTATATTTGAAGTTTATACATTTAAGAACAAAGTTTGAATGTCATTGCAACACTTGCAAGGGGTTTACCTGTTGTCGAGATAAATACCATTGACAGCCATTTTGGTGAAATGGAGAATTTTGTCAGACAGTATAAAGAACTATCGAGTTCGATTTTACTTGATAATGCCAACAAAATAATTTTACCAAATGCAAACTCATCGGTTATATATTTGAAACGAAGAATTTACAATCAGATAATAAATCCAGATTTCTTAGATCCATTTCTGAAAAGATTGAAGGTAAATTATTTAGAATAAATTACATTAACTAAAAAACTTCGACAGATGGATTGGGATTTCTGTAATATATTGCAATCTCCACAACAGATATTTTACAATTTTGTTAATGTTATTCTATTAATACATTGCAAATCATATGTTCTTCAACAGACCGCTTATAATATTATAAACCTCTATAAACCAGGTAATTGAAAGTAAACTCTAACAAAATGTTAATGTAATATATTTTCAGAGGATGTTGCTAAGAAGATTCATCAAAGTCGAGCTGATTTTATCAGAGACATCAATAATGTAATAAGAATGATAATAAATAATAATGCTAAAGCAATATCAAAAGAGTTATGGAGATGTAATCCCGATAAGCATATTAAAGGTATGTATATCTGAAAATGTGCATATTACTATTAAATCTAAGAAAACGATTATAACAAAATCCTTTGAGAGTCCTTTTTTTACAACATACACGAACATACGCGGTATGTTGAGAATGATGACATCACAGTATGTGTACAAAGCACTAAATTTGAAATTTAGGGATTTTGTCGTTGTGGTTGGTTGGTCATTTTGAGCATTTGAAAATCCCCCTCCTCTTGCCAAAGAAATTTTTCTAACGAATCCAAACATAACTTTTTAACTTTTTCCAAAACCGAACGAAAATGAGATGTGAATTAATTCTACATTGTTATGTGAAATGTTTCAGTAAGCAATTTTTTTTACCGTTCACTCACTTATTATAGTACAGGATCCGAATTAGGGTTGTCCTGAACCCATCTTCTTACCGGGTGAAACTTATTAAATTAAATTTTTTTGTTAATAAATAAAGTCGATGCAGTTTTGTGAGTTTTTGGACACTTTACTTATTTTATTGCTTACTTATTACTTTTTTCATTATTATCTTTATCTGTAAGTGAAAAATTACCACAAAATTAGTGGAGATACATTTCGAACGAACGTACAGCCAGGTGTGAAAAATTAATTTTTTTTATTTAATTAAAAATCGCGATTTTCTTAGGTATGCGCAAGGTAGCCTCACCTGGTATAATATCCAAAGGAATGTGTCGCGAATGGGTTGCCTAAAAATATGTTCAATACTATGAGTAAGGGGGCTAAAAAGAGTTAAATTTTTGCCATTTTCCACAGTGATTTCCAGTCGTTTTTGGTAACATTTTTGAAATTGATTTACAGGATACATTTTTCTACTTGGGCTTCAGGGGAGAAAGTTTTTTAAAATGCGGCAACTGCTTTATTTAACTCAGAAAATAATTTCGAAAACTGAAAAAAAATCTGAAAAAAAATTATTTCCCAAACAAATGAGCCGTCTAAATGCAAAATTAACTCTTTGCCAAGACTTTACAAGATTTTACAAGAATTTAGTCTTTAGTACAGAAAAACTATACAAAATTTTCGAGTGCAAAATTCACTGTTCGGTTTGACATTTAATGACGTTGAGTGCTTTAAGATGTCTATTAAAGCATCAAAATGGCGGCAAATTACAAAAACACAATTATGCAACTTTAACCTGCACCTATTGATTTTTTTTAATTGTTTTAATTTATTTCTATACGGATCAGAGGTTAGGATCGGTTATCAGTGTTATCAAACGCTGTTTCTTTCCACATACCGCTAAACAAGAACAAAATTATGTATAGTAGCCTCCACGGTATCTAAACTATCATAAATTTTAAGATGAATACCAGAAATCCTGTTAACAATAAGAATATTGGGGTGGTTAGCCTTGAGTTTTGAATTTTAAGACAGTTTAAATGCCTTAATTTTTAAGGGTAATTCGGGTGCTCAACCTATTATTTACAAAAGTTCAAATATCGTGAAGGGTACTATACTAGAGGTTGAGGATTGTATCTTTGTGTTCTAAACCGGAACATATTATGACTTCAACGTTACAAATCGAAAATCCCTTAATTATCGTTCAGTTTCTTGTTCTGTTTCATTACTATATATTATTATATTATTATATTATTATATATTATATTATATCATGTGTAAGATGACCTACGGAGCAATTGAAGCACTTGAGTATTAACTTTTGTGACTTATGACTTCGAAATGGGCAATATGAAGAACTATGCTCAACTTCTGAACGATGTTCTTATCTCTTTCTTTTCCAACATCGTTCTCAACAATCTCTACAAGGCCTCAAAATCTGAATGCTTGGAGAATTACTTAAAAAAAAAAACGAGTTTTTACGACTCCCAAGTAAGATTGTACTCAATTAATTGACCATACCGAAAGCTTTAGTATACAATCATAAGCTTGACTTAAATGAAATCTGACAGAGCACCACCTCCGTCAACACTCTGCTTTGTTGTTTCAACATCGCTCTCAACGAATCCTCAAGATGTCGAATTCTCTCTTACATCTCTGCCTTCATTTTCGCTTTCTCTTTCGTCTGTCGGCTCATTTTCATCTTTTCTATGAAATCAACACCTTGTGATCTCATTCTCTCAAACTAATCTAAAGAATGACATGTTCGTGGCGAAAGTTCGTTTCTTCAGCCCTAGATATTTTTCGGCCAAGGTTCGTTCCTTCAACCCTCAAGTTTGTTCATTCCCTTGTACCGATTTTAAAAACAACATAATTCTCGACGAAGGTTCGTTCCTTCGACCTTAAACATTGTACACAGCGTTTGTTCACTTGTACTCATCGGAAAAAAATCAATTAACTCGTGGTGAAGTCGTCCCCTCGACCTTAAACTGGTGCAAAGGGTTCGTTCCCTTATACTCATGTCAATTACTTGTGTTGAAGATTTATTTCTTCAACGCGAGTTCAACCTAGATCCTTGTACATAGGGTTCATTCCCTTGTACTAATCAAAATATCTACTCATCCGTTATGTTAGTTCCTTTTTGATCTAGTTATCCATGACAGTTACGTTAACCGTATGTCCATTAGGGAAATAAGATTCCAACATAATTTTTACATACATTTCACTACTGAGATAACTCTCATGGATAAATAGATTAAAATTTTAAAAAAATCGCTTGGTCCAATTAATAGTGTGTTCAGCGAAATAAACTTACCATATAATACAAAAGATCCATTTACAAAAATTAAACCAACCTGTTTAGGTTCAGCTGTACTTTAAACAAAATTTGTAGGCAAAACTTACTTGGAAATTACTAACTTTCTTCACGGCTACATAATAAACAAAAAAAATTTGAACCCCTACCAAAGATGTGAAAACGAATGTGACTCTTTTAAAATGACAACAACTCAAAATTGTGTTTATGAAAAAGAATGGTGTAAAGAAGAAATTCCTTGTTCGAAAATCATTAGTTGTACATCTCTTCATTCAACAATGCATGTCTGTACTGCAGTAAGTATAAGACCTCTTCTGGGTATAACAACTGTCTCTTTTAAGAATCTCCCTAAAGATAACAGAAGATATCATCACATAAAACTAAGTAACGGAACATTTTTTGGACCAAAGCGACAATGCACTGGCAATATAAAAATTCACACGTACAGTTATCGGAATTCTTATTGTCCTTATTGTTTTTGTTTGTGTGAGGAAGGACAGGTATCATATTCGGAAAGATATGTTAATCTGCGTATTACTAAGGCTAATATAAGTGATAACAGGTAAAACTTCATATTTTATAACGTTTTACACAGGTCGACTACACCGGCACACACAAAAACCGGCGCACCAACTCTATGGTGTGTGATGTATTTGATTGATCGGGCCATTTTACCCACAGGCTGTTTCCCAAAACTTTACGAGGCATGTGCCTAATGTATGCACCCAAATATATAAAAGTTACAAGACACTAGAACTATATAGAAAAAAATGACAGTTAATTAAATGAATGAATATGATTCTAATTTATCTTAATCACTAACTACTCAAAAGTGTCGTAATTTTTTAAAGGGGCGAAAAAATTAGAAAAGACTATGTAATTTTATTTAGTTTTTCAAAATTTGTAATCGTGTTCGTATAGGCATAATTAGGTATTCTTGGTGGCATTTTACAGTCGCAGGCCTCGTAAAATTACGTAAAACACGGTGTATATGTATTTTGATGTGCTTAATTCAAATCCGAGGTCCGTTTGGCCCTTTGGATTCAGCGCACCAAAATATATACAACCTGTCCCAGAACTTGTGCCTCACCCTTCCTGGTGCATATAGTTCAACTGCAGAAAAGTTCTAACTCTATCCGTTTCATAAGTAAAAACTTATTCCTTAGATATAGGAGCAATAAATAATGACATACGAGTACGCCTTTGGTGCTTTCAACGTTATTTATAACCCCTATCGATTTTGTTTTGAATCATATATACATACTGTATTTCAACAAACGCTAAATTATATTTTAGAGTTGTCACCGGCTTAAGATTTATTAAACACAATCAAATTGTACACTTGCACATACAAGAAGGTAAACTTCTTGAAAAAGGATATGTAGATCCAAAAACTGTTCAATGGGTTCCCCCCGATAACTATAAAATCGATGATAGAAATATTTATGAAGAGGAAGATTATCATACACTTTCTTGGGAAGAACGGAGTCTAGAGCTAACCGAAATTGTGGCCGAAGAAGGATCAGTTGTAATAGGTGTTAGGTTCAAAAAAACTTTGGGTGGTGTAAAATTAGAAGTTCTAACAACGACATTTGATTTTGACACTGGAAAATTAGAAGACAATACAACTTGGAACATTTTCAAAAACACCATTACACCTAATCTGTAGAGTACTAGATTGGATTTTAATTTCCGAAAAAATTTTAAAATTGTAGGATCAACCAAGAAATCAAATTAGACTCACCTGACATTCCTATTCATAAAAATTTGGCTTCCATCGATTTTTCAGAAAATACGTATATTAATTTTACAAATACTGACTACGATAAAGACGCCGGTCAGACGACAGTACCATTTTTTGACGCTCAGCCTGTTTATAGTACTGCTCCAACTCCGTTATCTGGCATCGGTCTCTTCCATAAAGGACGAAAAGGATCTGGAGGTTTTATAACACCAAAAATTCTAACTTACGATTTAACTAAACATATACATGTAAGTTATGCTTTTTTTACATTCTTGACATAAGTACACAGTTAATTAAAATAATGCTATATTATAACACGTGTTCAAAAATTGTTTTGGTCAAATCACCTATGTGTGGCAATCACTAAAAACGTATGTCTCGGTTAACACTTCGACCATATATCATATAGACTGGGCAAGGTGAGATTTGTTTTGAAGCCAACATGTGCAGGTGGGGCAAGGGGAAATGAGGCTTGGTACGCGAATTTGACCCTTAGGTACGTACCCCTTCTCTGATTAGTTCATTCAAAATATTTCCAAGTGTTTCGTTAATATTCGTCAAACTTCGTGCTTCACGATTGTGATTAAAGAGAAAAATTGTGAATTTTGGGCTTAAATTTACTTGTGAATGGGTAAAATTTGATTCTTGCGTCGAAACTAGAAATATACAAGAGAAAGTATCACAAGGGCTTATTCATCGGTAATGTCATCCGTAAGTAAAAAACTACTCGTGTTACTCGTGTTAACCTAAATATGGAAACGCACCAGTGGTGTCGTAACGTATTCTGATTTTCCGCTTTGATACTGAATATTTTTGAACATTATAACCAGTGTGAGGAAATTTTATGGGGTGGCCATGAGGCCACAACCGATCAGCCCCTCTCGCCCTACATTTTGGCTTCAAACAACCTGCCTGCAAACTCGCTTTACGGTGAGTCTATACGATATTATATGGTCAAAGGGTTAACATTACAAAACAATGACAGATGATAGCTGTCAGTGCTGTCAGTGTCAGGCCAAAAATTCACACGTTCAACTGAGCTTGCAGAGTAAATTCTTGAACGTCTGCATACAACTATCATTGCAATGTGATTTTTATAAAAAACTCCTAAATGCAAAAATAAGACAACATTTAAACAGTTGACAACAAACCATATAGTCCGGGACATTTCTATATGAGATACGTCATAGCGCATACCTTGACGCGAGACTATATAGAGCACAAAAACTAGATAAGAGCTCAAATTTAGGGAACTTGGTTGTTTGATGTGTTTGACAAATGACAAATGTAAACAATAATAAAAATTTAAATATTTCTTTATTGTAGTAAAATACAGCAAAATGTACCAACTAGAACACTTACAAACAAATGGAGAAACTTTCAAATGCTTTGAAGTACCGTTGCTGGATTACTGTTGAGGTTATGTTTGACCTTGGTATGACTGTCAGGTTTAAAGTTGAAATTTGCATTAAAAAGGCCATAAAAGCCTCGAAGTGCCTTTTAGGTTGGTCATCGTCATGTTCCAATTGCATGCCCCCTCTCTGCCACATCAGTAAAATTTGCCACAAAAGTTTTAAAAAACGACTTTAAAAACAAAAAGGCCCTATTTTCATTAACAATGAGTCATATCTCGCTGCATGCGGCACGACATAGGCCTCATAGACCAATCTCATTGTGAATGGTTTTCGCTGAGATCACTTTGAGAGGGTTTCACTGAGACCGACGTTGACGGAAGGCTGAAACCTGCCTCGCGACAAGTCTGCACCAACATTCGAAAACGCTGTCAATGGCTTAAAATGATAAACTGTGTCAGTTTTTTTGTGTCTTTTGGGATTAGTCTTTGAGTACTGTCGCGCCGCATGTAGTGAAGCAGATCTCATTGAGAATGGGTTCTTTAAGAAACAGTTTCAATGTACACCACAAGACATACACTGAGACGGCCTCATGCCTCATATCATGGCTTGTAATTGACAGCGTTTTATAGAATGATTTGGAATCATAATGCAGAGATTGTTGCGAGACAGGCAGGCAGGTCTCAAGCCTACTGCAGAAGTCGCTCTCAGTGAGTCCATGTCTTAGAGATGCATGACCAATTTAGACCATTTACAGTGAGATTGGTGTCCGAGACCTATATCATGCAGGAAGCCAAACTTCATCGTGAATGGACCATTTTCAATGGGGGTGTGCTTTTTGAATAAATTTGAAATGGCCTTTTTGAAAAAAGCAGTTGTCTCTCTTTTATTCATCTATTCAACACGTTTGTATTCGATGCACTTACACCAATTTCATTATCACTGTCTTGATTATCAGGCAAGGGCAAAGTGGAATTGGGGCCAACCCAGAAATAAAAACACTTTAATTTCCTTTATTAGTAGGCTATATTTTTTATACAAGACGACTACTCTCAGATAGAGACGTACAAAAATGTAAACAAGAGTAAAAGTTGGTTTTCCGCAATATTCCACACTATTCTTTCACACGTCCACAGTAAAATCAGAAAACGCTTCTTGTTATAAAGCCCTAATTATGTTTTTCGACGATGACTGAGACTTTGTGACGTATTTGTTAAACGTAAGTTTTCAAATACCCCATGCCAGTGCAAAGGAGTTATATTAACAATTTTATGGGATTATTTTTAACCTTACACCCATTCTGCTTGAAACAAGAGTGGCTACCAGGAAATAACAACGAAAAAAGCGGACCCAAAAGGCTTCAGCTGCAAATTATAAACACTATCTGTGATTTTTGAAATAAATTTTTTAATAATTAATAAAAAACATGACAATATTAAGCTTTTCAATTTCGTTTGGTTTGAATTTTATATGAAAATAGAAAGGTTAACCCTCTACACCAGAAAAGACAAAAAACATAAAGAAAGTATCTGTAAATGTCGTGAACTTACTTTGAAGTAAACAGTGGGCTCCATCTATAACTCATAATTACTTGAACCGCAATTCCCATCATCAAAATGTGCAAAACTGCGATAAGTGAGGTTATGCAGTCATGCACTTTGTTTTCCAGTTTTTCACACAAAATATATCACAAATTGCACAAATCGTACAACCAGCGATAGTCAGTACTGTCAGTACATCACAGCAGCTTTCTCCAGCACAATCACTGACTGCAATTCTGTGTTGTGCCATTCCCGTCTCATCATATAATCTAAGTAGTTGTTTCTACCTTCAAAAATACTTGCGTAATTATGTTATTATCCCGTTAGTACACACTTTTAAAGCAGCCACTGGTTATATAAATTAAAATTATAACATTTCCTTTGTTATTGTGTTATTGTTTACATCAGTCAGCTGTTTACTGTCATTTTCTAATGCTACCAATTTAAAAAATGTCCTTGTTATTAAAGCTCAAGGACCATAGAATGAGAGAGAGAACATTTTTTGTTCACATAGACGCTGAATACACGTATAAATGTCAGAAAATTCAAATTTTTTATGTTCAAATAGAAATGTCCCGGACTGTATGAACTTATCACGCAACCTGTTCATGCTAGAAAGAGAAAACCACAGTAAACCACGACCAGAACAATTATTATGTTCACTTGTTATTATAAGGGCCGGTTTACAGAAAGCGAAATTAAGATTTAATTCGGAATTAAACTAGTTCGAATTAAGTTGCCATTTAAATTGCATTGAAAATTGTCAAGTTAATCGCGATTAAAATTTAATTGCAATTAAAATGTTCTGTAAACCGGCTCTCAGTGATGGAAATGCATCATTATATGCAAAAAGAATTTTGATCCACGAGTGCGCTTGCGCACGAGTGAGAGACTTATCACGATCTTTATAGTGGCATTTCGATCACGTGTGATATACGACGTTTTATCTTACAGGTGCATTGTAAAAAAAATCCAAGGAATTCAAGTAAATATTCGCCTGTAACATTAAGATGGTTCTATGTATCAGTTTTCGTAGAGACCTGTGTTGCTATAGTTATGAAATAAACAGTCTCATTGATTTCCTCAATTTTCTCTAGATCTACTCACTTGAGTAGGACTGACATCTTTATCTCACTTGAGAGAAATCAAATTTCTCTCACCGAAAACAATGGTATAATGTACCTAAAAACAGCACTTGTAAGATAAATAAAGTTTCATGGTTTTATTTAATGTGTATTTAATGTAGGCACTTTAATTTTACAGGCCATATATTCGGAGACTCGTGTATTGTTTGATAAACCAATAACAAGTATGGCTTTATTTTAACTTAAAACTTATTCTCAATCTTCCATTTGCAGAATTTCGAATTCATACCCCGCCACTTATGACTACTAGTTTTGTAGACAATCCAACGAGTAATTTCAGTATAATAGCAGACAATGTGACCAAAAAAACTGTAAGTAACAGTAGCTATTACCTACACCAAAAACGATATTACAAAATCAGTGGCGGCTCGCCAGAGGAAGTAAGTGAAGTGAAGTGGCACTTCACCTAAAGTCTGTACCTATACACAGGAATATTTAATAAATTCTAATAAACTAAATTAACAGTAAAAAGTACATTAAACACATAACACGTCCAATTTTTTTCCAAATTAAAATATACAATCTAAATTCTAACTTCGTCCTAAAGTCGAGTTCCTTTACTGGGAGACTCCGTCTCGTTCGTTTTGGACGGGCTATGAAAAATGCATGTTTATTTTGCTTCGTTGCCATGACACCGCTGACACCGCCGACTTGACTATAATAAGCGTATATTTGGATACAGGTGAAAAAGTACCGTGCTCGACTTCACCCAGTTTTAGTGTTCGCGTTGAACGTCTAAAATAAACTAAACTAAATTTTAATTTCTAAAATGAAAAAATGAATAAAATGAATCCTATAAATGACATTGAGACTTATTCTGTACGTAAAACAAAAACTAAAAAAGAGCTGTACCTGTTGTTGTTACCACAATAATCAACACAAAAATAGCCCTTGAATAAAGTTATAGAATAGGTCTTAGTGTGTTCAGTTTTTTTTGTTTTGTTTTAATAACTACTGCCACTAAAAAATATGCGATATGATTCGGTAAATGAAATCTTTACCTATTCTTTAGGGTTAAATTAAGGTACTGGATGCTGTCATGGACAGAGGTACTGCCATCATATGATTTTGACAATGACAGCGGTTTTTGACCGTGAAAAAGTGCCAAAAAAGTGTAAAAATTTGTAAGATTTAGTGTCAGTGTCACATGTTGTGACAATTTATTGACTTTTTATTGAATTTATTTTCAAGGTCAAAAAGCCGCTGTCGTCAAAATCATATTATGGCAGTACTTCTATTCATGACAGCATCCAGTACCTTAGGTTAAATTAAACGTTAGAACCATAATAACTTTACAAAAAAAAATGTAAAATTTTTAGCTCTTCACCTAGTTTTGAACCTACGAGCCGCCACTGTATAAAGTTACTTCATTTAAAACTAGCTGGATTCTCCGGGCTTCGCATGCATATTACAACTAATTAAAGAATGCAGGTTTTCACGGCCGTTGTCAATAAGGTTATTTTCGTTGTTTGTTCGCTGACGTTTTGGTAGGCATACTGCTACCTTCTTCGGTGCTTTGTAGTCACATCCAAAAAACGAAGCTGATTATTATTTCCATCCTAAATTCTCTGGATAAATCTTAATATGTTCAGGTGGTTCAAGAACTAATGCAATGCATCTTCTATATTAGTTTTTATTAATTGCGTTTTTGATCATTAATTAGTTAAATGGAATAATAAAACGTTTCATTAAGAAGGCGGTGCGAGGGCAAAATTTGTGACAATACTTAAAAATATGTGTTTTAATGTACTGCTTTTATTTTTTAGGATTTAAAAGCAAGGAATACAACGACTGATTCTTTGTTAGATACAACGATAACTAGTATGGCTTTAAGAAAAGAAATATTATTTTAACAACATTTTAAATTTGTAGAATTTCAAACTTCTACCAAGTCACCTGGGACTTCCAATTTTGTAAATAACCAAGAAACGATAACCACAAATAATGTTCTCAATTCAAGCATCACAATAACCACTACTATAACAGTCCGCCCGGACAAAAATAGTGAAGAAGATATTTCTCAGACAATTACAATGATTTTTATTCTTGTTCCACAGTTGCTGCTTATTATTTTTGCTATAGTTATTTTTAAAAAGCAACTGAAGAAAATGTGTTTCAAAACTGATACGGACAGAAGACCAGAAACTATACCACTACAAAATGTTGTAATTGAGAGCCACAATTTAAGTAACATTAAAAAAGAAAACTTTATAGAATATTTGAATTGCAAATTAGAAAAAAACGAATTAGAAGATGATTTTCTGGTAAGAATATATAAAATTATTTACCAATTATATGCAATAAATGTTTAATACTTAGAAATTGCCGACTGTTACGGACAAAACAACGTGGGAAGCATTAAGAAATATAAATAATAATAAAAACCGACATTGTAAACGAAATAACCTTCCATGTAATATACAAAGTGTTAAGGTTACATGATTATTTTTTTAAATGCGTTTTAGATGATTATAATAGAGTTGTTCTTAAAAAGCTGGACGGAGTGGGAACAGGCGATTACATAAACGCTAGTTATATTAATGTAGGTATATTTAAGAATAAGTTGTTAATTTTTAAATAAAAGACATTTTAGGGAGTTGATCGCTCCAAGGCATACATCGCTAGTCAAGGGCCAAAATATTACACGCTACGAGATTTTTGGAGGATGATTTGGCAAGAAAAAGTAGAAGTAATAGTAATGGCGACAAATTTCATGAATCACGACGGAAATAAAGTTCGAATTATTAGTTGGTTGGTATTAAATAGATAAAACATTGTTTTCTCTTTTTAGAGACTATGTGCCGAATATCTACCTCCAAAAGTAGACTCAATTTTTGAATGTGGCCGCATCATAGTGGAATTAATTAATGAAGAAAACTATGAATATTATGTCAAAAGAAAGTTAAAAGTTCGTTATTTGAAATTCCAACGAGAAATCTGCCATATTCACATAAAATGGCAATCTGATAGTCAACTTTTTTATTCAAATGATTTAATGCCAGTTGTCAAAGAAATAAGTCAAGTATACGAAAAAACTTTGCATCCAGTTTTAATACATTCTGGGTAGGTAACAATCTAATAAGAAATTGTTTCTTTACGAAAAGCATCTAATGTTTTCAGGTATGGTACAACTAGAACGGGTGTTTTAATCCTGTGCGATATGGCACTAAAAATGCTTAAAAGTTGCAACACTGTTAATATTTACGACTTGGCTAAGAAATTGGCAGAACAAAGATGCAGTCTTATAAATTCGTCGGTATAGAAAATTAATTGTTTGTGTACTGACGCTTAAAAATACATTTTAGCAACAATATATATTCGTTCATTTATTGATATCAGAATATATAACGGAAGAAGATTATCCATTAACAGATAATGCATCTGAAATTCTTCAAGAAGAAGAGGCTAAAAATCTTTTGAAATACATTGAAAAATTATGTTACCATGACAAAATTGTTCGATCTTGGATGTCTGAAGCTACAGAAACCAATATTCCTACAATTATGGGTAATTATAAGCTGTTTCAAAACTATGTAAACGCCAACGTCTTTCTCTCAAAATTGGTTGTTATAAATTATTCAAAAAATTTAAAACTAATAGTTATAGTTTCAATGAGAGATCTAATCATTAATAACTATTTTACGTTTTTATCAACCTTATTAAAAGAAATAATTCTAGTATGATAAACATCTGAAAATTTGTATACGACCATAATTTCTTAGATCCTGCTCAATGAAAATATTTTTAACATGGTAACTTCCGCTTATACCGAAAGCCTCTATCAACTTTCTTATTTTAAATAGAAAGCTAAATTATTTAATGCGGTTTTAGATTACTAGTTATTTTAAGATAGTTTTTGTGAGCTTTCTCTATATCTAAATTCTGCCGTTTACGACATATTTAGGGTTTTTAATTTTTTTGAATTTGCACCTTCCAGTTCGAAAATCGACAACTTTGTCATTTTTAAAAATTTGGAAGCCTAGATCTTTCCTTTGGTGTTTTCAAGTTTCTAAAAAAGAATAACAAACCCCAAATGTTTGAAGTTAAGTTTTCAAAACTTTAAGCATCCATAACTCGATTTTTTTAAATGAAATGCCACAAATACCTCCAACAAATTCAAATGCGCTGTTGCAATTCTATTATGAACTGAAATGGTATATGCGTATTCGATAAATGGACTGCCATTGCTTTACTGCGAACTCACAGGACTCACAAGAAAAGTATTATTCTGCATTTGCATTTTTTTTCTTTTTATCACGCTATGAAGAACTAGGGAAACCTAAAAATGGCCAATGAGGGAACACGTTTAATTATCAATCTTTTTGATGTATCTAGTGTCTATTTGTAAAAAAAGAAAAACTGTCACATTTGACAATAACTTTCAATTAACATTCAGTGGCGTACAATTAAACAATAATTTCAAGTACTACCTAACAAAATTAGCGGATACACAACGACAAGGAATGTGGCGATCTTGAAATCTTGCTTCGTAGAAACGAACTGCAGCTCTAGCTTGTTGAAAATGTAAATTTTTCTATGTTCACAACACTAAGGTCTAAAATAAACCCAACAAACGAACACCACTGATTTCAATTAATCAAACTTGTCACATTGACAGTAGCTATACATCACTCGGATGCCTGATTTCCCGAACTGATACAGCCAAATCGAACCCTCAATGAAATAGATTTTACTGATGATGCAGATAGATGGCGCTAATGTTTCAGGGGAAAAAAAGAATCCTATTGACGAATTTAAAAATTCAGATTATTAAGGAAAAACGTGGTACCGATGCGCAGGTGACAAGTAAAAATTTCACAAACGTCAGCAAATTTATTTATAACGTTAATTTTTTAAAGTTTTATTAAACACAACTTGTGATGTTCAAGGTGTTGTGGTGGGTTAGACTATCGCCTACTATCGGTTAGGAACAACATGAACTCCAAAAACGTAATAATGAGCTTCTTAATTTATTGAACAAAAAGCTTTAAAAGGGTAGGTGCGTTTTTCCCGAAAGTGAGTTTTCTGAGACCAAACCGCAAGTGAGTCACACTGAGAGGAGATTCCAGAAGTTGCAAACATAAGGTGCGAATTTGGAAAAGTTGGTATAAGACCCTGTTCTGGCTGATTATAAGTGCATCATTGATTCGGTGATTAGTGTTGTAAATTTAATGGATTGTAATAAATATCTTTAATATTAAATGTGATTAGATCGTCTAATTTTGGGTAAAATACTTCCATCTGTGCTGCCTGTGCATCCACCTTTTCAAATGCAATTAGAAAATTTTTATAATAATTGTATCTGAAAAGGTTTCTAACATCATTTTGACGAGAGCAAAAATTTAAAAAATACGAAGTATTCAGTAATATTTGAATTTTCCGCCATTTTTAGTGCATGATGATGCGGCCAGATAGCGTCAGCTAGGAATTCATTGCCAACCATTCTGTTCGGATTCTATAATAGTGTTATTCTAGGTTTCAGCCACAATCCTTGCCTCAGGTCTGATTGGGTAAATTTGAAAAACTAATGTTCGAACAAATAGCAAGATGGGGAAAATTTAACATTAGCTTCTGAATCCTCGTGATTACCTTTACCACTTCTTAAGTGATGGCAGTCCAGATACCGAACACGCTGTATCTGCTTTCATTTCCTGTGCCAAGTCGTGCGGATACAATTTAAAACCAGTATAGTCTCTTTAGGTGTGTGGTATAGCCTTAAACTATATATCGTATAGACTCGCCATGCAGCGAGTTTGTGGACAGGTTGTTTGAAAACAACATCTTTAGGCGAGAGGAGTGAGAGGCAAGAGGAAGCTTGCTCCTTGTTCAATGGCAGCTCAAAGTCAATATTCAGTATCAAAGCGGAAAATCAGAATACGTTACGACGCCACTGGTGTGTTTCCATATTCAGATTAACGCGTGTATTTTCTTACTTACGGATGACACTACCGATAAATAAGCCCTTGTCGATACTTTCTCCTGTATATTTCGACGCAAGAACCAAATTTTACCTATTCACAGGTAAATTTAAGACCAAAATTCACAATTTTTCCCTTTAATCACAATCGTGAAGCACGAAGTTTGACGAATATTAACGAAACACTTGGAAATATTTTGAATGAACCAATCAGAGAAGGGGTACCTAAGGGTCAAATTCGCGTACCATCCATCATTTCTCCTTGCCCCACTTGCACATGTTGGTTTCGCAACAAATCTCAATTTGCCCAGTCTATAGGGTCGAAGTATATAGCCCATCACCATAATACCGAGAATATTTTGAACTCCCCTCGTACATATTGAAATCATTTAAACAAAATTTGAACTTACACACTTTTTATATTATACCTTCTATTTGTAAATTCATTCAGATTCACATTCTATCCTAAAGTTTTCATACTTGTACTTGATTCACTTTACGAACGTATTGCAGATTCAGTAACCGTGTTCTTAATCACTAACTAAAAAGGTTTATAGGTGCAGGCCTCGTAAAATTATGTGAAACACCTGTATGTCGAAAAAATCCTTGAGATCATATTTACTTATAGCTGTTTTTCCTTTTAAAATTCATTGTAGTACAAATAACTAACCTGTTACCATGACATATAAAAGTTTATACCAAGAGCACGCAATTTGCACCATAATGGACCTTGAACAAGAAAAAATAGGTTATAAAATTTAGAAACAAGAACAAAATCTGAAGAATTAAAAAGTTCAAAAACATGATTTGAATGACTTTAACATAGACATCAAGGAGTTTTAATTGACTTAATATTTTAAGCTGATGGTTATGGAAAACATGACAAGTATATGATTACACAACTAAGAAGACATATTAAAAACAAATCAGCTGCGTTCTGGATGTTAGTTGCTCATAAGTCTGTAGATTGTATTGTATCCTTAAACAACGAGACAATGCAAGTAAGTATTTTACAACTAAGACTAAGTAAAATAAGTACAGGATGAAGCATTTCGAAAGTTGCTATATGCAAATTAACAATACTACTTCAAATTAATTTCTGATGTAAAATTCCAGTTTCGGAGATCTTAACGCAGACATTAAACATGCTTCACACTGTATGTATAATGTTTATGGTAGCGCTCAGCTCCATTTGCGTGTGCGTCATCTGACATTTCTGTCACTATGTTTACATAGCAGGGTCATAGCGGTGACAAACTATCAAATATTTTCTGAGGTTACGAAGTGTTTAAATTATGAGTTGTTACAAAAAATACAGATTCACAAAACAAGAACTGATAAACACAGAATCAAAAACCTAACGAAACGCAAATCACAAAACACAATAAACGAACGGAAAATACTTGCGATTAACACTTTCGACAACCATGCGACAACGACTATAATTTACTGTCAATGTCAGGTTGACAAATTCGTGACACTTGACGGTTTTCTCGAAGTGCACATGTAAATTAATGTTCAAGGATACCACCCTTAGATACCCCTTAGTTGTTTAAATTTGCATTGTTTTTGATAATTTTTTTTACAGCTTTGTGTTGGTAATGTAAAAATGAAATTAATGACGCACACGCAAATCGAGCTGACCGCCACTATACAAACGTTATTTTTCTTTTTCTTGCTACACTATGATATTTTCGTACGCAACTTTTACATGTTAATAGTTATTACTGTGTTTGACCAAAACTTTTCTTATGTTTATACCATACGTTGGAATCTTTTTCTCTTAGCAACGTGTTATTTTTGCCAATACAAGATCGAGTAAGAAGCTAATATAATATAATGTAACAAAGTTTATAAATTATAACGTTTGTGATGCGTAAACTCACGATTTACAGTATACGTACGGTAACTATAATGATGTAGTATCCCATATGCAATGTACAACGTTTTACCTACGCCTGTAATAACGTGATGAGAAGGTAAGCATGGAAAGTCTTCGCGCACAGAGTTTGCTACAATAGGTATTTGTTGAAACGAACATTAAATACTTTTCTTATTTGCGCTTATGTTTATGCTTGCCAAAGTATCAACTGTCAATCAAGTTAAAAAAAATAAATTAGCGATTTATTTTTACGTTTTCGATATTTCCAACATCCAAAGTGGAAAAATGCCCACTTGTAAACCAAATTTTATTATTATAAAATTAAATTATTTTTACAATGATCGAAAAGTTAATTACTTTTTGCATATTTTCGCACAAATGCGCGAAATCAAAGTTCGCGCACAAGTGCAAGAAATCTACGTTTGCGGTTAACTGTTGCATTCGCGAAATGTCATTTTGACGGTAGTGAGTCCAAAAAAATGATTCCTTTTGCCATTCTCTGCCTACCTCCAAATTTTTACTAAACTATTTCCTAACACTCTGTACCGTTGCAGTCGTATCCTTGCAGAAGTGTTTATGAAGACGTTATTATTAACGTAGAATGTATCAAAGTTACAGAAACTTGTGCTTTTGTTTTAAGAACGATGTCTTTGCTAATTTATCATAAAAAAACAAAAACGGTAAGTAATATCTGCAAAGTAATATAATAAATTTTGCTGGGAAATTATTTCCAGATTCAACACAAATCAGAGATTGTACTATACGAACTTAAAGATGCGAAGCAATCACCATCTTTTGCAAACAAGATTCTAACATTAATTTGTGAAGTTAAGAAATATAGTAAATGTGTTGTTTCTTACAGGTAAGACAGCTCTTAATAGAATTAAGTGCTCTAAGATGTACATTTAGTCAGCCAAATCTTACAAGCTGCAATTTTTTAAATGAGTGTACAAACTAGAGAATATTAGGTATTACATTCGATTTTTCATAATATGTAGCATTTTATTTTTATAGGTTGCTGCTCTTGTATAATTATGTGAAACACCCTGTACTTATTACTGAAACGAGTAGACGCAAGGGTAGTTCAAATAATTATTATTATCATCCGTGATTTATCGCTTGTCAATTATTTGTGTTGAATCATCTCATTTTTTTATATATTAACGGAAATCGAAAATGATTGTTTTATATCATTTGATTCTGTTCAGAACTTCCTGTGATGCAAAATAAGCGAGATAATGGCTTCGAAAGGAAGAAATCGTCACGTTACAACCGCCTTTAATCACAGAATACTCTTATCACGACTTTTTGCAATCACCAAAACATGAATGATTGTTAAACATTTTTCGCACTCTTTCTTTACTTCATTTTGTCTTTAATTTTGTTAATTTTGCGAAAACATCTGAGAAATTTTGCCAACTTGTAATAAACTCTGCCGGTGTCAAAATGTATTTAATCTTAAAATTGAAGCAAATGCTCTGAGAGACGGATATAAGGTCATAATTCCCACATTAAAGGCATTGACAACTTAAAAGCAAATCTGTTTTAAATGGCAGAACTAAAACACTTATTACAGCAGTGAAAACCTTTCTCTGTATCTGCTTTCTAATTCAAATTATTTCGATTTAAAATTGAAATTATGACGTCATAACCGCCTTTCGAACATTTGGTTCAGTTAATTAACAATTAACAGAGTTTTTGATAAGTGAGAGAGTCCAAAGGTATACACACAATTAACAGAGTTTTTGATAAGTGAGAGAGTCCAAAGGTATCAGGATTCTGTGAAAACAGGTAAAATACCCCATGACCAATGCATGTACAATTAAATCGAAACAAATTGAATTAGAAAGCCGATACAGAGAAACGGTTTTCACTACTGTAATGAGCGTTTTCAGTAATATCATTTAAGACAAAGTTGTTTCTTAAGATGCCAATGCCTTCAAGGCATCCCAAACAGTTATAGCCAAGTCAAATCCTTATCGGAAAGAAATACTGTTAAAGGATTTAAAATTTCAGGATACTAAGGGAAAATAAATTAAAAGATCAAAAACGTCACCAAAGTTTGAGTTTATTTATAACAATATTTTTTCCCAAGCTATTTTAAATACATGTAATGTGGTAGTGGTTCAAGGTGCTGTGTTTGGGTTAGACACTGAACAAGGCAATTTTTTTTGATGGTGTTAAAGCTCTTAAGTGTGTCCTCGTTTTTTAAAGACTACATTAATAATTGATAAAAAAATTTTTGTAATTGGTTTATTTGCGTATGGGTCAG
Organism: Tribolium castaneum; assembly: GCF_031307605.1. Classification (NCBI taxonomy): domain Eukaryota; kingdom Metazoa; phylum Arthropoda; class Insecta; order Coleoptera; family Tenebrionidae; genus Tribolium; species Tribolium castaneum. The sequence goes on from NC_087400.1 coordinate 17,417,287, forward strand.
GAACAATAATATATCTGAACTACTCTTGTCCTCGTACATATTACTTTCTTTATTTTTTGTATGGAGTTGAGACATTTTTTGTAAATAAAATTTTAAGTGCCAATACATGACATCTATCAAACGTGAATTGTAATCACTGTCAATTGTTACCCTGTATTAACTGTACAGGATATTCGAAGTTTTCTAGCCGAGGCAAAAATAAATATTTCTAGTCGAGTCAAAAAATTAATTAATAATCTAAATGATTAAATTAAATTATTAAATTAATTAGCAAATTACATTTGTTGCTTTGATATTGTTCAAAAATTTTAAGGTATTTTGGTAATTTTTTACCAATTCCATTTTAGAAATTATTCTTCTAACAAATAAAGAAAGTTTACCTTAAAGGAAATACATGAATAAAGTAATATTTTAAAAATTTTGAACAATATCAAATTATCGAATGGTAGCGTAATTAATTCCCCATCGTTTAGATTAGACTATTTATTTATTATTTTATTCGACTAAACATTTATATTTTTACCTCGGCCATAAAAATTGGAACACTCTATATATAAGTCTTATTATTAATTGTGTTTTTTTCATGATGTTTTTTTAAATATCCAGCGATGGTGTTACAATGTGTGGGCTATTTCTAGTATTAGCGTATATTACAGACAAGTACAAGTCAGAATGCAAAATTGATGTTGTTAATGCCATACGTGTTGCAAGAAGAACTGGTACTAAATTTTTTAATACTAAGGTAAATATTTTGTATTAGAATTAGTTTACATAATTACTAATACTTTCTTTGTAACAGAAACAATTACAATTTTTATATTCATGTATTTCTGAATATTTAGAAAATTTTGGCGAATATACACTTATTGATGAGTGTAGTCCTGATATTAAGTCACAAGAAACTTAAAAAAGGTTGATGTAATGATGTTTAACAAGTATTTTTATAACGATTTTTGGCGTAAGTCATGTTATAAAATAGAGTGTTGTTGTATGTATTTTTTATAGATAGGACTAATCAAGGCTTCCAGGTCGAAACCGGTTTCCTAAAATAAAAAACATGGGGACTGGGAGCGATTTTTTGTTTACTGAAATCTAAAATGGACTGGGTTAGAAAAGGGAATTAGTTAACGTTAATTACTTAATTTAGGTTAAAAGAATAAAACGGTGGATAAAAATGGGACGACAAATTTTTGAAACCTGAAAATTCAATAAAGCTCTCTTTATATCCTATGTGACTTTCTATAAATTGCAAAACCTCAATATGACAAAGTTTAATCACAATTAAACATTAAAATCATCCCATTTTTTTTTAAACTTTAAACCGAACACATTTAGCAATATCCTGGTCAGCGATATTGCCAATTGCAAGTTGTGGTCAACGGCTTCTGGCGGGATTACAAATTTCCGTTCCAAATTCCGATGTGGAAACATTATGGACAAAAAAAGCAATTAATTGGACTTTGCAGTCGTTGAGTTTCGAAGCAACGACTGTCAAAGTGCTGAGTAGCTGACCAAAATCCACATTCATTTCAATATTTTGTATATCAAAAATGCAATGTAATTAGTTTGTACAGATAGGTTAATTGTAAAATAAAATTAGTTTAGCACAAACCGTTGCTCTACTCACTTCGCCTCTACCTCAATCGTGACGTGTAGTCCCAAAAAGCACAGATTTAAGTCCAAAGCTGTTCATGGTCCTTCGATACAAAAGTGAACCAGTCACTTAAAAATTCCGGCGAAAGATTTTACCAGAATATTTTCGCCCTCGTGCCACCAGTCGCACAATCCAATAAAAAAAGTCCAGTGAAAGATTAACTCCGAATCTGTTCACCTTCGTGCCAACAGTCGCACAACGTAAAACCAGTGTTGTGAGGTGTTCGTTCCAGTGAACAGTGTTCCGCGAATTACCCCAACCTAAGATGTCAGTTTACCAAGCCAGGATTTGAAAAGTGAGGTTGCTCTTCGCTGACAAATCCTGTCCTTAGTATTTCAGTGGAAACCTACCCTACTCTTGTCAGTTTCTAAGCCAGGATTTAGAGAGTGAGGCTGCTCTCAGCTGACAGAGTCCTTTTTACCGATCCTAGTGAAAAGTGAGTGGTACAAGTGTTAAAAGTGACGATCGACGCGTATCAACATAGCTGCTATCGAAGAAGCGAACAAACTCGCCCAGTATCAAGAGGAAATCGGGCTCAATATCATCCAAATCCTTGAAACAAACATGAAGAAATATTCGCCGTCCAGAAAAACTAAGGACCACGTAATCGAGCATTAAAATTCTTTAAAGGAGTTAATGAAAAAAAGCGGAAAAAAATCATCAACAATTACAATCGTTAAAGGTAACACACATGTATTTTACGGCAGACTACTTTACTCAAATCAAGAAAAAATATGATGGAGTCATAAAATACCTTAGCGAATGCACAAAAGCAAAAAAGCCAGAAGTAATTCCGAAATATAAAGAGGAATCCGAACAAGCCGTACGCCTGCGGAAACAAAATATGAAGCTCAGCAACTTAAATCAGGCAATTGAGCAAGCACTTGCTGAGATCGATAAAAGACAACCAAAAAGTAGGTATGAGTACCTGCTCAAGAAAATAACGGCGCTGTGGGATCCGATTCAAGACCTACACGAAGAGTTACTTCACAAATAACGTCGTCTGGGAGGCAGAAGTGAAATTCAAAAGCATAATTTTTCAATTAGAAGAAAAAATTCAAGAGGTCTCTCCAGTGATGTCTAAACCTAACATCAAACTTCCACAAATTCAGTTACCAATATTCAAGGGAGGGTATGAAAATTGGACGACTTTTCACGACTTTTTTTGTAAAGTAATTCATGAAAATACTTCTATATCGGAATTCACGGACTTTCACGGAATTCACGGACACACGTGAAAGATGAAGCCGCCAGGCTAATCCAGCATCTCCAGATAACCACCGGTAATTACTAAGCAGTTTGAGACTTGTTAACAAAAAGATACCAGAATAGCCGATTGATGATAACAAAATTGGTAGATCAAATTTTAGAGGTACCCCAAATTCATCATGAGTCGTCACAACGTCTCAATTAAGGCAATTAATAACCTAGGCATCGACACCGAACCATGGGCACCGATCATCAGCAGAATCATCAGCCGAAAATCAGACAAACAAGTTGTACGAGCAAACACAATCGAGTCCCTTTGAAGTACAGTCTCTATCTTCAGTGATGACATTCCTTGAGCGAAGATTTCAGTCACTCGAAACATCAGCTAACTTCAAGAAAAATGAAAAATTTCAAAATGTGTCAGGACACACCAAACATGACTCCTCCTGCGCATTGTGCCACCAGCCACACCCAATCTTCAAGTGTGAAAAAGTCTTGAAGATGACACCAACAGACAGATATCAGACAGTTAGAGAGAAAAAATTGTGCTTTAATTGTCTGAGTCACGACTTCAATGAAAAATGTTTATGTCAGCTACGATGTCGCACGTGCAATCAGCAACATCACACGCTATTGCATAAAGACAAACAAATAAATATGTCACCGTCCAAACCTGCAAAGTCATCACGGAACTATGAAAATAAAACAAACTCAACACCTGTTGTTAACAATTTAGGACGACAAGATCGTATGGTTCTACTAGCAACAGCACTAATTCGTACAAAAACATCGACCGTCAAATAGAGTACTTGCGGGTACTCATTGATTCAGGGTCGCAAGCCGCATTTGTGACCGAGCATGCCGCACAACTTTTGGGTCTTCCACGCCAAAAAATCGCAGCTGAAGTGTCCGGACTAGGAGAAGGCACTTCAAAAACGTCCAAAACCCAAGTTAGCTGCGTGATATTTCCAAGATTTCCTAGCGATTTTCGATGAGGGTGAACTTCTTGGTGTTGCCAAGAATAACTCATACCCTACCAGCTCGAAAAATTGACATCAAAATTCCCACCGCCTGGCAAAATCAAATGCTCGCTGATCCGACGTTTTACCAACCAGGGCCCATCGACGCGTTTTGGGAGCCGAAGAAGTGGGATACATTCTTCAACCGGGTCTCCAAAAATCCGAGAACAATCTTCTGAGCCAAGAAACAAAGATTGGTTGGATTTTATCGGGAAGCATCAGACAATCATATCAGGAATCCCCAAAGATCATCAGCATGATAAGTCGGTATGAGGAAGACCAGCAATTGACAAAATTTTGGGATATCGAAGAAGTTACACCAGATAACTCGCTACCGTTATCTCAAGAAAATCAAGAGTGTGAAAACCAGTTTGAAAAAACGGTCTCAAGAAACGCAAATGGCACTTACACAGTGAAGATACCATTCAAACAAGGACAGCCTGTGCTGGGTGAGTTCAAGTCAAGAGCAATGTCACGGTTTTTTCAATTAGAAAAAACGAAATTAAACAAATCATCTAACGGAAACTTACGTGATCAATACAATTCATTCATGAAAGAATATGCTGACCTCGGACACATGAAACGAGTGTCTCAAAGTCACGAAGAAGAGGGACATTACTACGTTCCTCATCAACCTGTTGTTAAAGTTAAAGTTAAAAAATGTACCGCCAAATTTGATTAGATGAAGAAGATCAAAAGTATCACCGCATCTTCTTTAGGTTTAATCCAAACGAACCAATCGAAGAATACGCCTTAACTACAGTTACTTACGGTACAGCATCTGCACCGTATCTAGCAATCAAAGTGTTACAAAAATTGGCCCAAGACGAGAAAATCAACTTTCCCTTGGCATCCTCAATTGCGATGCAAGATTTCTACGTTGATGATCTTATGTCAGGGGCACGATCCATTGAAGAAGGGTAACCTTCTATGAAGAATTAAAGAGTGTTGAAGACATACAATTTTCCCGATGGATTCAATATACATCCAAAACAACCAAGACAATTGAACTCCACGAGTTTTGCGACGCATCAGAAAAAGCATACGGCGCTGTAATTAACGTTCGAACCATTTCCGAAACCAACGTCGTCAGCACTACGTTACTAGTGGCCAAATCTAAGGTTGCGCCTGCAAGAGCCAAAACGTCATTACCACGTCTAGAACTTTGTGCAGCACTCCTACTGGCACAATTAATGGATAAAGAAAAAAAGCCTTGAATCTTGACAAGGTATATGAATTTGCTTGGTCAGATTTAATGATCACTCTCGCGTGGATCAAGGGAGATCCCGAAAAATGGAAAACATTTGTCGCTAACAGAGTTAGTGAAATCAACAAACGTCTACCCGCACAACATTGGCAACACGTCAACACCGCAGACAACCCTGCAAACCTCATCTCCAGAGGAACACTCCCCTCCAAAATAAAGGAATCAAAAATGGCCCTCAAAGCTCGAAGAAATTCCGACCACGGAAACAGAACAAATTAAGTGCCTACATACAGTTGTTAAGCCAAAAAACTGCGAAACAATTGACCGATTTTCGTCCTATACGCGGATGATTCGGGTATTGTCCTACTGCCACAGATTCATTGGAAAATGTCGGAAATCCAATGTAAACACGGAAGCTCTCAAGGCCGAAGGGTTGGATTACACTGCAATGAAAATACTAACGATGACGCAGCGGGACACACTGACCAAGGAAATAGCCGAGGTCAGGGAAGGCAAGAAACTCCACGACAGCAAAATAATCAATCTGAATCCATTTTTGGACAAACATGGAATCCTACGCGTAGGAGGCAGACTCAGAAATTCTCATCTGTCCTATGACAAGAAACACCCCATCATCTTACCCAGCGGAAGTCATCTCGCGACTTTAATCGTCAGAGATGCTCACAAACAGTCGCTCCATGGCGGCACTCAACTCACCTTATCAGTCACACGTCAAAAATATTGGATCATAAATGGCAAAAAGACAGTTAGGGCCGAAATCCACAGATGTCCGACTTGTGTTGGTTACAAGGCGCAGACAAGAAGCAGCTAATGGGAGAATTACCAGTTCCAGGAGTCAGCCCCTCACCACCGTTCACCCACACCGGAGTGGATTATGCTGGACCAATTGCTCTCCGAACCACCAAGGGACGAGGGCATAAATCGTACAAAGGATACATCGCAGTCTTCGTTTGTCTTGCAACTAAAGCAATTCACTTGGAAACTGTGAGTGACATGACAACCGAGGCCTTTTTGGCAGCATTCAGACGTTTCATCGCCAGACGTGGTCACTGTACAGACTTATACAGTGCCAATGGCACAAATTTTGTAGGAGCAAACAAAAACATTCTACAAAATGAAATTTTGAATATCACTTAGGACCAAAACTTGCACAACAAACTTGTTTCCAAAGGGATAAAATGGCATTTTATTCCTCCCGCAGCCCCTCATTTTGGAGGATTATGGGAAGCCGGTGTGAAATCAATGTAATTTCACTTGAAGAGAACCATCGGTGAATCAACCCTGACCTTCGAAGAAATGACCACGCTTTTATGTCAGATAGAAGCTTGTTTAAATTCCCGACCACTCTGTGCATTGACCAACGACATTCATGACCTTGATGTCTTAACCCCAGGACATTTTCTCATAGGAAGAGAAATGTTGGGTTCTGAAGATTCATCAGCTTTCGACTTGACAACAAATTTAACTTCAAGGTGGAAACTAGTGCAAAAGATGAAAAAAGATTTTTGGCAATCGTGGTCATCTGAATATCTCAACAGATTACATTAGCGATATAAGTGGCAATCCAACCATTGGCGACATTGTCATCATTAAGGAAAAGGAAATAAATCCGAAAAAATGGCCCTTGGCGAAAATCATTCAAACACAACCGGACCCTGACGGCAATGTGCGAGTCGTGACGATCACAAAAGCAGATAACCGCCCTATCAAACGAAGCATCCATCAGTTAATACCCCTTCCGTTAGAAACAGAATCAAACCAACCACAAAAAGTTCAAGTTCAAGCCAGTCTTGCAACAGTTAACAGACAAGTGCCAGAGAGAAAAACAAAGACGAAGATGAGAGTATCCAATTAATTGGTCATTATTTTGTAATAAAAATAATTTGGTAAATTAAGATTCATGATTTCATGTACTAAATTTATTAACCAATGATGTGTTTGTGTTTGTGAATCACATTAGTTTGTGCGTAACTATTCGGAAGTAAAATTAGCGTTGGGGGCGCCACTGAGCTAGGTCGAAAACAGTAACCATAAATGGCGGGAAAATGTTTATTCGGATGTTTTGAGCGTTGTACGAATTTTGGGGCTTCACAATTATTACATTGCCTATGCGGAATGATTATTGCATCTTTGATGCAAGAAACTTATGTTGACAAATGAGAGATGACGAGGAAAACACGAATAACGAATGACTGTTTGGTTCACTTTCTTTATTGGAAAATTATTACAAAGACATTGAAAAGCCTACCTTTTGGCATAATTTACGTTTAAATGTATCAGCAGTTGTTAATCTTTATTGTAGTTTTGTAGATTTACCGCAGCATTTCATGATTTTTTCAGTGGAAAATTCTAACCTACAATTCATAACACTTCACTAATTTATTGGTTTCTTGAGCCAAACTTTGTGTTCGCTGTGATCCATTACTTATAATCTTTAATTAGACAACTGTTTGATAACACTTTGTAATCAAAATTTAAATATTTTTCACTTTTTATCCACTTTCAAGTTCCAACAATAAACACTTTATACCACGAAAAACTACAGAACCAAAGTCAACGCTAGTATTTACCACCACGTACTTTTAAAGTAATTCTTTCTATTGTAAGTAATTAACACTATACACGCAAAATTGTTGAACAATTCATTAAATGTCAGTTAAATGTGGCATTACGAAAATTTCTTTACTGTTTTCGACATAGTTCAAAAGTCATCACCAGAGGGCGTCTAGTTAATTTTATTTCCGAATATAAAAATTATAATAAACAAATAATACGAACTTCAATCCTGACAAAGCAGAACGAAGGCGTAAATTTGGTGAGTGTAGTTCTCACAGAGTATTTGTAGTCAATATTTGTAATGTAGTAAAACTAAAATGTGTAATATGCCATGTATCATGAACTCCGATCATGTGTTGTCATAAACCAGGATTAGGGATGGTTACGTCCAACCGGTGGTGTTAGAAGGTATGGTGCTCCAACTCCCTTCATTTGTTTTAAACTGGAACGAACTGACGAGGTCGGGAACCATTTCATACAATGGCCATTAGATAGCGCTTTTTGAATTTGATTTAAAGGTATCCTTATTACCGATCACATTTTGAACTTCAAAAATGCTTCAAATTTGATTTCAGTGACAGTAGCATTTTGGCAGATAAGATTCAATTTACTGAAAAAGGGAAGATAGTGATACTATTACCGGTCTTTAACTGAGTGAAGGGCACATCAAACTGATATTTTGTGATGGTTTGTGTTTTCAGTGGTACTTGTGTATGTAAAATTTTTGCAAAAAGTGGCTCCCAAAGACAAGTTCACACACTTACATACCTAAGAGACTCACACCCAACTGTAATTAATTAAAAGACTGATTTTACTAATTGTGTATTATACTTCTCATCTGTAGTTTTGATTAAAAATATTAATAACTTTATTAATTACTGTCATTTCTTATGGTATGCGGAATTTCAGTTAAAATCATTGAAACAAGGCTGGTTCCTACATCCAAATGGGTTTGATTACAAAGATTACTCGATGGATTGTTGCTTTTTCTACACAACTGCAAATAGTACATAGTTCAAAATCATTTTGTCTATGGTGTTAAGCGATATAATTACCTTGTTGTTTTTGGCGTTGCTGTATTCTAACACATGCGAAAACTCAAGTGCAACTACCGTTTGTACAGACATCAATCACCTTATAATGCGTTCACAGTTGTTTTAGGGCCTCCGATATGAATTTATTTATGTTTATGATAGCTGATGTCTCTACTCTAGAGATTATTGTAGTGAAACCATTTTACTGCTAAATAAATCAATTTCCCTTTAAAGACCATACTTGTGATTCATTAACTAATATAATTCTTGGCACAGGTTCGTAGATAGTCGTAAACACCGTAAACAGCCTTAGACCACAGAATTTAATATGATGTGTCATTATGACGTAAATTTGAAAAATAGTCAAAAATTTGTAGAACAGCTCCATCTGCTGAACAATGTTCAAAAAAGTTCCCGACCTTGCCATGTTGCTAGCATTGCGTTCAGTTGACATTTTTATATGGGGAATTAAAGGGAGTTGTGACACCATATATCATACATCATCGTCCAACCCCTATTGCACAATCTGGTAGAGTTGAGTTATCATTAGGCCAGGGTCAGATTGGTGGATTCCAATCTATTGCACGATCTGGTTGTAATGTTATGAGGTGTGTCCCGGATGGAGTCAGAGTAGTGACTGCCATCCGAAGACCAGGATTAGGGAGACTGTAAAGTTGACCTATTGCACAATCTGGTAGAGGTTATCCAATACTAATCAAGGGATGGTGGATTCCACCCTATTGCACGATTGAGTATTGAAGGAGCTGCAAGATCAGGTCGGCGTGGAGGCTAACCAAGTGGGGTTTAGCGGGCTGACCATTGCACGATTTGTACAGTTCAGTGTGAGAGATCTGGTTATACATGGTTCCTAAGAGTTATTCTCAAGTTAATGTTAATTTACCATTAATGTTAATTCTTGTAGTTGTTGACATAAATACTTAACAACCCTTTTTACTTCATTACAGAATGAAGTCTGAGCTGGTTGGTCTATCCGCTGGAACGGCCTGACGAAAGAACTTCCTGACTTGTGATTTGAATTATTATTGACAGTGTAATTAACGCCCCAAATAAAAATATCTATATTACAATTTGGCTACTTCTAAGCTTTTTTCCAAAAGGAAACATGGCCGGCTATGTAATAAAAGCCCTATCCCCAGGATTGTACGTAGAGCACCTTGGTCACGTTCGAGTAGAAAGAGGAATCTTTAGGATGGAACTTCAATACAGTTGCAAGAAACTAGAAAACGACGTTAATACAGTCGAAAATGTCACTGTTCGATTCACACATTTATGCAACGAGACAAAATTCCTGTCAGCCGCAGCACAGTGTCACTCTCTCTCTCTCTCTCTCTCTCTGTCACTCTCTCTCTCTCTCTCTCTCTTTCTCTCTCTCTCTCTCTCTTCAGCATCATTTGAAAGAACTCAACAAGGACATCATATGGATCCAAAATGGATTAGAAAATCCTGTTCCAGGGCGACAGAAATGAGGGTTACTAGGACAACTCCTAACATCCGTTTTTGGGGTAAACGACGAAGTGTATCAAGACATAGAAAATTTAGAAAACAATCAACAGGACTTAATAAGGTCAGCGAGTCACCAGACGAAGTTTATGATTTCTTCACTCGCCACGTTCAACGAGACCGAGCAACACATCAACAAAAGGTTAGAGCAATTCCGAATCAAACTCAAGGAACCCTCAAGGAACAACCCAACAACACAGGACGGAGATGATCGAACTACAGGCTATTTATTCTTCGCCCGAGTCCCACTAGAATGTTTAATCATAATTAAACATTAAAATCATTCCAATTTTTTTTAAACTTTAAACTGAACACATTTGGCAATATCCTGGTCAGCGATATTACCAATTGCAAGTTGTGGTCAACGGCTTCTGGCGGGATTACAAATTTCCGTTCCAAATTCCGATGTGGAAACATTATGGACAAAAGAAGCAATTAATTAGACTTTGCAGTCGTTGACGTTCGAAGCAACGACTGTCAAAGTGCTGAGTAGCTGACCAAAATCCACATTCATTTCAACATTAGGTTTAATTGTAAAATAAAATTAGTTTAGCACAAACCGTTGCTCTACTTACTTCGTTTCCACCTTAATCGTGACGTTAGAACCAAGCCATTTTTTCCACCGAGTGTAACAGTGCACTCGGCTGACGTTACAAAAAACTCACATATTTAAAGTCCAAATGTGTTCAATTACGTAACATTGTAATATAGGAAAAAAATGATTTATTTACTCAAATTAATAGAGAGAAACAGAAGAAATATCGCTACTGATGTATCTGCTCTAGATCCTGCAGATGCCGGTGTACCTACAACAAAACAAAAATTTAAGTTACAATAAAAACCAGTGGTCATCATAGAGAGCCCATATATACCGTATGACAAAAATAATTTGTGATGTGGCTGTTTTGTACATAGTTATCAATAATTTAGTAACAGTAATAGTAATTCGCGGGAATTTTGTGTAACCAATTCACGGATTAGTCCCTAGTGGTTGGTGACATCCCCTCCACCCCATTGGGGTACCGATAGGGATGATGTCGCAAAATAGACATTTATACATGACTTTTAGTGTGATCACCTCGTAGGACTCGATTCTAGTGATCCTTGTTGTACGGACATTTTCCTTATTATTAGTCCTAGTGATTATCTAGTGCCCTATTATTATCAAAAGACCATTCGGGTCAGGTCGTGGTGGAAGACCGTGTCGTTTCCCAGAGGAGCTTCCTGACGGACGGTCTATCTCCTCCCTTGACGAGACGAATCGGGAATTGGGTAAGTTGTCAATTTAGGCCTAATTCGTGAATCTCGCCTTCGCCCCGCCGACCACATAAGGTAGGCTTAACTCATCGCGAATTAAGTGCCCTGGTGGTCAACAGTGGCTATGTCTAAACTCCCGGCACCGATATCAACTCCAATCCCGGCAGCGTCATGTCTCATGATGTCATGATTATTGAAAGTGACGACATCAACAACCGAGATTTGTCTTCAATCCCGCCTTTCTGCACATCCAGCGTGACAAACAACAATATCAACTGGTGCCCAAACCATGTTTTTACGTAAATATTAGCTGTTGCAAAACTAAAAAAGCGCCAACGTCGCATTTTTTCTCAAAATTAATTGTTATAAATTTTTTATGCTCTTCAAAAAAATAATAGCTAATGTAATTTATACTTTCAATGAGACACCTAATCATTAAAAACTATTTTACAATTTTATGTCTCTTATTAAAAAAAAATAATTTGGTAAAATATGACGGTGGTATTTTCATAGTTTCGAAACAGCTAATACTTTACTTTTACTGAAAATTGTGCTGTGAGATCATGCTTTTGCTAAAGTAGGTATCTACTGTGATAAGAGTTGTTGAAAAAATTCTACAATCGCTGTCCAAAATAAATATTTGCGCTTCGAGTTAGCAACGCAAAATTAGCGTTTTCTGAAAACTATCACTTTGTCGCTTTAAAACGTCAAAGTAGAAAAAACGCTCGCTTGCCCTTTTTGTGTTGAAATCAAATCTCCAGTGATTTATGTAATTAGTAACAACGAGTAAACATAAAATAAATAATTTCTGATTTTAAAAAATTATTATTAGTTTTGTCCTGAATATTATGGTATAGTTTTAATACTTACGATTAAGAAAAAGTCTTGTGTGTGTTGCGAGCGCAAATGTACATTGTCGATTGAGAGAATCTTGACGCGCGACGAAGGATACAATCTACTACTTTGCGCTCTGAATACACAAATAACTATAGAAAACATAGAGCGTAACTTTTGAACTTTTCATTTAAATTATATGACATTTGTCATTAATAGTCAAAAAGTTTCGCAGGTATATGGTTTAATACTGAGTTTTGCATTTAAAAAGCGGCCTCGAGTGAGAAACCGGCAACTTTGTGCGTTATACATGCTGTCTTTGGTTTTTCTTACGACCGCCTTATTCGATTTTTGTATTTTTGAAAAATCTTTTTGTTTATGATTATAGTTTTTGCAAGCAGCGTTTTAGAAAAGCGCCAAAAGTTTAGGTTAACAAACTAAATTTTGTCAGTTTTAGTAAAAATGGGAGCAGAATTTTTATAACTTGGTTTCGATTTGTTTTGCGAAGAATAAACTTCTAGTTATCATGCCGCTTGGAAAATGTACTTTGCGTGCGCAGAAAATCGATCAGTACGAGCGCTGGAAAACTGGAACCTTTGTGGGGGAGTGGGGTTCCAGTTTTTTAGTTTTTCTGATTTTAACTTACCATGTGGTGCTGAAATACTTCGTTCCGTGCAAGACAAGCCGCTCCTTCCAGTTGCACATTCTAAAACATACAAAGCTTTAATTTCAAAACTAGAAAGTTTCAATAACTTTTGATTATTATGAGTGAAAATACAGGCTATTCCGTTTAAATCCCACATTAGAAATATTGGACTCGCAATATTCTAACAATATTTGATGGTTATCTGAAAATTGCCAAGCCAAAACCTATTTGGTTCTTCTCATTGAAAATGTTTTTAAAATGGCGGCTTTTCCGCTTATATCGGAAGTCCGTACCTTAAATTAAAAGCTTTATTAATTATTCCGATTTTTGATTAGGTACTCATCAGCTTACTCAATCATTTTGATTGAATTGAATTATCTGTCAATAAATGTCAAATCTGTCAATTGTGAAATTTAATTCATTTCTTTTAAAAATTTCGTTAAAATGCAATTAAATTGTTATATTGTGCAAGAAGACACTTTTATTATTGAAGACTATTTTCGAATTGGAGACTTAGTAATTCACAGACGACTAGATGAGAATCATTTATAAACACATTGTACTTAATGTCATAAAAAATGTCATAAAACTGTTTCTTTGTATTTGCTCTCTAACTCAAGTTATTTTGATTAAAATGTGAACACAAAACACAAGATTAAAGTTCGAGGGGTGTCGGGTATGCAACGAGTTTCAGCGAGTTGCATAGACACCCGAGTACTTTAAGCGTTTTCGCATGAGTGTTATTCAATTTTTTTTGTTGGAACAAAACGTGTTTTAAATTATTTTTTTTTAATTTAGAAGAAGGCTTAAATGTTACCAAAAAAAAGATTACAATTTAAACGATTTTAATCAACTAGTAAGGGATATAACGAGTTATTGCTGTATGTAAGATTACAATACTTGTAATGGAGTTTTTGGGCAAAATAGCCAGTACTTTCAAGCAAAAATAGATGGATTAGGATCGCGAGACGACAAAACCAACATTAATTACATTTTAGGTTTTATCCCCTTATCGCTTAACTACCCTTAGGTTCTTAATATTTTTAAACAGATTAGAATTAATTGAATCTTCTACAACGAAAAATGTAATCAAGGTGGAGCTCTTCAAAACGTCCATGTTATAAGTAGGAAACACAATTCTTTGCAAGCGTAAAGTTCTATTCAAGTAAAAAATACCCCAACTTTTGTGGCTTTCGTTTCTTGGCAATTTCAACAACTAAATCTTAAATTTCATAGTTTTCTACATAAAAATGGTCTCTTGTGTTGTTCCGATACAACTCGCCGTTTTTTAGTAAAATTGATTTAAAATTTATGTTACAGACCACAAATAGCATGAAAATTAGGAAGGACAACCAGAACCAAACTGAAATCTAGGTCTTTTGGGGTTAGACCGCATGAATTTGTAAGAAAATGTCGACGTTTCGCCCGTTCTTGTAAGGGGTATCTTCACGACAGGTTCTGGTCGCGAAAGCCTCTGTTCATCCTTGATTCTCATGCTGTTTATGGTCTGTAATATAACGTTTAAACTAATTTTACTCAAAAACGGTGAGTTGTATCGAAATAACACAAGAGACCATTTTTGTGTAAAAAACTATGGAATTTACGATTTTGTGTCTGAAAGTGACAAAAAAATTAAACCAAAATAGTTTGGGTATTTTTTTTACCCTTCGCACCACCAGTTTGGGACGCCCCTGATTAAAGGTTTATACATTTGATCTTCGAATTCGATTAGCCCTATGAAGGTTATCAACTGTTTTGTAATTTTATCAGTAATTCTATCAGTAATGGTTTTTGAAATATTGAGGAAAACCTACTAAAAGAAGCACCCTTACGAAAAAGTGTATCTCCTTTACGAAGTATTTTTCGATACATGTTTGTAGGAAACTTTTGTTCTAAAATTGAATGTTGTATTACCTGTTTAAATTTGTAACAATAAAAACGGAACAGCCTGTATACAGGATGTAACGAAAAGATGGGGACAACAGGAAATCAGAACTTCTTTAGCTCAAAATAGAGCGATTCAGCCCAACTTGCCTCTATACCAAGTTGCACCGTTTTAAGTTAGGGGGGCCCAAATTTCAAAAATTATTTTTGATTTTCTTTAATAATTTTTTAATGGAATAATAGATTTTAATGAAATTTTGTTAAAAGTAACTTACCATCAAAACCATAAGTTTCCATACTGTTGCTTTTGTTTTTTCTTTTTTGTGAAATACTCACCAATAATAAAATTAACTCATTTTAAGACATATTTTCATTATACGTCAGCTAAGTAGCGTAATTCTTTTTTTATTTGAAAGGTCCATCCTTTTGAACAATTTTTGTAACTTATCAAATTTTTGTATCGGCCTCGGTTTGGAATAAAAAAATAATTTAAGTCGACGTGTCAAAATTTCAGAAGTTCGCCCATTTATTATTTATTGGGTTTTGAATGTTTTTTTTAAATTTCGGCTTTAATTTAAGTTAATTTAATTTAATTTAAACCAAAATAGACATTTTCTATTAAATTGTAAATTTCAAAAAATCGTTCGATTTCTACCCAACACAACTAATTAAAATCTACACTGTCGTTATGGAAAAATCATCACTTACAATTGTAATAAGTTAAAGTAATTATTAAATAATTAAATAAAAGATTAAATGCATTTTTAAAACCAATAATAATAATCTTCGAACGACCGAAATGTTGACTCTTTTATATAATTGTTTTTCTATAACGAAGATTGATATAAAAATTTGATAAGATACAAAAAGTGTTCAGAAATAACAGGTCTTTCGAATAAAATAAATATTACAAAATTCAGATACCGTATAACAAAAATATGTTCTAAAATGTGTTCAATAATTGATAAGTAAGTACCTTACAATAACAAAAAAATAAAAGAAATAACACCAAAACATGTGGTTTTGATGACAAATTACTTGTACCAAATTTCATCAGAATCGATTATTTCATTTAGAAATTACTAATAAAAATAAAAATAATTTTTGAACTTTGGCGCCCTCTAACTTTTAAACGGTGCAACTTGGTACAGAGGTAAGTTGCGTAAGGTTGGGTAAGATCTCCTGTAACCACTCCGTACAATTTACCAAGGATTTTTTTATTTTGATAAAAAGAATTTAAACAGTGTAGACGTGATATATTTTTTTTGGGGGGTTTTGGCCGCACACCCTGCTCACCCGCTAGGAACGGCCCTGTCGGAGAGTAAACAATTTTAAATTTTGCATTACATGTATAATAAAAAAATGGCTAATTTAGAGAGTTTCTATCAACAAGTGTAAAATAGAGAAAGAAATTTACTGTAAAAACCAAAATTAAATATTTTACAAAATTTGTTGAGTGAAATGTTTTAAAATCACTGTTTTAGACGAGATTAAATGCCCACTACCCCACCAGCACACTTAAATCACAACTTTATATGTGCGTTAAGGACCATGGAGCAAAACACTTAATTTTCATATGATGGTATGACTTCACTGCAGAGCTCCAGCTATGTAAAGAGAATATTAGTTGCAAACGCATTTCTCTGAATGGTACTTTTCCGCTTGATTAGAATAGTGTTTCGTACTATGTGCTGGAAAGCTCCATCTCGTTTACGACAAAAATTTCGCGAATAGGTGGTAGTAAAAAGTTACAGATTCAGAGACGCATAATGTTACAACTTGGCTACTTACCGTTACTGCAATTTTCTCCCTCAAAACCCCAAGAACAACCACAATGATTGCTCACACAAATTTTATGCTTTTCGCATTTAAGAAAATGCCTTCCAAGGACATCTGAACAATAAATATTGTTTTTGTAATTGGCTCCAATAACAAGAACTCCAGGGTTTTTTCTTATGAAGTCTAAACCAGGGACACTTTTGTCAAAATTGTTATTTAATTCATAACATATGGTGTTTGTTGTTGCCTTAAGATCAACTAAAAATTATAAAATTAACCAATGGTATATTTGAATCATTTTAAATTTTACAAAATTCTGTGTAACTTCCACATAATTTGATATCTATCGCCCAGAAACCATCGATATTTTGATTAAATGTTTTTTTAGTAAACGATAACTTAACTCTTTTTATTGGATCTACATCAATTTTGTGAGTTTGCCATAACTGCACACCATTTTCTTCTAGCTTATTCTGGATAATTCTAAAGTTGTTTTCATTGTTGACACTAACTTCTAAAAAAGAATCTGCACCCAGTGATGTATACAACAGTATACACGTTTTTTTCTTTGGGTTAATTTCTAGAGTAAATGGTTCTGGGCTTGTAAAATTTGACCACAAAAACTCATCTGAAAACGTGTTTACTGTAAAAAAAACTATAACAAAGTTATCTTTTAGAAAACCAACAAATGTGAGGTCTCCAAACGATTTCCCGTGAACTTTTAAGAATAAAATATGTAGCCTTAAACTCTTGCTCTAAAGATTCCATTTTATTGTTTTTGTAAATGTAAGTCGAAGTTTCACTTGAGACAATACTGTAGTGAGTCCATCTATTTAACTCTCCCACTCCCTCATAATCCATTGGAGATGAATCGTTACTCATTACTAAACGAATTACCCATTTTGTGTTTGAAAACACCGAAAAGGAAAAGGAGGAGTCAAATGCTGAAGTGTATTTTAAAACACTAGCATTAGGAAACGGGAGATCTAAAACAAAATATGGTAATAATAAATACTTATGTAACAAGTCCGCAAAATATAGTTTTAGACGAATTAGACGAGGCGATGAAGGAGCCGAGTGCTTAACGAGATGAGTCCTCTAAAACTAATTTACGGAAGTGTTGCATACAAACTTTTTTGGTACTATCTCACTAAAACAACAGTCGATAGATAGTCAGAGCAACGATTGATTTTTTGAAATATTAATTATTTTGTCAAATAATAAACTCTAATTCGTAAAATGAATTAGAGTCTGCAAAGTGTTGCTATGACGACTTTAAGCAGTTGTCCTTTAAAATGACATTTTGCAGAGACAAAGCAGTTCCTAAAGTAACCATTTTAGGGAGCGTGTACCAAAAAATAAATGTCACAATTTATAATTCACTGAATGGTAGATAACTTAATTCTGCATTGATATAAATTATCATTCCTTATAGGTACTTATGTCTAATAGTTTTCAAGCTATACGAAAACATTTTGGCTTGAGATATTCATTATCATTAGCCATAGCTCTTTTCGGATATGTTGCCATGGAAACGTGAGTAAACTATGAAAAATAAAACTTTTCCATATCTAAATTCAATAAATTTATTTTGTTTTAAAGCAGAATTATGAACATAATTTTGCAAAAATGGCTCTGGATAGTAAGGAATTTTCGGCAACGTCAAAAAAAACATATAACTTGAAATTTATCGCAGATAGGTATAGGGAATGCTAACACAGATTGTTGATTAATTAAAGTCTCTTCCATCTGGTGAAATAAAAATTGTTCAAACTTTACCATAAAATTTTGGAGTGAGATGTAGCTTTTTCTACTGATTGTCCAAGTACGCTTTTGAGAACTCCAAAAATGTTAGAATTACCGATTTTTTATTTGAAAGGTGCAAATCCAAAAATTAAAAAAAAACTAAATATTTTAAAAGTGGTAAAATTTATGTATAGGGAACAATGATGAAATAACACGAGTAATACAAAAACGTAAAAAATACATTTCCATTTAAAATAAAAAAGTTGTTACCGGCTTCCGGTTTAACCAGAATTACCGCCATGTTGAAAATATTTTCTTTGAACAAAACCTAACGGGTTATGGCTGAGTACCAGTTTTCACATAAATATCATTATCAAAACTTTCAATATTTCTAATGTTTAGTTTAGACGAAACGATCTATAATATACAGGGTGCTTCACACAAGTTTACGAGACCTGAGCCTAATACACGCTCACAGAAATACAAAAATACACATTTAGTTATTTTATTTTTGGAAACCCATGACCATAGTTGTCACACTAATCACCGTCTCATTAATGCTCATGAATTGTTATATTTCAGAAACGTTTATCATGTGGCCTATCAAGATCTGGAATGTGAAACATCCTGTATTAAGTTGAAATTAAGCATCACACCCAAAATGTATGTAGGAATGCATCTTTCATGTTATTATCGCTATGCGACTTGGCACGAAAAGAACTGTGCCCATTTTGAACATTTTTTGCATTAAAAAGTATCCAATTTATAAAATTGTTTTGTATTTTAACTACGTAGGCTTTATATATTCATTAAACAAATAGTGCATTGTATTGCTCGCAATATGGCCTTTCACAAAAGATGAATTATACATACCCAAGAGCACTTAAACAAAAACAATGTGCAAAGAAAAACATTTTTTTTTAACAAAACTCGTTTACCTACTATATCGAAGTTATGAATTTTATTCCAATTAAAAATTCCACACTGTACTATAAACAGCTATTGAAACAAACCTTCCCATCTCCTGTCAGTAAGCGATCCTAAAGGTAAAGTAGTAGCATTTTTCTTCATCCATTCTCTTTTCCATGTATTCAAAATTACACCATTTTGTGATTTCTTTTTTCTTTCGAAAGGAAAAACATAACTTGGTGAGTCTGGGTTTCCATTAACGCAGTATACGTGTGTCATGTTTTTTAATGTAACAACTTGACCATTTGATAAAGTAATTACTAACAAGATAAGCACTAAAGAACACTTCATCTTCACCTAAAAAGAGCAATATGATTTTCATAACGATTGTAGAAAAAGTTAAATATAATACCATAGGCGACTGGTATCTACCGAAACATTTTTTTTATTTTTTTCATTTTCTCTATTACGACAAAACCATTCTAAAAAAGTAAAACTATTTTGATTCTAAGTTAGGTAAAATGATGCGAGGAATGGATTGGCATCAAGAAAATCGCCAAATTCACAATAATTTTTTAATTATAACTTTGCCCACTTCTCCGGGAAACCAATAAAATTAGCTGTTCTATATAATTTGTATAGAATTATTTTTTAGTTTTTTGAAATTAATTGTACATCTATTTAAATGTATAATGAACCATTTACGCCTGGTATTTTACTTGTCACGGTTAAACCAAAAATATTCGGGTTACCAATTTATACAGCCTGCGAACAACAGAGTATGTGGAAATTCTTTTACCTTTTAATTTTCCGCTTCTGGGTTAGTTAGTACTTTCTTATTTCAAAAGTTGGCGACAAGGAATCTACAGAGAAATACTACTTAGTGTAGTACCAAATAAGTACCGTTTTTGTTATTCTCATTAGCCAAAAGAACATGCTTTCTCACATTGTAAAATCACTAATGGCACTTGACTGTTTGGTGAAGGAAAAAAATCATTATGTTTTTAAATTAGAAAACAAGTAACAAACGTTTAAAAAAGAATTACATCGTATTGTATCTTGACTTGGCCAGCCTAAGTCCAAGTAGTTAGACATACAAAGACTTAGCCAAAACACAATAATCGTTATTTGTTGTAGATTAGGGCTGAACTTTATTTTTCTATAAAATTAATTTTGTCACTTCGAAATAGACGTGGTTTTACAAAGAGAATTTAAAAAGAAAGAGACTTGTTTACATCTTGCTCGAATTTTATCACATTCCCTTAATAATAATCGGACCCATTCACTGGCATCTTTTTCTTATCAATGCATTTTCCATTTGTCGTTTTCAATCTTTAAATCTACCTTTATTTGAAAAACTAACAAAGTCAAAATAAATTGGTTCTAATTTTAATATATATCTACATATTTACCTCAACAATTGTAGAAGGTAACAAAATCGTGGATTTATTCTTTACTTTAAGTGATTTATTGACCTGATTGTCGTATCTGATAACTAACTGTTATCTTAATATCTACTTGAATTTTTGTAATTTTTGTTGAAAATGAAACGGCAATTTACGAAATTTTGTTTTTTTTACACCAAAATAAAACTAATAATTTTTGAGAAAATATTTTACATTATTATTCTCAACAACTATCTGCACCATAAACAACAATAAACATTGAAACTTTTAGTCCATCAAATTTAGTTCATGGCTAAAAGTTAACAACGCGACTAGATCAATTAAATCACTTCAATTTGGTCACGTGATCAGCTAATCAGTTAACGCTTTTAATTGCGAATTAAATTAATGACTTTTCTATAAACAGGTCTACAAGCAAGTTAAGCATTTGAAGAAAACGCAATTTAAAGAGTGATGTTCAAACCAGTGTATCTTTGTGGGAAAGCGTCAAACCTTTATTTTTTTCAACGGACTGTTTATAAAAGAATGTAGGATCTCAGGTGGTTTTGGACTTAGAATTTTCCGCATTTAATTATTTTATTTCTACGAAATTTCTGAAAAGTACCAATTTTTATCTACTCAGACCACCAGTAGGACCAAATTTTTCATATACTAACATTGTTCGTTCCTTCTTGAAAGAAGCGGCAAACTTCTAATACCTACTACGATTCTACATTCATTTATGGAGAGATTGTAGGTATATCTGGACTACTGAAGTGATTATTTACAAAGCTGTGAACTCGAAATTCGTCAGTTTTGAGTCAGCTTGTATAGTATTTTTAACGAATTTATTTTCATATGGTACGGCTCCCCTGAAGAGCAGCATCTATTTGAAGAAACAAATATGATTGCCAACGCTTTTCTGTGAATGGCCCTTTTCCGCTTAAAAAGTGAAAAACTACACCCTGTTTACGACCTCATCGCTCAGTCAGTTTAAACTACTATACTTTTTTTCTGTCTGTTTGCTAGTGATAGAGATAAACATATTTATCAGTTAGGTATCCAAAAGATACCCGTAAATTCGTAATTCTGCAGTGTGAAAATTGCATTTCATAATGCAATTTTTATATGTGTTCTCAATTTATGTATTCATCTTACCACCCATAAAATGTACTGTACGAAACAATCCTTCTCTACTAATTTACGAATTCGTTGAAATAACAAAGAACCTAACTAATCTATTTAGAATTATCAACGATAGTAATTATATAACACATGATGACAAAGAAGAACATGTTTTCACAACACTAGACGTTATTAACAATAAGATTAGAGGGCTGAACCGATCACTTTATGGAGATGGTATGTTTTTCAAATAGATGAAGATAATAGAATTTGAAGTTTTCACATTTAAGAACTGACTGCGAATGTCATTGCAAGGGATTTACCTATCGTCGACATAAAAACCATAGACACTCATTTTAGTGAAATGGAAAATTTTGTCAGACATTATAAACAATTTCCAAAATCAATTTTTTTGGATAATGCCTACAGAATAATTTCACCAAATGCAAACTCATCAGTTATGTATTTGAAGCGAAGAATATACAAACAAATAACAAGTATAGATTTTTTGGAACCGTTTCTGAAAAGATTGAAGGTAAGTTATTTAAAAAATACTATAATTTACTTCACAACATTAAACAGTTCAATAAGGATTTCTGTAATATACTACAATCTCCACAACAGATATTTTACAATTTTGTTAATATTGTTCTACTAACACATGGCAAAGCATTTGTTCTACACCAGACAGCTTACAATATCATAAACCTCTATGAAAAATGTAATTGAAGGTGAGTAAATTGCAATAAAATATTAATGTAACATTTTTATAGTTGATGTTGCTAATAAGATTCATCAAAGTCGAGCTGAATTTATCAGAGACATCAACAATATAATAAGAATGCTAATAAAGAATAATGTTGAAAATATATCCAGAGAATTATGGAGATGTAACCCCGACAAGCATATTAGAGGTACGTAGCTAGACAAACCTAGCTTGAGCAC
This sequence comes from Tribolium castaneum, assembly GCF_031307605.1. Taxonomy (NCBI): domain Eukaryota; kingdom Metazoa; phylum Arthropoda; class Insecta; order Coleoptera; family Tenebrionidae; genus Tribolium; species Tribolium castaneum. The sequence continues at coordinate 17,440,018 of NC_087400.1, forward strand.
CGAAATGTTGATGTGCAGTGGTCTAACAACCCTTAAGCCCCAATCTATCCTTGTCCTACACAGCCAGTAAATATCCCCGTGTTTCGCTTCTTCATCTGCGCATCTTACGGCTCAAGCTACGTGTGTCATATTGTACGTTCTAAAATTTGAATTTGAGACTGAATAACGAAAAGTAGGGTTAAGGGAAAGTAGCCTATACAGGCTGATTCAGATAAAATAAGAGCCTGACGATCTGCCGATGCAACCAAAAAAACATATTTTATTTGCGCCTTTGTTCCAATTTAATTTAGGATTTGCAAGTTGAATCCATGATACCATCTTATGTCACTCTGACATCAGCGCAGGGAACGATCATTAGTGTCATTCATTCTCGCGGAATGGTAGAGAAAAACGATTCCTTGGAAATGGGTTTCAATTATCCACAGTGGATTTTTTCGAGTAATCACATTTGTACATCTTTGTTAGAAAATTGAGTGTCATCACTGAATAAAATTTTCTGAACAAAGTTGTTGTTAACTTGCATTTGGGTTTTAATAAAGAGACAAAACCCTAATCTGCTTTCAAATTCAGTTTTCTTAAGATCTAGTACTAGCGGCACATGATAGGGATCAAATTTATTTTCCCTCAGAATAGACAAACTGAAATCTGGCTGATGCTTGTTGGTTCTATATTATGTAAGCTATTAGACGAACTTTATTTTCCAAAAGTCTAAGCAGTGTGTTTTCTTCTTTTGCCAAGAGGCTAATTTCTTCTAAGTTCCCTCTCAGGACGTGTAAACATCATGCCACTAGGATGTGTTGTCTATGTGGGAAACGTTGGGCAAACAAATTCTTTGCAGCAACAGCTATGCAGAATATAATGTGACAATAATGACCAGTATTGATGTCAAAGCTTGTCAAACACTGTCAGCAACATATGATAACTTGGATTACAAATACAAATCGTAATTAAAATTAGCTCAAGACGTAAATGAAATTTGTTTTTTTGGTTGCTTCGCCAGATCGTCAGGCTCATTATCTTATTTTAATCACCCTGTATTGTAGTCGTATGGGTGCTTAAATCGTACTCTCGCAAATTTTTAAAGAACAAGTGCTTATATTGTCCTCTAGTGATTGTTACTAACACCGCCAGAAAGTAATTTGATAGTGATAGCGGCATATCAAGTTCCATAAACAATTTGATGAAAGACCATTTTTGAACGACCTATATTTTGAGTTTAGGGTCATTTTTGTTTAACATTCATACCTACATACTGTACATGGTGTTAGGAAATGGCTTAGCAATATTTCGTATATGAATTTGTCATGATCTGACGAGTTAAAAACCCTTATATCATTTTTTCACCTGTTGAGAACCACTGTGTGGCTTATGCAAGTTTATTAGCAGTTAATTTTTTCATTAAACAAAATGGAGATGGTGTCGCATAGGCGTTTTGAAAATTTTTCAAAATTCTGGCAACATATTCATCTGTATGGGAGATTCGAAACCCGGTCCTGGCATTAACCTATTTGCTAAACCATTCCCTAACACGCTGTATTGTTTCCAGTAGGTTGTCGAGTGGCATTCGAACTTCTATTTATTTTTTTTCATTCAAACCGCATTATGAAATAACACGAAATAATTATTTTTCTATACAGGGTGCTGCATTTTGGGTGTCTGAATAGGCGATCTCCAAAACTAAGAGGTTTAGAGAAAAAACGAGTGACGCATTCTCGGGTCCATTTATTGAGAGAATAATTTTGGTCAAAACTGCATTTCGCTATCGTTTTTTGTTTTCAACTTATAACCAAAAGTTGACATTTTAGTGAAATCTTAAAAAATTCATTTCTTCCTCATTATAAAAGATATACATTTAAAACAAAGACATTATTAATTATTAAATAATGTCAAAATAAGTGTCAAGACAACAGGTTATGTTTACTGGTTGCTACGTCCAAGGCGTCGACAAAATAACTTACCGACGCTTGATTTACTTACTGACGCCTTTCGACGTAGCAACTAGTAAACACCACATACTGTCTTGGAAACAGGCCTAGTAGACAATCAAATTGAGCTCGGTCGTGCAAAAAAAATTACTATGCGTTTTTGACTTAATTAGGGTTTAAAAAATCATTAAATTATAAATACTTGTTGGGTAATATAATTTTTATAATTTTAATTAAAAATTCAAAATTTTTTCATGGCCTACTATAAAGAAAAAGCGAAATGTTTCGTTTTTTATTAAATATTTAAAATTAATGTATAACATAAATAGACATATCAAATCAGAAAAAAATAAGCTTTTCGAAAATGTCATAGCCAACTATGATTCCTATTTAAAAAAATAAAACTTTATGTTATTACAGTTAAACGAATGGTTGAAAAAAATCGCTGATAACATTATTAGATTCTCTAAAAAAAGTGCCTGTATAGTGTGTTTGTTTCAAATGTGTATCTTTTGTATTAAGGAAGATATGATTTTTTTAATATTTCGCTAAAATGTCAACTTCTGTTTATAAGTCGAAAACAAAAGACGATAGCGAGATACGGTTTTGACCAAAATTATTTTCTCAAAAAACGGACCCGAAAATGTGTTACTCGTTTTTCTCTAAACCTCTTAATTTCGGAGATCCCGTATTTGGATTGGACATCTAAAATGCGGCACCCTGTACAGTTTGTCCGTTTTTCTAGCTCCATCATGGGGATCTTAGTTATTGATACGTGGTCGGTTAAATTAGGGCAAAGCTGCGTATTTTTATAGTGAATAATTTTCTGATAGAAAACAAAATTGTTGGTGTTTGTTCTAAAGCACACTTCGCAAAAATGCTTTTTTCTTCTATTTTGATCGGCATCAATTTAAATTTCAGTCTTATTTCAATGATTCAAAAAATAAAATTGACTTGTATCTCTTATAATAACTGAGATCCCCATAGTGAAGCTCAAAAAACGAACACCCTGAGTTTTATAAACTAACATTCTAAACCTCACAAAACAAAAACTTTGCGTATGTAGTACAAATAACGTTTTTTCTACAATTTCAATATTTAAACTGCAAATGAAATATTAATAGCTATTTTGACGTTTAGAAATTTTAATATTTCAATGCGCAAAGCGAAGCTATGAAAAAAAAACCAATGCTTTGTGTATTAAAATTAGTGCGTAAGCAATAATTTCAACTATTGTATGAGTGGTGGTACTTTGTAGATTTAGTATTTTTACCGCAAATTAGTTAAATAAATTTCTCTAGTTTTAATGTGAACAAGGTAAAGCACATTTTTCCACAAAGATGGCTGCAGAGACAAAACGGCTAAATTTCGGCTATAGGTGTTTACATATGAAAATCTTCTGTTTCAATGGTCGCTATAACATCCTAAAGTTTAGCAACATTTTTTTGTATAATATCTTAAACAAAAGATTTTTTTCAAAAATTTGTGGCTATAATTTCTGTTGAATCGTATTTTGGTCGGTTAGCATTTTTTGTGGCTTTAAATGCTTAGGAAGCCTCGGCAATCCTTGGATTTACATCCTCGACCAAGAACAATTGTGCTTAAGCACATTTATATTTAAAATACCATTAAATACCTACAATTTAGACAAGAATTTTAGGCAAAACTTACTTGGAAATCACAAATTTTCTTCATGGCTACATAATAAACAAAAAAAATTTGGACCCAAAAAAACAATGCGTGAACGAGTGTGACTCTTTTAAAATGACAGCAATTCAAAATTGTGATGATGATATTGATGAACCATGGTGTTTTAAAGAAAGTCCTTGTTCAAGGATCATTAGTTGTACATATATTGATTCATCAATGGACGTGTGTCTTGCTGTAAGTATAACATATCCTTTAATTAAGTTCCTACCACAACTGTCTTTCTTAAGAACGTCCCTAGAGATAACAGAAGATATCACCACATTGAACTAGGAAACGGAACATTTTTTGGAACAAACCAACAATGCACTCGTCCAAAGATAAATCTTGCAACTTACAGTGAATCGTTAATTTTCAAATGTTCTTATTGTTTCTGTTTGTGCGACGAAGGACAGGGATCCTATTCTGACAGATATATTAATTTACGTATTAGTATGTCCAACATAAGTGACAACAGGTAAAATTTTGCAAAATATCTAAAAACAGGATTTAAGTTATCATATTGCACGTTGATACAAACCTTTTACGTATTGGTAAAAGGTTTCATTTAAAACATTTACTGCTCAAAACAGCTACTGTAAAACCTCTCAACAACGGACACCGATGAGGAACATTTATTGTCCGTTATGGAGAGATGTCCGTTAAGGGAAGTTCAATGCTAATAGGAATATACTATGCCAATAATGATAAAATTAATATGGTTTGTAATAAAACTAAAATAGTATATTTTAAAAAAGAAGTTTTGTAAGACCAGTCTTGAAGCACAAAATCAAGTTTCAAAAACGAATGGCGTAAGCCACAAGTTTTTTAAAAGAATGAGTGCTTCAAGGTGTTATAAAACGAATTTTTTATAATATTTTTTGTTGTTTGTCATTTTTTTTGCCGTTTTTAAACAAAAATTGTTATTTTAGTCGATTTAGGAATTTTATGACGATTGATAATGTCTTTTTGAAAGTGAAGAATTGAAATTAAATCATAAAAAATAAAAACTCTGAAGAGATGTACTTTCTTCCAACCGAAACAGTATCTACCTCGCATATATCTGTCGCACACTTTTTACTTAAAACAAACTGTATTTTAGAGTTGTCACCGGCTTAAGGTTCATTAAGCACAATCGGATTGTTCATTTGCAAGTTCAAGAAGGTAAACTTCTTGAAAAAGGGAATATTAATCCAACAACTGTTCAGTGGGTTCCCCCCGAAGATTATAAAATCACTGATAGAGACATTTATAAAGGACAAGATTACCATACAATTTCTTGGGAAGAACGAACTATAGAGTTAACTAAAGTTATAGCCAAAGCTGGATCAGTTGTAACAGGGGTTAGATTCAAAAGAACTTTTGGTAGTTTAAACTTACAAGTTCTGACAACTGCATTCGATTTCAACACTGGAAAATTAGAAAAAAATTCAGATTCAGATTGGGGTATTTTTGAAAGCGCACCATATTTCAATATTAGGCACAAGTAAAATTATCGATTGAATCTCGGTTTTTCGTAATTTTTTTAATTTGTAGATTCAGGCTAAAAGTGAATTTAAACCCATCGGACGTTCCTGTTCGCACAAATTTGGATTTTACGGATTTTTCAGAAAATATGTATATTGAATTTGCAAATACAGACTATCGCAAAGACGCCGGTCAAACGACAATACCATTCTTCGACGCTCAGGCTGTTAACAGTACTACTCCAACTCCATTGTCAGGTATCGGTCTCTTTCACAAAGGACGAAAAGGATATGGAGGTTTTATAGCACCAAAAATTATAACTTACGATTTTAGTAGACATATACTTAACCAAATAGATCCCTAGAACAGTGTTGTTAATTAATGTAATTATACAGAGTAAGTTTTAACTTTACATTTTAAATAATCCCAAGATTGGCACTATTTTGACTAAACTTGGTATACTGGTACCTACATATTTTTACTTTACCTCCTTATTTAATACTAGCAGTTGCCCACGGCTTCGCACGCATGTCCACAACCATTTTGAAACAAATAAAAAAAATACAAAGCTTAGTAGAACAAAAAGTAGAAACACATAGTTTTATTAAGAACTTTAAAACCGTGACCTAATGCGAACCCGAGCAAATTTTGCTTTTTTATAATTGCAAACAAACTCATTCCCTGTTTAACCTTCTGATGGATGTAATTTTTAAAAATCTTGAAAAATATGTCTTTCTTTTTAACTTTAAGTCCATATCAACTAAAACAAACTTTAAAATCCCGACAGACCAAACGTTTATTTGAAACACTACACGTTTTAACCACAAAGTGGTCATCCTCAGGTGAAAATATAAACAGTTTAAATTCACGAGTAGTGTTTCAAATAATCGTTTGGTGTGTCGGGTTTTTAAACTTTGTTTTAGTTAAATTCCACGCCAAGAAAATGCAGCAAGAAGTTTAAGTTAAATAGCCAATTCTTTTGGATATATAACTTCAAGAATGAAGAACTTTTGCGTTTAACTCCTTTGGGAGTGGAATTTCTAAAAATGCTAAAATATACGCTTTTTTCTTTTTAAGCAAATGTCTAAGATATTAATTGTTATGTATAACTTCAACAATAAAGAATTTTTTATATGTATAACTTTAACAATGAAGGATTTTTTGTTTAATTCCCTTGGATTGGAATTTTCAACAAACCTGAAACACGCGTTTTTATTTTTAGACGAATGCCCAAATACCAATTTACTTGGTTATAACTTCAAAAATTACAGATTTTTATACTCAACCCTCTTGGGGGTGGAACTTCCAAAATTCAAAAACACGTTTTTTTTTATTTTTAATGAAAGGATCGAACACCATTTTTTATGAATATAGCTTCAAAAATGATGATTTTTTTTATGTTTAACTCTTTTTGGGGGTGGAATTTATAAAAATAATAAAATACTTGTTTCTTTATTTTTCACCGCTTGCCCAATTACCAATTTTATTGATATCAGTTAAAAAATGACGGATTTTGATATTCAACCCTTTTGGGAATGGAATTTCTAAAAAATCCTGAAACACGTGTTTTTTTTATTTTTTACCGACTGCTCAAATACCAGTTTTCATAAAAATATACCTGGTGCATCAGAAATATGTGTGTTAATTTTAACAGGTAACAGAGCTTTATTTGTAATTTTTCAATAAAAGCTTCGCAAGTTTACTTAAAAATAATTTCGAACAAATAACATGCAGAAATGTGTACCCGCCTATGGGTACAAAAACAAGAATAACGAACTATTTTTGTTATGATATGAACGGACAATATGAACAGTTTAAAACAACAACGAAATTGTTGTTATGAATATAAACTAATTATTAAACACTGACCGACTCGTTTGTACAAAAGAAAGTAGGAACAGTGAAAATAATAAATAAGATTTTGCATAATGTTATATATAAAAGTTGTTGTACTTGATGAGTTTTCTTACGAGGTAAAATTAACACACGTATTTCTGATACACCCTGTATAAGTTCAAAAATGCCGGTAGAAATTCCAAATGTACTTAAACACATGCATGGATACAAATATAAAATACGGTTTTTTAGAAAAATTCTAACCCTATGTTCAACCCTCTTGGGGTTAGTATTTCCAGCGAAAACACGTGTTTCTCCACTTTTCACTGAAAGCCCAAATACCAACTTTAATTAGCTTTGTTCGCGGACGAATTTTAGAACTAATCCAGAACTAGTCCAGGATTTATTTAAAGCGCATGTGCGGTTCAGAATCAGTTACGGATTTTCCTCTACAGCGAACGATAATTTATCGTTATTAAGTGCACAGTAAATGTTTAAAAATTAATAAGCCATCCAAACTAATCCCCAAGTTAGAAATGATTTATCCAAAAAACCTTGATACGAAAAATTATAAATTGTTGAAAACAACCCATTTTCAAATTTATAAACGTTATTTTATAAGATGGTGGGATGGATCCAGGTACAGAGACAAGAAATAAAACAAAATTGCTTTGGTCGACTAGTTTCGTTCTAATTCGAACATCATCAGGACTTCAAGCAGTGTAACCATTCAGGGGTCTGGCCTTGTCAAAGTGTTTAGTTTTGATGTGATCGTCTAGAAATTGTTTCGAGGACCGCTACGTTGTAGTGTAGATTTGGAGATTCGTTATTTCAAGCACTGTGTGTCTGGGAAAAGAAAACGCAAAGAGTTTGACCCAAAATGTTTATTCACTTCACAGTCATTGGTGATAGTATGCAAGACGCTATACAATTCAGAAGTGACTATAGACAACAAATTAAACAATATACATAGGCAACCAGCTAAACGAGTATTAAATCTTGGAGAACTGAGCGGAGAATTTGAATGCAAAGTTGATTATTCGGACCCAACCTGGTGATTCTAGAAAGACGGTTGCAAGAGGGACTCCCAGAGGTTCCAACCACCGCGTGCTTTCCATTCCCTAACCTTGGGTATACATCTCTCCCCAAGCCCCGGGGTAAAAACTAGGCTCTCTTTTTAATTGGCATGTTTTGTAGTTGGGCCATTGCACTTACTGAGACTGCCAAGGTCTTTTTCTCTAGTGTGATGGCAAGTTCCAAAGGGAGACAGAAAGATAGTTACTACTTAAACATGCAGCCAAATTAAGCCTTCGTAATCAACAGTTTGTGTTAATTAAGCAAAAGAGCTCTCGTCGAATTCAACACGTACATGTCACGTGCTCCTAGCTAAACTTAAGTATTTTTACAGTAAGCGAAAGTCTGGTAAAAATAAAATAAATGAAATGAAAGGATTAAGTTTGCGCCCTATGGAAAAAAGAATTATTAACGCTCTGTAAAAGAAAAGATTAATTAACGCACTGTAAAAAGAAAGGATTAATTAACGCTCTGAAAAAAGAAAAGAGTTAGATAACGATCCTCCCCTGAGACTTCCAACCGTTGAAGATGGTGACCTTGGTGTGTAGGACGAAGAGTTTGTCTCTTTGAGACCTGGAATATCTCTCGAAGTATGTACATTTCACCGTTTGGCGCTCAACCCATCGCAGACAAAGAAGCTGCCATGGTGAAAAACCCCAGGTGAAAGCTGAACCAATCTCATCTTTGAAGAGGCGCTCAACCCGTCGGAGACAAAGAAGCTGCCTAAGATTTCCGTTCAACCTCCAGGAGACTATTTCTCAAACAATCATTCTAACCCGTCGGCGGGAAAGATTGATCGGCTTCACGAATTTGTTGGCTCAACCCGTCGCAGACAAAGAAGCTCAACAAAACTCGCGGCTGGTGCGCTCAACCCGTTGAAGACAAAGAAGCTGCATCTGAATTAAGTTGATGACTGAATCAATCCTTTATTTGAAGTTGCAGGGTACAATGTGACAATAATGACTACCACCGATGTCAAAGCTTGTCAAGCACTGTCAGCAACATAAGATAACTTGGATTGCAAATGCAAATCGTAATTAAAATTAGATCAAGACGTAAATGGAATTTGTTTTTTGGGTTGCATCGCCAGATCGTCAGGCTCTTTACCTTACCTGAATCACCCTGTATAGATTAGATAGTGACAGTTAAAAAAAATAGTTTACATATGTTATTTACAATGCTACAATTTCGGGGTTTCTAAGCACAGTGTTGGTCATGCTGATAAGCGAGCGAAAACTGACTGAAAATTCACGACGCGTATTTATAGCGAAAACTGAAAAAGTAAAGCACGTCTGAAGGTTTAATGAGTTTTATACGGGGTGAGTCTAAATTCCATCATAATCTATGAACTGGAGTATCTTCATTATGTATATAAACCACAACTGTAGTTCAAAATCGCAAACACGTAAAGTAAAATTTTCCTGAATTCCATCCCTAACACGACGCTTGTGAAGGTTCTGATAAATCAAAACATGAATGGCTGCAAAAACACTTTAAAAAGAGAGGTACTACTATCTTTCTTGAATGGAATAACGCAAAAACGCTTTAAATGAATGAAAACAAGTGAAGCGCCAAGTTAAGCAAAAACTCCAAATAAACAATACTCTTTTGCACTTACATTTACAAAAATTGTTCAAACAGTCCGCCTGGATTTCTCAGAAGCGACTTGGTGCAAGGTTGCAACCCTTGCTCTGAAAGATCTGAAGCTGACGAGTTAACTGCTGGGTACTTGTTGACGGAATTTTTCCACAGCCTCAAGAAGACGACGTTCGAGGCCCTTATTCACATTTCACGCTTATTCCGCTCAAAAGTCCCAATGGATTTCATGTGTGCAAAAAAATATATTCAAGGTAAAAGGTCAAAAGTATTGGTTTTTGCAATTTTTCTCGTAAACGGTAAATGTTATCATTAAAATAGGTCAGATAATTGGAAGGTCTACAACCCATCAATTTGTTGGTGCGCCGGTTTTTGAGCACCCGGAATAGGTAATTAGGTATACAGCGTCTCCCAGATCGCTCCACCGGGAAGATCCATATAGTTTAGACAATTCTGAAGCTAAAATTCCTTTACAAAAAATTTCTTACTCTACGTTTGAGAGATAGTTACCATTTCAAAGTAGCCAATCTTACCATACCAAAAGAGAGTGACAATAAGTAGAAAGTTAATTATGCTAACTTTTCTAAAATATTTTGTCAGGCAATTTTCAGGAGATCCGTAAAGCTGCGTCCACATTATGCCGAACGGCAAGCACCACAGGCAAGCACCGAACGGCAAAGCCGATTTGATGTGGACACGCCGCTCGGCCAAAAGTTACATGTAAAAAAACCGATCATGCCGATTAAGCATGCCAATCGGGCTTGCCGATCGGCATAGTGTGACGCAGTTTAACACTTGAATGGAAATTGATACTGATAACACGTTTAAGAAAGTTCTGGAAAATAATTTTCTAATTTATTCTCTCTTGTGTGATATTCGAAAAACTGATTTTTGATGTTTCGTTCGAATTTTCTGTTAAATTTATCGTACTTAAAATTTCCATTTTGTTCGACCTTGGTGGTTTTGTTCCACAAATGTGCGGACGGCTAACACAAAGTTATGGTCGTCTGTACAAATGTGGGGACGGCTAACGCAAAGTTATAGTCGTTATATGCCGTGGTAACCCGTCCGCATATTTGTATATTACCGCATATTACCACGGCCTTACTAGAATGCCTTTCGGAATAAAGTCAGCACCGGAAGTCTTTTAGAAATGTGTCATGAAAATTTTTGGTTACATTCAAGGAGTAATTATTATTTTCGATGATTTAATAGTAGCTGCGGAAAATGAAGCTAAGCAGGATAAAATATTGCTTGAAGTACTCAACACTGCAGAAGAAAAGAATGTAACATTTAATAAAGAAAAAACATTAATTCAAAGTTAATTCCGTAAAATACATGGGACATATTTTAAGTGATAAAGACCCACACAAAATAGATGCAATTTTGCGTATGCAACGACCTCAGTGTGGAGAAGAAGTTAAAAGATTTCTAGGCATGATAAATTATTTGTCTAATTTTCTTCCTAACAATAAGTGAGCCCTTAAGGCAACTACATGTCGTGGCATTGGGAAAAACTTCAACAAGAAGCTTTTGCCAAGCTCAAAAACCTTCTCATTAATACACCAGTGATGAAATATTTCGATGAAAATAAGGATATTACTGTACAAATTGACGTATCAAAAGACGGAATCGGTTGTTGTTTCTTACAGGACAATCATCCTATTGCTTATTCTTTACGTTTGTAATGCTCTTTTCCGGGTAGACGGTCGACTGTAGGGTTCGTCGGGGACTTGGGGACTTTATCAGAGAGAGCGAGGGAGATTCCAAATAAAATGTTTATTTCAATAATAATGTATATACAAATAAATGAATAAATAAATAAAACTTCTCTAATCCTACGGGGATGGTGTGCTGGTAATATTGCGCAGAACGGAAAACTGGGTACAGGGAAGGTGTGCTGGTTTGGCGGCAGCCCCTGGTGCGGATCTCAGGCCCAACTTACCGGTAATATTGCGCGGTAAGCAAGTGAAGACTGAAAAATCGTATGCGGAGCTCGCCTTTTGTATCTTTCGGGCCAGGCACGAATGTAAACATCGTGACCAAATCTGGAGGGGGATGCGTTTGGATCGCGCAGGCTGATGATTTGGGAAAATTCCAAACGCTTCGTTACACGTTCATTAACAGAAAATGAAAAGAATTATGTGCAAATCGAATAAGAATTCCTTGCAATTGCATACAGCTTAGAGGAATTTCACTAATACATATTTATACGCACGCCATGTAGAAGTTCAAACAGACCATAAACCTTTATTAGTCATTGTCGAGAAAGATAATCAAAAACAACAGCAAGACTACAAAGGCTTTTACTGAAATAAATAAAATATAACTTCTCATCAACTTACGTTCTAGGAAAAAACATGCATATTGCTGATACACTTTCAAGAGCGCATATCAGATACATAAAGGTCATCAATGAATAGAAAAAATCAAATTCAGAGCGAGAACAATAATCTACTCGCCGAAAATAAACGAAGATATGAAAAGAAAATAGCAAACTGCTACCTATGTCAAAACTTTCAGAAACAAAATTGCAAGGAAAAACTTATTCCCCATGAGATCCTCCAGACAAGCTGGAAGAAGATCACAACAGACATAATGACTTACAGAAACATAGATTATTTAGTTGTGATTGATTATTACTCTAATTGGATAGAACTAAATAAACTCGAAGAAAAAACGACGAACATATAATCAAACTGGAAAAAATTTTCTCAAGAAAAGGTGTTCCAGAAGAAATGGTTTCAGATAATATGCCGTTCAGTAGCTTTGAATTCAAGAATTTTAGTACACATTGGAATATAGTACTTTTTACGTCGAACCCTAAATATCCTCAAACCAATGGAATGGCCGAACGTGCCGTACAAACTAAAAAATACATACTTCGAAAAGCCTACGAAGAGAGTCTAAGTATCTACCCCCATCTCCTAGCATACAGAAACACCGAAGTTAAAGACATGAAATGGCAGAAGCTCTAATCAACAGGAAATTAAGAGAAAAACTACCAACTTTGACACACAATTTGTTACCCAAAATTAACGAAAACGTAAAAGAAACAAAGAAAAGAGCTCACACAAACATGAAATCATATTATGATAGATCAGCAAAAGACTCTAAATAAAGATCACGCAGTATTAGTGAGAAGAGAAAGAACAAACATTGGATTCCTGGCAAAGTGGTACAGCGACATTCAAAACCAAGATCTTACATAGTCGAAACTGAAGACATCATCCTTATAAAAAACAGGAAAAACCTTGGCCCATCACAATAATCCGGTACCATATAACCCAGATCACTTTGACATACTACTCGTGGAACTCCCGCTCTTCCTAACGAACTTAATCCCCCGAATGTGCCTAATAGTAATAACTCTAATAATAACCCTGATGTGACAAATCGGTTATGACCTAGACACAATATAAGAATGCCTAGTAAATTTAAGGATTTTGTAATGTAAAATATAAATTCTTTAGGAAACCCGTTATGAAATTGTAAATTATATTTAAATTTTCTTATGTTTTTTTCAAAAGAAGCGATGTTATGTATGTGCAGTTGGCATTGGTTGGTTTTGTTGGTTGGTGTCACAGTGACAGCAGTGCAATGGCTACCATCATGGAGCGCGACTGAATAAATATTGAATAAAGTTTAAGCTGTATGCATCCGCCTTTTAATTAAACTAAATAGACCCACGAATATGACAGTATGTGTAATAGCCCGCTGTATGTTTTCCTTAAGTTACTTGTGTCTTCTCTTTTGTTTACAGTGTTATTGGTTTGTATGTGTATTATTTCGGCTGTTTCTTTCTTATAATAATATTCTTTTCCAAGGACTTCTGTTCTGTCAAAAGCAAAATGATGTCCTGTTTTATTCTGAAGATAATGCCGTTTTATCAGATCTAAGAGCTTTACAATTATATTGTAACTTTCTATTTTACAGTTTCCATCTCTTTCAGTGGGAATATACTAAATAAGATGTTCTTATATATAGCTTTTTATTCACTTTTTTGTATTGTTGGGCAAACATGTTTCAACAGTAAGGTTTGTTTTGATTTGTGTTTTATATTTCAGTGATTTTTGTTGTGTATTCTTTTGTTTTTGGATTCGAAGCCTTTTGCATTATTTTGACGGATCTGTCATTTTGACGGCACTCACAGTTTAAATTAGCGACACATTAATTTCAAATTTCATAGGTGACTTGATGAACAACCATTTTTGAACACATTGTATATTTACGCAATAAATTACTGAAACATTTGAATTTAGGCTGAAGATGTTGGTAGTTACCAACGAAATTTGTCTCTTACAATTGTTAATACTTCTACTAAAACTCTCTGGAAGTCGACTTGGAATTTTCATTAATTATTTAAGTTTATTTTTACTATTTATTTTTATTACTTCCAGAATTGAACCAGGTCCTAGCAGAGCTGACATTTATTTTAAAATGGGTGTCACGTCGTCACATCATCGTTATCTGTTATTCGATACTTCATGTACCTTCTTATCTTTTATCAATGTTACTATTATTTCGTTTCTTAAACGCTACGAAAATCTGAAACTCGTATTTACCTACAAAGTTGAAGTGATTAGACGAATTTATTTATCCCTGTAAGTAGCGTATTGTACAAAATGTGTTTTCCACAAAAAATTGTACCTATTACTTGTTCGTCAAAATTTTTGGCGGGTCTTATTAGCTCCACTGCAATTAAAAGATACTAAAAAGGGGGTAAATGTCCGCCAGCGTTACTGAACCTTTCATCAGTATTGACGACTCAATTTGTAATCAGTAGTAATCACAAGTGTTATATAGATTATTCTTAGGTATAATACTGTTGTGACTGATTCATTGCTTGTTATGAAAACTATAAAATTGCTTTTTTCTAGGAAGATGAAGTATTATTTTGTACTTATATCTTTGCCAATAATTTTATCAAATGGTTATGTTATTACGTTGAAAAATCTGACACACATACATTGCGTTAATGACAATCCGGATTCTGCCGTATACGTTTTACCAATTGAAAGAAAAACAAATTCACTAAAGGATGTGGATTTGAAGACATGGGAGAATGAATGGATTAGGAAAAACGCTACAAATTTACCCTTAGGACCACTTACTGACAAAAGATGGGAAGGTATGTTTCAATAGGTATTTATGTATTACAAGCTGATAAACAAAGTTCATGACCCACAAAAATGTTCAATGCCCGCCACGCAGCTAGCACTTTTATTTTTCAAGGAGTGCAGTCGACAATTATGCTTGTGGTACAAACGCTTTATTCTATTGTATTGTCCAAAAGAATTTTTTTCAGATCTTCCGTTTCCTGATGCAACTAGATTAAAATATACTTCGGCATTGGATTCCTCCTTTTCCTTTTCGGTGTTTTCTAGCACAAGTTGGACAGCTCGATTACTTATGAGTAATGATTTCTCTCCAATGGATTATAAAGGAGTGGGAGACGTAAACAAATGGAGTCACTACAGTATTGTCTTAAGTAAAAATTCAACATATATTTACAAAAACAGTAATATTGAATACTGGGAGAGAGAGTTTAAAGCTAGGTATTTAACTCTTGAAAGCTCAGAGAAAATTCTTTGGAGACCACACTTTTGTAGGTTGTCTAAAACGAGATTCTATTGTTTAGTTGTATATAACATGTTTGCAGATGATTTCCTATGGTCAAATTCTACAAGTGAAAAACCGTCCGTTTTAGAAATCGGTCAAAAGGAAACGACGTGTTTGCTGTTATATACATCATTGTGTCCAGAATGTTTTTTAGAAGTTAGAGTCAACAATGGAGACAGCTTTAGAATTATCCAGAATGAGCTAAAAAAAAATAGTGTGCAGTTTTGGCAAACCCACAAAATTTATATCGATCCAGCAAAAAGAGTTAGGGTATCAGTTAATAAAAAAGCATTTAATCAAAATGTCGATGGGTATTGGGCGATGGATATTAAATTATGCGAGGGTCACACAGAATTTTGTAAAGCTTAATTGGATTAAAAGGTTTCACTGGTTAATTTGATTAATTTTAGCAAATTTTGACACAATAACAAACACCATCTGTTACGAATTAAATAACAATTTTAAAAGTAGCTTTAATTTGGACGCCATAAGACATAAACCTGGAATTCTAGTTATTGGAGACAATATCAAGAACAACATTTATTGCTGGGATGTCCTTGGAAAAAAATTTCCTAAATGCGAAAAGCATAAAATCTGTGCGGAAAGCAACCAGTGTTATTGTTCTTGGGGTTTTGAAGGAGAAAACTGCACTGATCGTAAGTAACAAAATTCCACAAATAGTTACTTACATGTCAGCGTATCTAGTACAGCTGTCTCACAAATTGTGAGTGGGTAATAACCATGATCATGATACTATGAACTAAAGATATGATACTCCGCTTGGCGAAATTGGTAAAGTTCGCGCATGACGTCACGCAGATCTAACATTGGAAACGGTAATCGGCTTTGTAAAACAACTTGTAATATCTCAAAAACTAGAAATACGAGAACAATGATTTTTTGCCGAAGATTTAGAAATATATGCTTCTTGCAACTATGCAACTATAAAATAACGAACGGTGAAGAGAAAAAATTTGTAATGGAAAAGAAATATCGAATAACTTTTTTATTTATAAAACTTTTGGCATGGTTATGCGGACAATATTGCGATAAAAAGTCCAAACCAATTTTTGGTAAAAAGTTTTGATGATCTAATCGTTGTAACTGAAAATATCGACACATAAACATTGAAGACAAACAACCCGTTCTTTTACTCCGTAAAACAAGCGTTTGTGTGCTGCGTTATTAATTATTATTGTTAAAGTGGTTAACAGAGTACACAAGTAGTTATTTATTTATTATGTATCTTAAGACAATACATAAAGACTATTCCTGTATTAATTTTAGCAAGTAAAATCTTGTTTTAATCGTAAATATTAATTAATTACAATAAGCAACTTATAGTAGATATCCATACTTAGGAAAACACAAAAAATCATTTACTAGCTTTTTTGTGTTAACTTCAATAATTTGCTGTGCTAAAAAACACGGCATGACGGCACTGTCGAGCGAGACAGGCGATGAGATGGGCATACAGATGCGCAATATCATATCTCTAGTAGTTCATAGTAGGTAATAACCGTGGTTAGTAGAGACATGGTTCCGTAACCATGCCGTAACTCTGTGGAAGAGTGGGAGAGCCGCCACGTTGATATGTCACAAGATTACAAAAGTGTTTACATCGTGTTTTTTATGGTTTAAAAAAATAACGATTGTAACCCAGTGGTGATGAGTTTTTTAGTTAATAGTGTTCTTTAGCTTGATAACAGTGCAGTGAGAAAAACAGGAAGGGATCACTAGGAAGGGAATTTCAATTCTGCAGAACCAATAATAATTTGTAGACCAGGGCTTTAAAATAATCCGACCGACTTGAAACAACACACATAAACAACTTAATAATAGCTTTCATTCGGTATTACTTTCAACCCCTTTGATCTAACCCTTAAAAACATCCCCCAATTCCCTAGATGCTAGTCACCCCTATTTTAAAATTTTAAATGACATTTTCAATTTTTGGAAAAGATAGAAAAAGCTTGTCTAACCGTAAAAAATTGTTGATTTGTTTTTGGGTTGGGGGTGGATTTTAAAAGTTTTAGTCATTGGGAGCCTTTGATTTTAAGCCCATTTGATTTAAACAAACAATACTTCAATTGACTTGCAAAGGTAGAGGGCAAAACCAACATTACATATATTTATGTTTAGGCTTTATCCCCTAGTCGCTAGCCACTCCTTTAATATTTTAAATAGCGCCTCCTGCATTTTGAATCATTATTAGAAAGAAGGGAAAAACGAATCTAATTGTAGAGAAAACACATAATTGTTGATTTGTTTTTGAGTTAGGGGTGGTTTTAAAAAGTGGAGGATACAATTTAAAGTTCTAATTAAGGGGATGATATAACCTAAAACGAAGATTATGCTAGTTTTAGACTCTCGCCTTCCAAGACGAATCTATATGTTCTTTATTTAAATTAAATTGGCTTAAAATCAAAAGCTACTAGGTACTACGACCAAAAATAAATTTACCCCTAACTCACAAACTCTCCGTAAGCTATATTTTAGCTAATAAATATCGAAGTCTTTTAATATGAACAAAATATCAATACGTATTGGGACCAAACTGGCTCCAGGGGAGAAACGGCATATTTTCAACTAAGGGTTGGTATACAAACATTTTCTTACACAAGAAGTTATTATTGGAATAGCTTTGTATATTACAATTTTCATTGTCCCGTAATTATAATCTTCTCCAAGTTACACAAACATGCATATAAATACATATTGGCTGCTGATTGCCTAAAAGTTACGGCGCAACCATGTCTCTACTAACCATGGGTTAAAAAAAGCCGGGAGTAGGGATTATACAGTTAGTTAGTGGTAACATCACTGAAGCGTTGACAAGCAATCAAAAAAAAATAAAAGATATTACTGCCTCAATCTTTCAAAAAATTGCGCATGTGTCCCTAATGGTTCACACTTGAGTACAGTCAAAATGCTATGATGGGACACAGAATTAATGAAACTATTAAATTTTTCGTGACCCTTCGACACTTCGTTGTATCTTCAGACGCAAAATTTGTCGGTTGAACACATGCGGCATGCACGTGAATGAACAAAAGCACATTTTTACAGCCGTCACACCAAACTTCTATTCTTACAAGATCCTTTTCAAACTGAGGATGATCCTTCGACCATATATCATATAGACTCGCCATACAGCGAGTTTGTAGGCAGGTTGTTTGAAGCCAACATCGAAGGGCGAGAGGAGTGAGGGGCAAGAGGAAGCTTACTCTTTGTTCAATGGGAGCTTGTAGTCAAGGGACAAACAATTGAAAAAACAATACAAATTTCAAAAATAGTTTATGTATTCGAGTTTAAAACAAATTGCCATAGTTAAATACTTCTAATTCTATCGTATGATATGTCATCAGAGTTATAATATTCAAAAATATTCAGTATCAAAGCGGAAAATCAGAATACGTTACAACGCCACTGGTTTGTTTCCATATTTACGTTAACACGTGTATTTTCTTACTTACGGATGACATTACCGATGAATAAGCCCTTGTGGATACTTTCTCCTGTATATTTCGACGCAAGAACCAAATTTTACCCATTCACAAGTAAATTTAAGCCCAAAATTCACAATTTTTTCCTTTAATCACAACCGCGAAGCACGAAGTATGACGAATATTAGCGAAATACTTGGAAATATTTTGAATGAACCAATCAGAGAAGGGGTACCTAAAGGTCAAATTCGCATACCATCCGTCATTTTCCCTTGCCCCACTTGGACATGTTGGCTTTACAAAATATCTCAATTTGCCCAGTCTATACGATATATGGTCGAAGGGATGATCATCTTACGTGGCGTTACCTGTAACCTGAATGTACAATTTGTGGTGGCTGGTGGGGACGACAGAGTCGCCAATCTACAACCATTTATATATGTTATATATCGGTGTGTCAAAAGTTGCGGATAAGCTCTTATGAGCAGCTATAAAGAACTATTCAGAACACTATTTTCGACAAAACAAAATCACGAAAATTTTCATTTGGTTGCAATCAAAAACAAAAAATGGCATCGCTGTACAAGTACACCAATTTTTATACGTTTAAAATAATATTAACCATAAGTATTACCATGGTAACATTACTTAACGTTGCCAAATGTTGGTGCACATTTGAACTGGTGTTTTTCTAAAATTCTTTTTGAAAAATTAGTTAATAAATCATGTAAACATTAAAATAAATCATTAAAAAAATTAACAGGTTTGCTTTTCCTACAATTCCATATTAAAAAATGCAATTTTTGTAACTTTTACGAGCTGCTGCATCTTAATTAAGGAGCAATGATTTTTTTTATTATTGTTTTAGTGGTCAATAAGACCACTAGTATTCACTCTCAAGAGCGTATCCGCGACTTTTGACACACTCGGCATACATACCTATTATCTATGATTGTAAGTCTAGCAGCAATTGACTTTCTACTCTGATGGACTGCGCTTGAACTTTTAAATTGGTTTACAAGTAAAAAAATTTATGCTGCTTTGCTCAATTGAATCTTCTGTCAATAAATGTCACATCTGTCAGTTGAGAAATTCAATTAATTTCTTTTGAAAATTTCAATTAGTTTGTACTAGTTTATCAATCACAAAGGCAGAAAACCGCCGCCTCTAATCATAAATTCAAATGATCGGATAGTACTAAGATTATGATCAAATGGTATTCTTGTTTATACATAATAATAATAATACTACATTACTTTCAATCAAAGTAATATAAGATTGTACTTAATGTAAATAAACTGAACTCCTGTAGATACCCTATTGTCTATTAAAACTTTTTTCTCACTGTTATTTAGAAAAGTTGCTATGTTTTTTGCCACTATTGCGAATTGGTGGTGGCATAACAATAAGTAACTTCTAATGTGTTAGAATTTACGATACAGGAAGAAAAAACGTTAGATTTTAACAGGGGTCCCTATTTAAAATAAGAAAAATAAATTGCTCTAAAATTTGGCAAGTTTCATAATGAAATTGTGCTCACTCCTGGACCTCAGGTTTTATGGTATATGAAAGTAGCTAAAAGGACGTCATAAGGGGCACAAAGAAAAAATCATTATGGCGTCACCATGTTTTGGGACACTGTATAATTAAGAATATTTTTTCCTGAAATGTGTTACATTTACACGATGAAACATTTTTAAACTATCCAATTTTAAAATTAAATCACTGTATATTTTAGGGTGTGCAAGTGGAAGACGAGGCATGTCATGCCAAGAGCGAATTCTTCCATATGGTGAGTTTTAATATATGCAATTTTTTCAACTAATTTTAGAGCATGCTTTTGCTAATATTGTAACAAAATCCTTCGGAAAAGACGTTATTTGTGAACATTTCGGTTTATTGTTATTTGTGGTGTTCGTCTTTAATTAAGTGTAGTTGTAGTATTCGGTTTTAAAGTGATTTTTATAATTCGTTCCGGAGTTTTCTATTAGTTTCCATTTACGTGTTCTAGGAACTTCTACCGTTTTCGATTGCTGAAATCTTATTGGTTAAGTGATTTTTGGAAAACTGAATTCTAAACTCGAATTGGTGAACACAGTAACAAATGAGAATCGAACTGACATAAATATGCTGATAAGGTCGGCTCAGAAAACAAAAAGCGAAGTAGTGAAATGAAATGAAAGTAGTGGAAGGAGACTTGAAGTTCGAAGTTGTCAGTGATTAGTGATTATGGCTACTGAGCGACTTGTACCTGAATAACGTGAATTGAACTGCTTGAAAGTATTTATCTTACTCGACTTGCCGAATTTAATATCTCAACAAAATAACAATTCTCATCAAAACTCAAATTATTAATTGTTGTCAGCTTAGGCTAAGTTGCATTATTTTTTCTATTCCTTTTTCTCTTTGTATGTGCTTGTTTGGTAAAACAGCACCACCCCAACCTTGAGCGATAGGTCTTATCAGTTTAAATTTTATCAGCCAAATTAATTCGTTTTCTATACTCGGGCCTTATAATCAACAATTGTTTTTTATTGGTACTTATATTTTCGTTTTGTTTTTAGGTACACAAATCTCCACGGGATGGAAAGCAAGTGTTCCAGCATCAGTGATAATTTTAATTTTTCTTATACATACTGTAAAATTATTATAGTGATTTATTAATAGTACAAAATAAATTTCTAGAAAAATAGTAGTTTATTATATAAAGCGTCCAAGAACTCCTTCTATCAAGTTGATAGAATCCTTGTATCCTATGTATACCATCCTTCTATCTACTATCCTTTTATCTACTTAAAACGTGTGCCCGGTGTTCTGTATTAGTTCAGCCTGCTGTCAAAATTTAAACTGAAATTATCTAAAACGTAACTGTTAGATGCCGTGAATTCGGTACACAAATAACACCCGAACGCTCCACGACCCGTAAATGGTGTCCATGTGGCAAAACTGGATTCCAACAATAATTTAATTTGGTAAATTTTTTGACATTTTTTCTTTGACATGAGACTTGAGTTCCGCAGACATACGTCGTTTAATTTCTATGCTTACATGATAGAAGGACTCTTCTATCGCTTTGTACAAGTAAAGAAGAGTTGTTTATGATCTGTGAGTAATGGGTTTCTAAAAGAAGTGTGGAGCACGAGTTTCAGAAAGGAATCACAAGCAGATACTCGCAACTTTTCTTTACGTGTATAATTCAACATTTTCACTTATAGGTACATTGAGAAATTTTTTCATTAATAGAATAAAAAAATCACCAAATAGAATAAAACAATCACCATATGGCCACTTTATTCTATTAGTAACATAAAAAAAATAACTAAATCAAATAATGGGCCATGGTAACCACTTGTAGAATAAACATGCACTATTTCTACTCGTTTTTGTCAATTTATTCATCTTTGACGGTATTGACATTTTTTTATGAAAACTTAGTTTCCGATAGCAACGTATTATAAATTAATGTTTTCACTATTTTAAAACGCGCTACCCATAGCAACGTGTGCTGATAGGTTGTTAAAAGGTCACACAATCATCAAATTGACATGAACTCTCAGATATCATAAAAAATATCGTTTCTCCATCTCAACGGTAGCGATACCAACCTATTAAATATCCCTAGCCATTGTTGCTAAGTAAAAAACACCGCTGTGTGAGAAAGCTATGAGTACAAAAAAACTTTTAACAAACTTTTTTTTTAAATTTCTTAAAAACTTTTCCAAATTTCCTGCGTAATCTATTCATGTGCTGTGAGAGACCAAATTTCCCAGTTATTTAATCAAATCATACACGATATCTTATCTACTATAAATTTAGAAAACAATTTGTTTTAATTTATAACAAGTAAAGTGTTACGTGTTTTTCAAAAGAAGTCATTTTAATAACAAACTTATTAATATTGACGGTAAGTTCGTAAGTTAACCTTGAAGACCTTTCCTTTGGCAACACTGAAGGCGTTAAAGAACCTTAAGGCGGCCCCTGAGAACTGTCAAAATGATGTGTTCATACTTTTATGTATATCCCAAAAAGTAGACTACGGATCAGTACCAAATAAAAAGCAATATATTTAGAAATCAATTCGCCACAAAACTACACATTTTTAATTTAGTATTGAATTCGTTTTTTTGTCTGTTGATCTAATAAAGTTGAGTGCCACACGCAAGATACTGCACAGATCGGAAAAAAACACTATTCATGCGCAACATCATTGTAAATATGCATGCAAAAATTGAACCCGATACTAGCAACAATAAGGAAAAAATAACCTTTAGAAAAACTAATTGGCGAATGAGATTTTTTTAAAATTACCGCTCTCAAAATTTAGTTGGAAGAAAGTGCCAGTTAGAGGCGCCACAATGTTTCTCGGTTGAAAATGTGGCAGATTTTCAGATATGTATAAAATCATATGAACACATGTTTTTTTGCTCATTTTGATAGTTTTAGGGGCCACCTTAAGAGCTCTCCTGCTTTTTAATGTCATGTATAAAAAATTAAATTATTACTTATTAGGTTCCGCTTGTTAGTTTTAAGGTACCTTCATCAGTTTTATATGATTTCCGCCGTCAAGGTTACTTCTGTAAAATTTTTATATTTAATATTAACGTAATAACCGTTTTAAAACTATACATCGTAATTTAAAAGGGTCGGACAATGTGACGGGTTTTTAAGTTTTTCATTATCTTTTTTTATTTGAATTTGCAAATTATAAAAATTTTTGGTTTCTTTACTTTTGGTCGAGCGGTGCCCTGCCAAAAGCGCGATTAAATTTATTTGTGAGTAAGATTTTCAGCCACGAGTTGTGAGAATAACCAATTTCAGGAAAAAAAGAATTTGCAGCCATTAAAAACTCCTTGAATGCCAAAACTAATTTAATTTAATAAAATAAGAAAAACTTACATATATGTTATGGCGTAAAAGAAAGGCTATTTAATTGAATCCAAAACAACACAAAAAAAAACTTACCGAGAGGTCCGTCAAAGTGCAGATCGATGTAAGAAGGAAGAAGTAAGGAAAGAGGAAGAATAGGAAGAAAGAGAACCTTGACGGTACGGCACAATTAAATTAACATTTAATAAATCCACTGAGAAATGCGGCGTGTTGCTGCCACCCGATCGCTTCTCGACTACTACTTATCTCTTAGTAAAAATATTACAAAAAACCCCTAAATGAAAAGACGCGCTAACATTCCCCCCGACCGTTAAGGAATGAAGTTAACTAAAACTAAATTATCAACTAAAGAAAAGAAATATAAGTTCCCTTCCGCATAATAATAATAAATATTAAATTAAATTAAACTGTAAGTAATTGCATCCACCCAAAGAACAAATAACTAAAAACAAAATTATAGGATCAAAACGATCACTGATTTGGAAGGGGACATAGACGAACTATAGGTCGTTTATAAAGACCATTGGGAGTTTTGACGCTGGCGACGCGAACTATCCCATCCTTACCAGGAAAGACCTCTTGAACGACCCCTAATGGTCAATGCAACGGTGGGGTGTTATCCGTCCGCAAAACCGTACCGGCCTTTATTGGAGAAGATGGCTTATTCCATTTTTGACGAACTTGCAAATTATGTAGATATTCCACGTGCCATCGTTTCCAATACGTTTGCAAAATTTGATCGAGCAGTTCTTTTCGGGTTACTAAATTAGTCGACATGTCTAAATTTTGAATTGGTAGCGATTGAAGGAGCGTCCCTGTCAAGAAATGAGCAGGCGTCAAAGCTAACGGCTCGTTAGCATCCGAGCTGAGCGTACACAGTGGTCGAGAATTTAATAAAGCCTCTATTTGAGTAATAACCGTCGTAAATTCTTCATAAGTCAAAATTTGGGTGCCAATAACTTTAGTTAAATGAGACTTCACACTTTTAATGTTTGCCTCCCAGATTCCTCCAAAGTGAGGTGCTGCTGGAGGATTAAATTTCCATACTACATTTCGTTTTATCAATTCATCATCAATACTAGAATGATACTCTTGTGAGGTCACAAATTTTGACAAATCGTCTAGGGCAGTTTTAGCTCCAATAAAATTTGTACCACAATCGGAATACAAAACCGAGCAGGGACCACGACGGGATAAAAATCGTTTAAAGGCATTAATAAAAGTCGCAGTGGATAGGTCAGAAGCCACTTCTAGATGTAAGGCTTTGGTAACTAAACAAATAAATAAGCATAAATAAGCTTTCTGGCTTTTTACACCTCTACGACGAGTCAGAGTGATATAGAAAGGTCCGGCATAATCTACACCACTGTGCAAAAATGGTTTCGCTTCTGTAATTCTAGGAGCGGGCAAATCCGCCATACATGGGAAAGTTGCGCGAGGACGAAATTTAAAGCAAAAATTACAGTTGCGAATGCGATGTCTAACAACATATCGTGCAGCTAAAATCCAAAATTTCTGACGCAACAACGACAGTGTAAGATGCGGACCAGTATGTAAATTACGTTGGTGAAAATAGTCTATTAAGAGATCCACCAAGTGGTCTTTTTTGGACAGCAAAAACGGAGGCTGCTGATCATATTCTAAATTTGAGTTTGATAGACGTCCTCCTACTCTAATAACTCCATTTTTAAGAAACGGACATAAGGCACGAATTTTAGGCGAACAAGGTGTATTTTGCTCTAACAAAGCTAAATCTGAAGCAAAATGTTCTCTTTGGACAAGTCTAACTAGCGTTAATTCAGCGGTTTCTAAGTCTTTGAGTGTAATAGGATTTCCTTTTGGCAATATCTTAAGAAATCTGAGAACATATACAACAGCATTGCGCAATTTACTATACGAAGACGATCTATCTATAAGTTGTCGTAAAGGGTTGACACAACGTGAGAAAGTGACGGGAACTATCGGTTTCTCTTCGAGTGGAGGTTCGTCTGTATTAGTTGAAGAGTTAATAGGCCATAACTGTTTGTCCATAAATAACCAACTAGGACCAGTTAGCCAAATCGGGTGGTTTAAAAGGTGCGCCGGGGTTAGACCCCTAGAAATTGGGTGGGCTGGGTTTTCCTTCCCATCGACATGATACCAATTAACCGACGGCACTAATTCTTGAATTTTTGCCACGCGATTTGCTACAAAAGTGTGCCAACAATGAGGAGATGCGTTTATCCAGTTAAGTACGACCGAAGAATCAGTCAGAGCAACAATGTTTTCTATAATTAATCGCGATTGGAAAGTGCTTTCTACAAAATGGATCAGTCTAGCTAAAAGAAGCGCAGCACAAAGCTCTAATCTGGGTATCGAAAGTGACTTTAACGGAGCAACATTTGATCTAGCGCAAATGATTCTAACAGTAGGTACCTTTTCTGGAACTCTTACATACACTACCGCTCCATAACCCTTTTCTGATGCGTCTGCAAATCCAACAATTGTCACAGGTAAATAACTACAAGTTCCTAAATGACGCGGAATTTCAAAGTTTTCCAAAAAATTTCAAAGTTTTCTTTTTAAAAGACTCCAAATTTTTTGTATATCAGCCGATACAGGATCGTCCCAACTAAGTTTTTGAACCCAAATTTCCCGAATCAATAATTTTGCATATAAGGTAACGGGAGCCAACAATCCTAAAGGATCCCAAATGCGAGCAATTATTGACAAAATATTCCGTTTCGTACATTCTATGTCAGGAACACTAATTTTAAAACCAAGCAAGTCGGTTTGCGGATGCCACTGAAAACCTAAGACCTTCAAGGAATCATTGCTAAATTCAACGGGTTGAAAGCAGCGTTCCGGTTCTAAAATTTCTGACAATAATTCATTAGAGTTTGTTGTCCATTTGGCTAAGCTAAACCCCCCGGCCCTAAACAAACCAATTAAATCGCGGTACAACGCAATAGCTTCTTTACTGGTAGGAACACTAGTTACAACATCGTCCATGTATGTATCTCTATTTACAATTCCTGAAGCTAACGGAAAATTTCTAGATTCGTCCGAGGCAAGTTGCTTAACTGTACGAAGCGCTAAAAATGGCGAGGCTTTGACTCCAAAAGAGACCACATTGATTTCGTATGTTTGGAGAAGTTCATTAATCGAAAATCGCCAGAGAATTCTTTGAAAACATCGAAGATCGGGATTAAGCCAAATTTGTCTATACATCTGACGTACGTCAGCGGTCATGGCTACAGCAAATAGTCTAAAATTCAATAGCAAAGAAACTATATCGGTTTGTAATTTTTCACCAGTATATAAAACATCGTTCAAAGAAAGCAATTTACTACCTTTGGCGCTATCATCAAACACAACTCTCAGCGGAGTACTAGTACTTTCCTTAAAAATAGCATGATGCGGAATGTAAAATGAAGATTCGCTATTCAATCTATGTGGCTCTACTAATGACATGTGACCTTGGTCGATGAAGTCTTGTATTGCATCGCAATAACTTTGATGAAATGCTGGCATTGAGCGAAATTTTCTTTCTAAAGCTAGATATCTTCGAAAAGCGTTTTGAAATGAACTACCCAAATTAGGAGGAAATTCTTTAAAAGGAAGCGAGACTATGTATTTTCCGGACGGTTCGCGTTTAACCGTAGAAACGAAAAGTTCTTCACATTTTGCGTCATCTTTATTCAATGAAACACTGGGACTGGGAACCTCTTCCATTGACCAAAATTTTTCAAGTGCTTTATCTAGAGGTGGTTCCTCAATCAAACAAAATGAATGTGTTTCACAATTCGCGGCTACATGTGGTATTTCGCTCATAACTATGTATCCTAGTGTAGTTTCTAAAGCGATTGGGCTTCCAGGTGAACCTTCTACTTTGTTCGGGCCTAATATTTGCGGGAACAATTTACCACTAATTATTCCACTAATTATTCAAAAAATTTCTCGTCGGCTAGCGGAAGATTAAGCAAATTTTCTATAGATGATTGCGGAATATTTCGATCTGGCAAATTGTCAATAATTTGATCGATAACTAAAGCCTCGAACTTGTATCTATAATCTGAATTAAAGCGAGAAGCAATGACCGTATCTATTTTTCCTTTTATAGGATGCGTGATGGCACCAATGCCTTTAACAGAAGCGTTAATTTTTCTAATTGGTAAATTTAAGCGGGTACAACAATTTGTAGTAATAAAATGCGATTGACTAGCGGGGTCTACTAAAAGTCTAACTAATTTCTTTTTCGAATTTGGAGCGAATATTTCTACTATGGCGGTAGCAAGCAAAGTGTTACTATATCTAGATGATTTAAAGCTAGTATTTGAAGCGACACAAAAACTATGGGGCTCGCGGGAAGTACTATTAACGTCACTAATTGGAACCAAATCCTTTTTAGCAGGCTGTTCTGATGTCTCAATGTGCGGTTTATCAAAATGAAGCAGAGAATGATGTCTCTTTCGACACAAACTACAAGTGGTTGTCGATTTACAAGCGATTATTTTATGTTTCGGACTAAGGCAATTTAAACATAAAGCTTTATCTTTGACTAATTGATATCTTTCCAAGGAACCTAACTTTAAAAGCTTTGCACACTGATAAACTAAATGAAAAGCTTCGTTACAAATTGGACAAATATTATTCGATGCGCGATTACTAACAACAAGCGAATGGGTTCTACTAGGTTTACTGAAAGGAGCGCTATAGTTTGTTCGATTGGCTGTTGTAGCAGTTGATTTCAAAGTACAAGCTAAGATTTTTGTGTGATCCTTTACAAAGTCGACAATTTCCTTGTACAAAGGAATTTCAGATTTTTTCTGTGACAGCTCAAAATGTCTACGAGTTTGACCATCTAATTTTGAAAGTGCGATTGAACTTATAATAAAGTCCGAAAGATTTTCTATGTCTAATTGTTTCAAAGCGTTCACCGCTGTATCAAACTTTTCCAAAAATGTATTTAAACAAACTACCGATTCATTTTGTAAAGGTCTAAAGTCAAGAATTTGCGACAAATAAGTACTAGCCAGAAGACGTTTATCATCATATTTTTCTACGAGCGCTTTCCATAAGATAAGATAATTTGCTCCTGTTGGTTGTATTCCAGAGCAAACTAGCAAAGCTTTACCCGTCAATTTTCCCAATAAGTAATGCATTCTAGTAATATCGTCTAAATCGGGATTTTCGTGTATTAAAGTTCTAAACGTGTCATAAAAAAATGGCCAATCGGACATTTCTCCTGAAAATTCCATCAATTCGATCTTGGGCAATTTTGCTATAGCTTTCACCGGCTTGGGCGAACTTTCAGTTTTTGTAAAAACCTTTTTTGCTGCTTCTACAATGTGACAATTTAATTCGTCCACCGCCTCCAACTCAGCATAGCTTGGCGTATAGTCAGGGTCGAGTTCTAAACTTAATAAATTTATCTAATCAATGCAATTACCAAACAATTGGCGCGTTTCTTCTAGTGTATTATATCTAATTTTAAAGTTTTTGCAAACCGTCTCATCATCCAGGTTTCTAGAGTCGTTATATAAACGCTGAATTCTCAAAAAAAGTGATTGACGCTTGCCTTGAAGAGACTTTAATTCATTTTCTTTAGTTGGAGCCATGATAAATTTAAACGAATTTCTAATAAGCGAGGACGTATGCGAGCAACAGCGACAAGAGATAAGCTAAAGCGATAACTCGATAAGCGAAGGGTTTTTGCAACAACGCGTTCCAAAAATAGCGATACCAATGCTCTAGATTTAACTAAACGAAGATCCGGTGGCTCGAAGGACCAAATGTTATTGCGTAAGAGAAAGGCTATTTAATTGAATCCAAAACAACACAAAAAAAAACTTACCGAGTGGTCCGTCAAAGTGCAGATCGATGTAAGAAGGAAGAAGTAAAGAAAGAGGAAGAATAGGAAGAAAGAGAACCTTGACGGTACGGCACAATTAAATTAACAATTAATAAATCCACTGAGAAATGCGGCGTGTTGCTGCCACCCGATCGCTTCTCGACTGCTACTTATCTCTTAGTAAAAATATTACAAAAAACCCCTAAATGAAAAGACGCGCTAACAATATATGGATACGCTGAATATGATATATAGGAAAAGTTACATAGAATGATTAAACTGTCTAAACAGATCCGAAATACAATACTTTTACATTTTACATCAACTTTTAGGGCTTATTTTAAATAACCAAAATCTCAAGTATTAGAATATAGATACAAAAAGACACATTTTTGACAACAACATCAAATAATAGTTATTCTGAAATAATTTCAAAAGCTTTTTATTATTTTTAACAAAAATCATAAACACTACATGAAATCATCATTTTACTGTTATAACGAACAATAATTGAATCATAAAAACATAAAACTTATTCAAGGAGAGGCTGAGACATAGAGACACAAATTTAGTTGTTGTCTAGATCTTTACCAATTACATAGGTACTTTTAACACAAATCAATTTTAAATGTTAACTTCCACGATTATAATCCAAGTTCATCCCAGAAAGCGTAGGTCGTCATATTGGAGGAGCAGCAAGGCAAAAACAAATCAAAACTTACATTTTTAAGACTGGTGTCTGCTGGCTGTTTTCGAACTCAACTGACTTAACTTTATTTTAATGAACTGGCCGGCACATAGGCACTCCAAATACTACTTGGTAGTACCGACCAATCGTCTGAAGACCAAATCTTCGAATGATCTAATCATGGAGTGATCTCTATCTTTTTTTTTTGGGAGGGGAAATGCATTTACGCATACCAGACTAAATTGCAAGCCGACAATACCCTCTAAAACACCTCGCGTCTCCTTAGGAATGGGAACCATTGGTCCTTCATCCCTGAACGCACGCTGGGCAGTCATGCCGGGTTGCATGGCGCCAGAAGAAAGGAAGAGGGCGCTCCGGGGATTCCCCTGAAGTGATCCATTTAAAAGAATCTGAAAAGAGTTGCGACAGATAAATGTGGCAATGACATTTGATTTTTACCAGATTCGGAAGATCTGAGTGAGAGGGCATTTTCGATCACAAGAGGGCCATCCTTGGCCTCTTACATCTGGACAGAATCTCTATCCGCTACTGCGGCACCTTTGTATCAGCTTGGTTAGATGACCAACCATTAGGCGCCATTTTTACCATCAGTTTGGCCACGTAGGCCAGTTTCTCACGGCCAAAACGCTTTCGTAATTCCTTCCGGCTGCTTGATAAGAAAGCAGTAAAGTTTATAGCAAAAATATTTTGTTCCATGCGAAGTTGAAATTACACTTAGTGGAAGACGATAATCAACTTTATTCTCGGAATCAAATTATACCAATTCGTATCAGCATTAATCCCTTAATTTGGTTTCCTTACATTACTAATTAAAAGATTATTTATGAAACTTGGTTATTATTTTGAATATTTTATTTACTTTTTGTTAATCTACATTGATGTTTTAACGTCTCTCAATAAAAACATATTAGCTATATCAAAACTATAAAAACGCCAACGTCGCTTTTTCTCTCAAAATTGGCTGTTATAAATTATTCATGCACTTCAAAAAAATAATAGCTAATGTAATTTATACTTTCAATGAAAGATCTAATCAATAATCATTATTAACTATTTTACAATTTTATCACTCTTATTTAAAAAAATAATTTGGGTAAAATGCGGCGATGGCGTTTTTATAATTTTGAAACATTACCTAATTTGTAAAATTACCTTATTGGATTATTATACAGAAACTCTCAATTTGTGCTTTATTTTTCACTCCAAAAAATTCAAATGCGCTGTTGCAATTCCACTATGAACTGAAATGGGATATATCTACCTCAAATTTTTTTGAGATTCTTCGTTTGTATTTTTAAAAGAGACTAAGTTGTTTCTAAAACCAAACGAGTGATTATACGGTGCTTTATAATCACACTGTAGAAACTTCGATACCACTGGATGGATTAGTTTAAAGTTTAAAAACCCTAAACGTTTCTTTGCTTGTATCACAGTTCTTGTTCAGAAGTTTTGACTTTTATTTTCAAAAGGTAAAAGTGATAAATAGTAGCAACTTTTATCTACTATACAGGGTTTTGGGGAATAGGTTAGAAATATTTTGTATCTGAATTTGCCATGATCAGACGAGTTAAAAACCTTTATACTATTTTTCCAGAAAGTGTATACTTTCTTCAAAAATTTATATTAACCCAGATGTTCAGAGCCACTATGTGGTTTATGGTAGTTTATTAGCAGTTAATTTTTTCATTCAACAAAATGGACGTAGTGGTACGTGAACATATTAAGAATTTTTCAAAATTATGGTTAACATGTTTCTTTGTGTAGAGCTTATTCCAAACCACTGGTAGCGAAGTGATATTGTCAAAACGGACTGAATTTTGGCATTAAACTTTTGTATGTTTACTACAAAAAAATCCCATAGGCGTCGTAATAGTTTTTCAAACCCACTGTCTAAAAAATCATAATAAAAAACGTAAGATGAAGAATAATGAACAAATTACTAATAATAATATTAGGTCATATTTCCATGTATTCTTGTTTAAAGGTTCTCAAAAGTTGGGACCTCAAGATCGGAACAATTTTTTGGGAAAATTTTGCACTTTCATTATACAAAAATTGTACGTAATCGATTCGTTTTGCCATTTTCTAGCAATCTTCAAATTATTGCTAAACCATTACCTAACACGATGTAGTCGTACATGCCTAATTATTAAAATGACAACTTGTGTTTACTCTATTTCAATCCAAGTACTAAAGATTGACTAAAATAATATGTCATACAAAAATGCAGCTTAGGCAGAAGGTGATCAGTCTTCAGTAAACTGGGATTAGTCACTTTAAAACCTGTATACAGGCTGGCCCAGCTCTCTGTAGCTCAGATATTAATAAAGTTGGATGTTTGATATTTTGTAGACGTTATTAAATTTATACTCTAGGACGTATTTCAGGAAAATATTTTTGATTATACAAAAAAAGTATGACGTCAGCATAATATTTTTTTTAATGGCATGCTGTTATGTTTTTGTGCTCATTAGGATACCTTTTTAGCTTATTACATTTGGTAGCACGCATGGATTTAGTGGGGTAAATGGGGTAATGGAGTAAGTGCGACAAAATGTACGTATGTAGTATAAACGAGATATCATACAATATTTTTCCTACTTCGCACTTTTTGTACTAAAAAAATTAATTTCGAAATTTAGGAAATTTTGTGGCAGTTGACAGCATTAGCTCACTTGCCGTGCCATTAAATTAATAATTTGGATAGCCATTAGTTTATTCCTAAAATGTATTGTAATGACAGTGACCAAGGCGTTTTGCAATGTACCCCTCAACAACTACGGGCTTTGATGAGTTCTCAAATTACTTACTTGTATAGGCTTTTGAAGTTATGTTTGTATACATTACTCGAAAGATGTTCGAAGGGGTTACTTATGAAGGATGGTACAAAAGTCTCCAAAGAGTCCAAAGGTTCGTATTTGATTAATTTGATAAAATTACATTGAAACAGGTGCTGATTGACCCTGATAGTTCTCTCAGATAATTGTCAAAAAACTAGGATGTCAACATTATCCAACTAAATTACTCTTGTTTTTAGTATAATTATTATAGCACTTTCTTGGATATTACGATACGCAAATCGCGTATCGTAAAAATCTCAATACGAAACTAAAGTAGAAAAAGAATTTTTATCCCTTGTCTAAAAACTAGAACCTTTACCTGTGACGTCCAGTTACATATGATGTCAGTTTTGTGACAAATTTTTGACCAACAAAAATTTTAAATCATTCTGATCGCTGATCGTAGTTTCTCAAAATCTATTACACTGAGTTATAATTATCAATACAACAGCCACAGAAAAAAGTCCTGTCATAAAGAATTATAAAAATGTAATAATTTCATTTTTTTTCATTTCCACCTATTAATCATGTAAACTTTGAAAAAAAATACTCAAAAAACGCAAATCTAGTTGATATTGTGTTTTTTGACGAATTCTTTGACGCTGACTGGGGTTTGCACTCTCTATATGTCAAAAACTAGTAAAAGTATTAAAAAATCGGATAAAGCAAGTTGATTTATTTTGACTTTCTTTGAGCTCTACTCTTATAAAATATTTGCACAACTATCGAATTTGCACTGCAATTGTGTTTTCCCACGACCCATTACAAGAGTTTCTATGTCCACCTAATTGAGTCATTAGTCAAATGTCCCCCTGATTAAAAATTTCTACATTTAATACTCAAATTCGATTAGACGTATAAAGCTTTGTCAAGATTTTCACTCTCACGATATTACTCACTTTCCACACTCGTTATGTAATATACCATTAAAAAACACACGTTTTTGTTGGTTAAAATGTTTTTAGTTAGTAATTCGATGATCTGTTCATCAGTTAACATTTCTCTTGTTGCTTTGTCATTATCAACCCAACATATTCTTCAAAATTTGGTGAAAAGTTCGTTATAAACGTAAAATTGCGTCACCCTTTTGAAATCAGATTTAGTTCATTATATCCGGAAGTTCGTTATAAGCGAGTTTGCTATAACTATTAAAATAATACATTGAGCTT
Organism: Tribolium castaneum; assembly: GCF_031307605.1. Lineage (NCBI taxonomy): Eukaryota > Metazoa > Arthropoda > Insecta > Coleoptera > Tenebrionidae > Tribolium > Tribolium castaneum. Next base: position 17,474,108 of record NC_087400.1, read on the forward strand.
ATGGAAAAATTTTCGGTGCTTGAAATATAGTAACTTAGGGCCTGATTTCAAGTTTAGTCGCAAAGTTGCGTGAGTCGCAACCAATAACATTGCTAGATTTGCACTGTTACTATAACAATATCGACTTGCGTCGGTTGTAACTCAACTTGAAATCAGCCCATAAGAAAGTTCGTTATAAGCGTGTTCGTTATAACCGGACTCTACTGTATTTGGAGTAAATATAGTGTTGTGTATTTCAGTTGCTTTGACTGCTTTATGTTACTACATTTCGGAAGTCAAACTGGAAACCTTAGTACATAAAGCCTAATTTTTGCACCTAATGATATCATCTATTATTATTTTAGATGGACATACAGCCTTGGTTTTTGGTTACATTTTTGGTGCTTATTTTACCGAATATCTATGTTACCACGATAAAGAACAAGTTGCATGTGTTTACCAAGGAATGGGATAAAGAATGGATTGTGAAAAATACTACGACTTTACCTTTAGGATCGGTTACTGATGAAAGATTGGAAGGTGTGTTAAAACTTACTTACTTTATCGTTTTAAGATAGCACATGAACATGACATTGTCTGCGTTAAGCGTTCAATAAAGTCTTTATCTCCTCTTGCTGTGAATCATCGGAGAATTATAACACTAAAATTAAGACCAGGCAAATGTGTCATTTGGTGGTATAAATAAAGTTAAGTAAATAGTAAAATAGTAAAAGAGACATAAAACTATAAGTAGTACTGTCCGAAAATTGAGAGTTGAGCGGTCTAACGAATGTAGAAAATGAAATACTTATGCCCTTATCTCAAAAAACGCTGCAATAATGCTTCGGTAAATTGTGTCATAGATTTACACAAGTGACTCATTTTCTACAACTCTTAATTTTCGGACAGTAAACGCTGTTGCTATAGTATTTTAATTACACTAGCCATTGTTTGAGCAAAGTCTGAAATTTTTGCTCGATGTTAGACAATTTACAAAACAAGAATATTTTTGAGGGTAAAAAGCCGAAGCAAATCTTTGACATTTTAATAGTCAAGTATTACCTGTTTCAAACCTATAAAAATGCTAACGTCGCATTTTCTCCCAAAATTAGTTGTTATAAATTATTCACGCACTTGTACTAATGTAATTTATAGTTTCAATAAGATATCTAATCATTAGTAAGTACTTATTTTAAAATATCATCAATCTTATTAAAAAAAAAAACGATAAAATGAACGATAAAATGCGACGTTGGCGTTTACATAGTTTTGAAACAACTAATACTTATAACATCCACTTAAAAAAATCAAAACCAAATTGCACAGTTTTTAAAGTAATTACTATAATTATATTTTAGATTTTCCAATTCTCGAAGAAACTCCATTAAAATATACTTCAGCGTTTCACTCTTCCTTTTCCTTCTCGGTGTTTTCCAACACTAAGTGGAAAATGCGCTTACTTATGAGTGATGACCTATCTCCAATGGATTATTTAGGACAAGGGGATGTAAACAATTGGACTCAATATAGTGTTGTGACAATTAAAAATACGACGTACATTTACAGAAAAAAAAGCACTGAATATTGGGAAAGAGATTTTAAACCAACATCTATCACTCTTTTCAGCACAAAAAAAATTTTTTTGAGACCACAATTTTGTTGGTGTTATAAAACGAGATTTTGTAATATGGTATTAAAAACTATATTTGCAGACGATTTTTTATGGTCAAATTCTACAAGCAAAGAACTGACTACTATAGAAATCCACCCAAATAGAAATACAAGTTTACTTTTGTATACGTCATTGTGTGCAGAGTGTATTTTAGATGTTAGTGTTAACAACGGAGACAGTTTTAGAATTTTCCAAACTCACCCAGAGAAGCATAACGTACAGTTTTGGCAAACCAAAAAAATTGATTTAGGAGATGACTATCAAAAGAAAAACATAATTTTAACATTTAATAAAACAATATTTCATCCCGATGTTCTTGGATTCTGGGCAATAGATTTCAAATTGTGTAACATCATTAAAGAAAAATGTAATTCTTGATTATTGCCTAAAAAACTCTTTAGTTATTAATTTTGTTACTTCCAGCAATTGTTAAAGGCATGTCAAAAAAAACTAAATGTTTTGATTTAGAACATTTTAAAGTAAACAGCCTTCACAAATTAAAGGTACATATCAAAGGTAAAAAGTATTCCTATCTCAAAAATTTGACAAATAAAAAAAAAGTTTGTTCCTTTTTTGTATTTTACTGATTTATTTTTAGAACAGTGAAACTAGAACCGAATCACCTCATTTTTCATCTGATATACGAGTAACAACAGGTATGGTTTTACTTCAAATAACAGTAATTTTTAATAAACATTCTAACATTTGCAGAAACTGAAAGTTTTACCGTGACCAGTTTTGCAAACAAAAAAGAAAACAAAAATTATGTTAATGATACCGAAGCTATGAAAAATATAACATTTCGTGAAGTTAAAAATAATGAAGAAAATAGTTCAGTGTTTCTGACAGTAATAAATGTTATGACATTATCAGGAACACAAAGTTCTACCGTGACCAGTTTAATAGACACAAAGACAAACAACGACAATTATGTTAATGTTACCAAAGTTACGAAAACTAGAACATTTCGTGAAGATAACAATAATGAAGAAAATAGTTCAGTGTTTCTGACAGTAATCGTAATTATAGCTCCGCAATTGTTCCTTTGTATTTTTGTTATAGTGCTTTTTAAAAAACAACTGAGGAAAATGTGTTATAAAATTAACCCGGACAGGGATCCAGAAAATATGCCACTACAAAGTGTTGAAATTGAGAGCAAAAATAATATGTATATTAAAAAAGCTAACTTTCTAGAAATTTTGTACCGCAAATTAGAAAACCACGAATTCAACGAGGAATTTAGCGTAACTATCTACCTTAGATCATAATTAAACTGTATTTAATAGTTTTATTGTTTAGACATTACCAGCTTTTGCAGACAAGACCTTGGCAGCTTTAAGAAATAAAAATAAAAACAGAAATTCTATACGAATTAATCTTCCATGTAATGTACCTACAGATTGTCAAAATAATAAGGTTAATTTTTCAAATTCATTTTAGATGACCACAACCGTGTTATTCTTAAAGAACTGGACGGAGTGGGAACAGGCGATTACATAAATGCCAGCTATATTGACGTATATTAAAAAAAACATGTTATTTTTTTTAAGAAGACTTTTAGGGTTTTAATCGCTCCAGGGCCTACATAGCTAGTCAAGGACCAAAATTTTCTACATTAAAAGATTTTTGGAGAATGATTTGGCAAGAAAATATAGAATTAATAATAATGGCTACTAATTTTATGACTGACAACGCAAAAAATGTTAGAATTGTTATTATTAATGTTATTGTTATTATTATTATATATTATTATTTTATACTTTTAGAGACTGTGTGCCGAATATTTACCTTCGGGGCTAGATGCAGTTTTTGAATGTGGTCGCATCACAGTAACACTAGTAGATGAACTAAATTGTGGAAATTATGTCAAAAGAAAATTAACAGTTCGTTATTCTGAATACCAGCGAGAAATTTGGCACATTCACATAAACTGGCGCTCTGAATGTCAGCTTCTTTATCCCAATGATTTGATATCAGTTATCAAAGAAATCAAAAAATTGTACGAAAAGACTTTGCATCCGATCTTAATACATTCAGGGTACCTATCTAAAAAGGATATATTTTATAAAACAGTTTCTAATAGTTATTTATTTACTGAGTTTGTGTGTAAATCGAACGCTTTATTGCCGAGTGGGTTTTTAAACGTCAAGTGATAACGAGAGGTTTATCATCCAGGAGGTGAAATAAATGAACCGATTTACACGAAAAGGAGGTCAATACAACATTTATTACAAGGCTTAAAATTGCTTTAAATTTGTTAAAAAGAATTTAAGGTTCCGTAATGAGAAATGCCAAAACTTTCTTACAATTTCGAGGAAAAAATATTTTTTGTTGGCAACATTTTAAGCCTTCTTTTTAATATATGAAATATAGATTATAAACACTATTTCCAATTGTAACGTAGTTTCACTATTTAAAAAAACACGCTTTCCATCGCAAAGTGTTTTAAATTAAAGTGTTCCAACAAACAAAAACTAATAACATTTATGCGAAAACGCTCAAAGTTCTAGGGTGTCTAGGTGTGCGACTCGCATGCGCTCGTTGCATAACGACAGCCCTCCAACTTTAAGCTTGTGTTTTCGCACTTGTATTATTAATAACTATTTTAGTTTTGGCACTACTAGGACAGGACTTTTTATTTTATGCGATATGGCGCTAAAAATGCTCGAACAGTGTAACGCTGTTAATGTATATGACTTAGCTGAAAAGTTACGCAAACAACGGTACAACGTTATAAATTCAATGGTATGGAATATAAACACTTTACATAAGGCTGGAAAACATAATCTGTTTTAGCAACAATACATTTTAGCTCATCTAGTAGTGGCCGAATATATAATGGAGGAAGAATATAGGAGTAAGTCACTTCATACTAATCACTACGAGAATATTGGAGAAAATTTGAAAAACCAGTTGATATATCTTAAAAAATTATGTGAGCATGACAAAATTGTTCATCGTTGGATGCCCCAAGCTACGAAATACACTTTTCCTACAGTTTTTGGTAATTATTAGCTGTTTCAAAACTATAAAAACGCCAACATCGCATTTTACCAAATTATTTTCTTAAATAAGATTGATAAAATTGTAAAATACTTATTAATTATCAAATCTTTCATTATTAATTACATCGGCTATTATTTCCTTGAAGTGCGTGAATGATTTATAACACTAATTTTGAGAGAAAATGCGATGTTGGCGTTTTTATAGTTTTGAAACAGCTAATATGTAAAAAACGTTCATTAACAAGCTTTGTTATGTTATGTCCTAGTAGTCTAAAGTTGCACTACTCTAATATTTAATATCGATTAGAAAGCTGAATAATCTTGACTGAAAATCAGTTTAATGGCATAAATATTTTTTAATCAAACGTACAAGTTTAGTAAAAGTATATTTTTTATTTGAATCAGATTTTTTTATAGAAACTTTTAAAAATCCAAAAGAATTTAATCTTCATGACTTGACCGTGTATCATATAATTTTAACTGATTTAATATTTTTAAGTTGACAGCTATGAAAAATATGAAAAATATATACTTACACCACAACCAATAACAAATGACGAAAATAAGTTTGCTGAGTTTTGGATACTACTGGCTGAAAAATCAATAGATTGTATCGTATTTCTTAACAAGATGAAAAAAAGTGTAAGTATTTTTATAAACAACAAATTATTTATTTAATATTTAATATTCAATTATTTCATATATATAAACAACAATGAGGAAATGTCTTGTTCTGTATACACTACATAATAATTAGAGTTACTAATCAACGTAAATACAGCATGTTAGAGAATGGCTTAGCATAAACTAGACTAGATAGAGAATGGCAAGATAAATCGATTAAGTAAAATTTTTGTAAATCAAAAATGCATAGTTTTCTCAAAAAATCGTTCTGAAATGAAAGTCCCAAATTTTGAGAACCACTGAACTAGAATTATAAAAATTTGAGCAAATTTTAATATCTTTGACAAAACAGATTAGCAAACTAACTTCTTGGTTCACGACTTATTCTTCTATTTTTGTTATTAAGTTTTACGAAAAAAAAAATTTTTGCCTCGACCGGGATTCGAACGTCCCACACAAACGAACATGTTAAACACAATTTTGAAAATTCTCAAAACGTGCATGCGCCACCATCTCCAATATGTTTAATCCAAAAATGGACTGCTAATAAACTACCATATGCCACACAGTCACTCTCAACAGGTGGGTTAATAAAAATTTCTGAAGACAGTACGCACTTTTTGGGAAAATGATATAAGGGTTTCTAACTCGTCTTATCATGACAAATTCACATATGAAATATTGCGATGCCATTCTCTAACACCCTGTATATCTTGAGTTATAACTAATTTTTTATGTAGTTGCAGTTATATCCTTGCAGAATTGAATATGAGAATGTTATCGTTAAAGTTGAATGTATAAAAATAACTAAACCTTGTACTTACACCTTAAGAACAATGTCTTTGTTAATTTATGATAAAGCTTCCAAAAAGGTAAGTTCGATCTCTAAATTAATGTATTTTTTGCTTAAAAGTTATTTCAGATAGAACACCAAAAAGAAGTTGTTTTTTACGAACTTAAAGAACGTGCAATTTTTGCTTGTAAAATTTTGCTGACATTACTTTGTGAAGTTAAGAAGTTTAAAAAAATAGCTCTTTCGTGCAAGTAAGTATAAGTTTTGATATTGATTGAATATTTAATTTTTTTCTTGTAAATATGCAGTGATGAATTTAAAATGTGTGGGCTATTTCTAGTGTTAGCTTACATAATAGAAAAATACGAAACTGAACTCAAACTCGACGTAATCAATGCAGTACGTGTTGCAAGAAGAAGTGGTACTGAATTTCTTGACACTACGGTAAATATGATCAATCTACAATTTTCGAATAATAAATAATTACGTACTTTTTCTCTTTTACAGAAGCAATTACAGCGTGTTTATTTGTGTATTCGTGAATATTTAAAAAATTTCCAGCGCTATAACTTTATTGATGAGTAAGTTTACAAGTACCTAGAGATATTACAAGTGTGGGTAATTTATTGTATCTTAATCAAATATTTAATAAGAATTTTCCAATTCAATAAATTTCCACTGATTACTCAAATGAACAATTTTCTTTTTTTATCAAAAATTATAAATTTTCATATAAAATTGTAGCAATTGTTCATCGACCCAAGCAAGCACTTTCGTGTAGTCAGTAACGACCAGGGTCTTAATTGGATCACTTTGCCAGCGAAAACCAAACTTAACATTAATCACTTTAATTGCAATTTTCGCATTTGATTAAACATTGTTTGATATTTCTTCTTTTAGTTCATAGTTTCACTTAGTTCATAAGAAAATTATTTTTATAATAAACATGTTACTTTTATACCAATTTGATAGTTTTTACTCCCTATTCCTTGTTTCGCCAAGCACACTACTTTTTTTGGTATGTAATTTTATGTTTTTACCTTGATATTCACGTTATTTGTAAAGCCCACGGTAAAGTCTAAGTTTTGAATAGATACTCTAAAATTGTATTACTATCATTTTACATCTCGAGATATTATAAAAAAGTTAGTGAAGCAATTTTTATTTACTTGTTTAATCAATGTAAATAACACATTTCTCTATGTTTTTGCACTTCACTTTTTTCGACCACGAAAGTTACAGATTACCCGATTCAAATGATAAAATTTAAAGCCTCTACAATTTTAAAAAGAAATCTTAACATTTACGGTTACAGTATCTTAACAGTAAGTTACGGCTTTTTGCCCAACTAGGAAATCTTTTTTAAGCATTAATTTAAAATTGGCTAGAAATACTCTTTTTATGAGGTCTGACATTTCACACTCATTCATTAGTCATTATCATTTTTTGCTTTTATGTAGAGTTTTCTTACTGAAGTTTTTTTTGACTATAATGATTAATGATTAATGAATGACCAATACTCACTCCACACGTGTTCCGTTCTTTCCACAATATAAATTTACCTAAAATTATAGACGTATTAGATTTTTTTAGACTACAACGCAGAAAAATAACGTGAGTTTTTGCAAAGACTAGAAATAAACTTTTTTTACGGACAAGAATTTCTGTTTCGCGTTTAAACGGCAAACAGTCATTTGATGTCACATATTATATGTTCTCTACGTCAACTGACCAAGAGAGAGTTCAGTCAGTGGCGCTCAATATAATTAATAATTTATACAGCATGTTAGTGAACGGTTTAGCAAAAATTTAAAGATAACTAGAAAATGGCAAGACAAATCGATTAAGCATCTCCATTTTGTTTATTAAAAAAATAACTGCTAATAAACTACCACACAGTGGCTCTCAACAGGTGGGGTAATAAAAATTTCTGAAGAAATTACGTACTTTTTGGAAAAATGATATAAGGGTTTTTAACTCGTCTGGTCATGACAGATTTATAAACGAAATATTGCTAAACTCTCTGTATAAATTATAAATTTATATAAATTTGTTCACCCGGGTTGGAGGACACACGCTTTTTTAAACTGATTCTCATGCAAAATTTTCTGCTGACTTTGAATTCAAACTCAGTTTTTCGATTTGGAATTGTACTCGTAGTGTTGCCCAATTTTCCCAAATTTCTTTTCTCAAAACTACAAGTTTTTTACTTACGTTAAAAAATACATTCATTAAGCAATCTTTTGCAAAAAAAGTTTCTAGCTTTATCCAGAAGGAAGAAATGACGATGTAAATGAAAAATTTTATCAATTTAAAGTTTTTAAAGAATTCTTACAAAAACGTCGTTTTCATAATGAAGCCCATTCCAAATCAAGAAGCTAGATTCAGATTCTAATTCAGCAGAAAATTTTGCACAAGAATAACTGTTTAGTAAACGACTCCGTTTTTAAGGTAAGTGCTCCCTGGCCACAACCCACGAAAATGAAAGTACGACACTGATTTGAAGCGACCACACAATAGAAGAATTGTTGACATTGATATATTATAGGTCAAAACCGCAAGCTTGTTTTAATAATTTTACCAATTAACGATTGAAAATTTCAAGTTAAAACGAAAAGAACTTTATTCTCAGGAGTCCACTACAGAGCCAAAAGTAATTTATTTTCTCTTTAACACACAATGTTGATGGGAAATTATGTTCAAAGTACACTTTTTTTTCAGTTTTGAGGATTTTTTTCTGAATTAAATAAAGCAATTACAGCATTTTAAAACATTTTTGCACCTACAGCCCAAGTAGAAGAATGTATACTGTAAATAACTTTCAAAAATGTTACTCAAAACGGCTGTAAAACACCGAGGAAAATGGCTGAAATTCGACGCTGTTTAGCATGGGTATTCTTGTTCTTAATACAAAAAAAGACATCGTTTACAAATTTTATTCAGTGATAACTGATAATGATAGCAAATGTTAAAAGTTTGCAAATGGTAAATATGAATTTTGCAAGCTTGTTCGGTATGATAAGCATTACTTAATCTGGCGGGCCCCACTTGCACCACAAATATGGAAGGCCTCTAATCTAATCTCAGTAAATGAAGGCGCCTATAGCCTTTAGCGCGAATTTGAGAAAGAGGGTCAATTGAAAACACTTAGTAATATATAAATATATTGCAATAGTATCTAAGGCACACAAATAACAAAGTTTACTCAATATTAAATACACGGTGTCCCACGAACGAGTGCAAATATTTTAACCATAAATTAACAATTACAAATTAGTTGATACTTAAATATTTTTAATGTTGGTTTTGACCTTTACCTTCGCAAGTCAAATTGAAGTATTGTTTGTTTAAATCAAATGGACTTAAAATCAAAGGCTCCCAATGACTAAAAATTTCAAAATCGAACCACCCTTAACCCAAAAATAAATCAATTTTTTTTTTACGATTAGACAATCTTTTTCTTCCTTTTCCAAAAATTGAGGGTGCTATTTAAAATTTTAACATAGGAGTGACTAGCGTCTAGGGAATGAATCCTAATACGTAATTAAGTGGTTTGTGTATTGTTTAATAAAACCTGAATTGTTTGTTTTGGATTTTTTTTAAACTGTGTGCGTGTGTTGGATAAAACTTATTAAAAAATTATTTTTATGTACACTTAGGTAAGACTCTCGAAGGCATATCATTTCATCGGACTGCGCGGCACTTATGAGCCCCAAAAGGGCGAAACCGGTCTGCAGCTGTCCGGTGGAATGATGTTGTGCTTCCTTTATACACCGAGAGTAATTTTGCGAAGTTTTTTTGTTGATTTTCGAGCGGTGCTAGAGTCGTGTTCTCTCCTTTTTGTGCCCCTGTCTTTTAATCATTGCATTTAATTAATGTGCGTTGACGGCTAAAAAACCGGACGAGATCTATTTCTATACTCCTAGTAGTGCTCCTGTTTTTTTTCACTCCGCTGATATCAAGCTAAACAATAACTATTAACTAAAAAAATCATTATCACTGCGTTACAATCCTTATTTTTTATCAAAAACCATAAAAACACGATGTAAACAATGCAGTTAATAATGTTGTTTAGCTTGATAACAGTGCAGTAAAAAAATAGGAGCACCACTAGGAGGGAAATTTCCAGAGCTTTAAAATAATCCGACGGACTTGAAATTCAACACATAAACAACTTAATAATGGCTTTTATTAGGTATTACTTTCAACCATTTAGATTCAACTCTTAGAAACATCCCTCAATTCAATTTGGCAGACCAAGACCTTAAAATGATCCGACCAACTTGAAATTCAACACACATAAACAATTTAATAATGGCTTTCATTTCGTATTACTTTCAACCCCTTTGATTCAACCCTTAAAAACATCCTCCAATTCCCTAGGCGCCAGTCACCCCTATTTTAAAATTTTAAATAGCACCTTCAATTTTGGGAAACGTAAGAAAAAGCTTGTCCAACCGTAAAAAAAGTGTTGATTTGTTTTTGAATTAGGGTGGTTCAATTTTGAAATTTTTAGTCATTGGGAGCCTTTGATTTCAAACAAACACTACTTCAATTTGACTTGCGAAGGTAGAGGTCAAAACCAACATTTAATATGTTTATGTTTAGGCTTCATCCCCTAGTCGTTCGCCACTCCTTTAATATTGTAAATAGCACCTCCTAATTGTAGAGAAAACATATAATTGTAGATTTGTTTTTGTGTTAGGGGTGCTTTAAAAAAGCGGGGGGTATAATTTAAAGTTCTAACTAAGAGGATGATGTAATCTAAAACAAAGATTGTTCTAGTTTTAGACTCTCGCCTTCCAAGACGAATCTGTAAGTTCTTTATTTAAATTAATATGGCTTAAAATCAAAAGCTACTAGGTACTACTACGAAAAATAAAATTACCCCTAACTCAAAAACTCTATAAGCTATATTTTAGCTAATACATATCAAAGTCTTTTAATATGAACAAAATAGCAATACGTATTTGGACCAAACTGACTCCAGGAGAGAAAGGGCATATTTTCAACTAAGGGTTGAAACAAACGTTTTCTCACGCAAGAACCTTCCTGAAGTGTGGCACCATATCTTTGGAATAGCCTTGTATATTACACTTTTCATTGTGCCGTAATTATAATCTTCTCCAAGTCACACAAACATGCATATAAATACGTATGAAATTTAAAAGTGTAATCTCCATGACGTATTCGCCCGCCGTCTGCTGATTCGCTGATTGGCTAAAAGTTGCGGCGCAACCATGTCTCTGCTAACCATGCGTTTTGACTGGTTCTGAACCGACTTAGGCCATTTAAATTCTCTACCACAAACGGTGGACCCTTACTAAAAGATTTTTTTAACCCGAACGTTCTTAGACGTACAGCGCATGCGATTGATGCTTGAACTAGTACAGGATCGTTACCGCGAACAAAGTTGTTGTTTATTGTTTAATTTAAAAATAACTCATTTTTCATGGAAATGCACGTTTTTTATTGATCAAGATTACACTTTATCAGTGTCGAAATAGATACTATATTAAATATAACTCCTTTAATTTCATAGTCTAAAAATTGATATTCGTGATGCATTTGTTAAAAGTTTTGTTAGTTTACGTGTTTCTAATATCACCAATAAAATGTGTTGTAGGGGAAACTTCTCCACAATTAATTTATGAATTGTCTGAAATAACAAAAAACTTAACAGATCTTTCCAACATTATCGACGATAATAATTATATGACAGGCGATAAAAAAGAAGAATATGTCTTTACAACACTGGAAACTATTTACGTTAAGATTGGAGGGTTGAACCAATCACTTTACAGAGATGGTATGTTTTTCAAACTCAAAGATTATTGAATTAAAAAATAATTATTTGAAGAACAAAGTGTGAATATCATTACACTTGCAAGTGGTTTTTCTGTTGTCGATATAACAACCATTTACACCCATTTTAATGTAATGAACAATCTTGTCAGAAATTATAAAAAAAGTGCCAAGTCTATGTTACTTGCTGAAGCTAAGAAAATAATTTTACCAAAAACAAACTCATCAGTTGTATTTTTGAGCGGAAAAATTTACGAACAAGTAACAAGTTCAGATTTTTTAGAAATGTTTCAGGAAAATTTGAGGGTAATTCATTAATTAGAAAAAAACTACAATAAACTTAAAAACTTTAATACAGGGGGATAAAGGTTCCTGTAATGTATTTCAATCTTCACGACAGCTATTTGACAATTTTATTAATGGTATTCTACTAATACACAGTGAGTCATTTGTTCTCGAACAAACGGCTTTCAGTATTAAAAACTTGTACGAACAAGGTACTCAAAGGTAAGTAGAAAACAACAAAAGATTAATGTAATATTTTTATAGCTGTCGTTGGTAGTAAGATGCAACAAAGTCAAGATAATTTTATCGTAGACATTAACATTATAACAAGACTGATGAAGCATTATGCTGAAAAAATACCAACAGAAATGTGGAGATGCCATCCGGATAAGCATATTAAAGGGAAATTTAAACCACAAGTTTCCTCCAAAGTTATTTATTACAAGAATAATGAATATTCCGTTGGATGGATTACAATAATCAATGGTTATGAAAGTTTGATCAAATTTGGCCAATTGTTATTTGTTTTTGTATAGTAATGTCGTCAAAACATATCTCAGAGTCGTAACCACAATTCGTTTGAAATTCCAAGTAAATAGTTTCGAAGTTGCTGAGTGATACGAAAAAGTTTTATTGATATGATATGACGTTAATATTTAACATGAATTAATTTAATTCGATAATGTCCAAATAAATTAACCTACGTTTCAGATGATATTGCTCGAACTCATAGGATCCAGGCAATTGACAACGCGTTTCTAAATTACTTGTACCAAAGGCGGATTATAACATGCTCGCGGAATCTTTGATACGTGCATCGCATTGAATTTTGCGCCCTAGTGCCGAAATTCCGTCTCCGGTAAAAGTCAGGTGATCAACACCTAGAATGAATTACGAATAAAACCCGGACATACAAGCTTTTACAAATCAATCTGAATAAATGTAGAAGTAATTTCTCTCTAAAGTTTTCCGTCCACGAGCTTTGACAAAGACTTGTGCAGAACTTTGCCATGTCGCGATATCAGTTTATTACAGATAATCACGGATGATTATGTCTGCTCGATCGTCCGTAGTAGCCTGCAAGTACGTGGAAGTACTTGCCGTTGGGACGGGAATTACAACGTCCATTCTAAGTACAACGGGCGGAAACTACGACCTGCCACCGCGTCTTAGACCTTGTTAAAGTTGGGGAAGAGCGTCCCCGGGGACTACGACTCTTCCCATGAAGATGGCCAACTCACGAGCCTGTAATTTCTGATCTGGACGCAAAAGAGAAACACTCTTTTGCTTTATCGCCTAACGCGTTGCGGAAGAGAAATCGTTCTACTCTAAACCTATCCTTAACTAGCAACAAATCCTTCTATTTCGTAATATTTTGGTGTATGCAACCTTAAATTATCTGTGTACAACAGTTTGAATAGCACCGTGGGTTTTGGATTTAGACTTTTGTTGTAGTTGAATATTTGTTTGATGCCGTTTCACTCAAATTTGTCGTAACAGATTTAGAAGTTAGAAGCAAAGAATATAAAGAACTTTTAATATTGTAATTTAAAGGTGGGATGGTTGAATTGAAAAATATGAAATTGTTTGTTGCGAGTTATTTTAAGTTGAAAATGATTTATTTAAAATTTATATAGCTGACGTAAGACGAAGCACAAGAATTTAAATAATTACTGGTCTTTTCGGCATTTCCGATGCTTAATAACTTGGTGGTTACGAGAGAATTTATGAAATGAATGATAATGATCACTATTTCGAAATGACTTAAATGATTTAATATTATAATATTAAATGAATAAAAAATTAATTAATCCTTTTGAGGGCCTACCTAGAAATTTTAATCCTCCTAACGCAGGGGGTTAGCTGCTTCCCAGGTGTTGTAGTTCGCAGCACTACCTAATCGAACGAACACTAAACTTGTCTCGTTTTTAACTTACTCACTAATCACTAACGCTATCACTTAATTCAAGAATTTAAATTAATTTAATTTAAAATTACGCTTAAATGCACTTAGTACAATTTAGACGCACTAAAAGGTAAACGAAGATGTTTTTTAAATTTATAAAAATTTAAAAGGGCAACACGACAATCGACTACCTCGAAAGACCGTCAAAAATCGAATCCCTCCTAAAGTCAAGGGCTCATCTTGCGTAAGCTACACTAACTCGCTTACCCCACTACCCTTGTTAAGTAGTTTCCACATATGCGAAATTTTGCAAATTTGACTCTTATGATGTCTTGGCATTTGATCAAACCTTGTTTAACTTTCTAAATATTATTATTAATTAACAGCTGGGGTGTTTTCCGATTAACAATTTCATTATAATTAAACATTAAATTTGGTAATCGTCGATCTGAACTGAATACAATACAAGAACGCTATGGAATTTCCCCAAATATCCTGAAAGAGAAATTAAACTCCAAAATTGGTTGTTGTCAGGTCTGAAGTTGTTTTTGGGAACACAATGAAATGAATTTTGTGTAACAACAAATTTTGTTTGTTTAAATAACACAGAAAATATAAGGAAGAACCCCGTGAGGAAACTGTAATTTTGGTCGTACTACCCCTTGTTAGATGTCGCCCCCAGTACTACACCGGTACTATTTTAACATTTCCGCGTTTTTCTCCAATTTCCTTAGGGATTTTCCTGTCTACTTTCCTCTTAGGATTATGTTAGTAACGGGCAGCAATCGTGTCATGCAATTTTTTTGCTTACAATAATTTAATTAAATAGAATGATTTATACATCCGAATTTCGACGGCTGCGCCTTAAATATTAGGGTTAAATTTTACATCAAAATGTTCAGAAAAATTTCGCGTGTTTTTCTAAACTACTGGTTTCGTGATCTGATGTTGATTTAACAAAGAAAACGTTAATTTCGCTGTAATTTCTTATAAGGAATGCACATGTGTGCTTGTAATTTGATATTCTTTTAAAAAGCTCTGTTCTGTAACGAATTTGTCAACACCCCCTATTCAAGCGGCACTTGACCAACGTCGTTTTGGCTATACTAATCTAGTTAACAGACATGAATTTCAATCGACCAATTCGTTCTTGAAGTTTTGCAACAATTTGTTAACAATTACGCCGAATAAAATAAATTATTCAATTTTATTTGATGACTGGAGTACACTGCATAAAGACTCAACTTTTTGGTACGAAACGTTACGGGAATTTT
The DNA here is from genome assembly GCF_031307605.1 of Tribolium castaneum. Lineage (NCBI taxonomy): Eukaryota > Metazoa > Arthropoda > Insecta > Coleoptera > Tenebrionidae > Tribolium > Tribolium castaneum. The sequence continues at coordinate 17,489,451 of NC_087400.1, forward strand.
TGAATAAGATGAAATTTTGATTCTTTCTCGAGTTGTTTACTGATCATCAACGTGCCTTAAATTGGCTCATAAATTCCTTTCTTTTTGAAACGTGACTAGTTAATTTCTAAACAAAATTTTGGATTTAATTTTAGGTTTATCAATAAATTTTGGCTATTTTAAACGAAAGTAAATTAATTATGCTTTTGTGAGAAAATCATTGGATTAGCTGGGCGACTGTGGTGCAGAGCCAGGCCGTCGCCAACCCCCATATCTTTGCATATCCACTTGTTAAAACACATGGCCTTTCGACCACCCAATTTGGCGATTTATAACGTTTTTAACAGTTCTTGGAAAGTTTCGTGGGAACGATAATTTTCTAAACATTTTAATGCTAACAAAGGAATAAATAAGTTAAATTAAAATTTGTTGCAACTTTTGAATTGAAGTTGAATTAATATTGTCAAAGAACTAAACGTTTAAACTGACTCCGAATATTTTGCGCTGGTTAATAAAATAAAATTTTAAATACCGCGATCATCACATTCGCCCCCTGTCTTGCGTTGCTTCGTAGATGCAGCGTAAGACACCGCGTGTAGGTTTGCTGTCCTCTGGTTGGTGGTCGGAATGGTGGAATCACCAGATGGTGGATGCGCCCATAATGTCAGAAACGCTCGAATTGGTAGATACGCCTCGAGATTGGCCCTCATGAACTTCTTGCGGTTTTATTTTAGTCGTCTCGTCGGTGGTAGAATTTCAAATTTGTCATGTTGTATACACCTTTAATTTCGTTCGTCACTGGGTCGGCGATTTGGTATGTGTTTGGATGAGGCTTGGCGATTATTTTGTACGGACCACTGTACAAAGGCATGAACTTGGCGAATTGGTGGGTTCTGGTATCGGAAGTCACTTTGTTCTTCAGTAGGACCCAATCTTCAATTTCCAGTACGGTAACTTCACCCTTTTGGTTTTTCTGCCGTAAGTTCGCGTGATGTCTCAAGTATTCGCGAGCCTTTTCATGAATTTCTTCTCTCGTGAGTGGCGGACGTACAGGCAGTAAACCCGATGTGACTGCATCTAGTGGGTTTGGTGGTGTTCTGCCGTACAGGATTTCATATGGAGAAAATCCGGTACTGATGTGTGGCACGTAGTTCAAACAATCTTCGATGTTGCTCAAATGGTTGACCCAACTGGTGTGGTTTTCTCTACAATACGCTCGGAAAATTCTCCCCAGCTCCCGCATTACGCGCTCGCTAGGGTTCGATTCTGGGTGACGAATCGACGAGAGCGTTGGTTGAATGTCGGCAGCTCTCAAACTATTCTGCCAAGTGTTCGAAATAAATTGTGTCCCGTGGTCGCTTAACACACATTTGGGTTTGATGTACCCAGAGAAATCCTCTATGAGACGTTTGGCAGCGATTTTGGCGGTGGCTTTTCTCAGTGGGTAAAGTTTGAGAAACTTGCTGAAGACGTCAATGACCACAAATACATAGGACGCCCCCAATCGACCTGTTGGTAAAGGCCCATAGAAATCGACGCAAACTAGGTCTCCAATGTGGTCGTAAAGGATTGGCGTTAATGGACCCTGATGTGGACGGTTGGAACTTTTTGTCTTCTGACAAAGGTCACAACTTCGTAGACGTTTCTTAATTGTACGATACATGTTCGGCCAGTAGTACTCGCGCTTCATGGAATTGTACACTTTGGTTGCCCCGAAATGGCCCAGGAGTTGGTGATGGTAATCCACGAGCTTAATTACCAAACTCTCAGGTATGGCCAGGCAAACGTCGTTTGAATTTTGAGATCTGTGAACTAACACATTATTTGTGAAATTATATTGGGACCAAACCCGTTGAGTTCTCGCATCTGGAGCAGCTGCACCGGATTGTTTGTTGGCAATTATTTGACTCAAAACAGGATCATCTGATTGGTGTTGTTTGAGATCGGACATCAGTTGGAGAATTTCAGGTGTGTTGTTGACTTCAAACATTGCAACTATTGGTTGTTCACGTGGATATTCATAACTGGCTTCACCGTCGGACGGGTATCGTGACAGGATGTCGGCAACTACATTATCCTTTCCTTTTACCAACTCGATTTCGTAGTCGTACTGTCCTAGTATCAAAGTCCATCGAGTTAGGCGTTCACTGAGCAAACGACAACGGCTCAGAAATTTCAAAGCTTGGTGGTCGGTTCGGATGATGATTTTTGTGACTTGGATGTAGATTCGAAATTTGTGTAAGGCAAAAATGACGCCGAGTAATTCCTTTTCTGTAGTCGTGTAGTTGAGTTCGGGTCCTTTCAAAGAGCGACTTGCAAAAGCGATCACACCTCGCGAACCGTCTTCCTGAATTTGATACAATTCCGCCCCCAATCCGTAACCAGAACTGTCAGTTTGGACGTAGAATATTTTATTCAGGTCGGGGTAACGTAACAACACAGCTTCGAGGAACAGATCTTTCACACGATCGAAAGCTTCTTGTTCATTTCGTCCCCATCTCCATTTTTCACCCTTTCGAAGTAGTTTGTTTAAGTCTTGTGTGCCTGCACTGTATCGAGCACAAAATTTTCGATAAAAATTACAAAGTCCCAGGAAGGCTCGAACGTGTTTAGTTTTCTGGGGAACCGGAAAATTTCGGATGGCGCTGATTTTTTTCGGGTCGGCTTTGATACCGTTGATTGTGAGAATGTGCCCCAGAAATTTCACTTCCTTTTGTATGAAATTGGATTTTTCGAGATTTATCGTCATTCTAGCTTGCTTCAATTTTTCGAAAACTTGTCGGAGATGTTCTAAATGTTCGTTTAGCGTTTCGGAAGCCACTAACAAATCGTCGATATAATTCACGACGAATTCGCGAACTTCTGTTCCTAACACTACGTCCATTGCACGACTGAATGAACCCACAGCAGTTTTTAACCCGAAAGGTAGGACTTGGTATGTGTAACTGCGACCGTTGTACAGAAAGGCGGTGTACTGTCTGCTTTCTGGCGAAAGTGGGATTTGCCAGTACGACGATCTCAAATCAATGGTGGACATGTAGCGAATTCCGTGAAATCGACGTAATAATTCGTCAGCAGCGGGTGGTGACTCACAATCGGCGATCATTTTGGAATTGATCATTCGGGCGTCGAGGCAAATTCTCACCGTTCCATCTTTCTTTTTCACTACCGTCATGGGACTTGCGTAAGGTGACGCCTCACGTTTTATTACCCCCAAGTCTAACATTTCCTGAATTGTGGCGTCGACGGCAGGACGTAGAGCAAAAGGTACTGGGTACGGTCGTTTCAAGAAGGGAGTCTTGTCGTGTAGTTTTATTTCGTGAGTGTATTTGTGTGTTAGCCCTGGACGCGAACTAAAGATACATCTGTACTCTTGCAGCAGGTGTATTAATTTCCGTTTCTCGGCCTCAGGAATTTTTAATGGGTCCACCTTGGCTTGTAGGGCACTGGGTGACTCTAAGTGTTGCTTTTTGTTACAAGTCGTGATCGGCGCCGAATGATTGACTTCGATGTGACCAACAAGATCTTCCACATAATCCTCCGGTTCCGGTGGTATCTCCGTGGTTTTTCTAAACGGAAAACTGTGGTGCTTCTCCCCGTTTCTCAAAAGGATTTCGTTGTTATCGAAATCGATGACCGCGCGTTGTTCATTTAGCCAGTCTGCTCCCAAAATGGTTGGCTTGATTAAATTTTTAACGACAAGCGCCACGACGGGGTAGAGATGTTCGTCGATTTTGATTTCCAGGTAACACTGAATAACAACCTGGCAACTTCGCTGGCCGATGGCTCCACGAAGATGGATTGAGGTAACCGGTAATGTGGGCGGTTTGTTTCCGGTCTCGATCAACTTGGACCAAACTTCTTCGGAAATACAGCTGACTTCACTTCCGGTGTCCAAAAGCGCGGTGACTGATTGTTGTTGAGAGATTTGGATCTTAATCTCCGGCACGACCCTTTGTATGTTGTTGTTACCTGCGGCAGCGGATTTAATTATAGAAAAAACATTTAACTTAACCTGGGATGCTCGCGGTCGAGCATCGTTTTCCCCTTCTGTTGACTGTGACGAAGTTGAACGTTTACGTTTCTCTCCCGTCCTCAATTGTTGGTTCCTGCTGTCGCTTTGTGGGCCGTGCTGCTGGCCGGAGTACTTTAGGCCCCGTCCTGTACTCCGCCCCCGTTTCCCGAATTCTTGGAGTTTCGTGATGTTTCACCCTGCGCTCTCGAACTTGTGTTGTTGCGGTTGTCGTTGGGGTTGTTTTTGCGCCAGTGATTGTTGCTGTTGTTTCCGTTGTTATTGTGCCAACGGTTGTTGCTGGTGCTGGGTTGGTTGTTGCGCCATTGTTGTTCGTCACTTGAGCGTTTTGGGAAACCATTTCCACGATTTGCAGGAGCCGCAGGACGAGTTACTTCGTGGCGGTCAATGTTTGGCCGCGGGCGCTTTGGCTCGTTACGCCGCTGGTGGTCTGTTGCGCGGGGTCGTTCCCTGGGAGCGATGTTGGTTTTCTCTCCCGGATTTTGTCCCGGAATTTCTTGAGCTGCCAGGAATTCGGCGGCATCCGTGGTGGTACAGATTTTCTCTAATACCCACAACGACTGTATTCTTTCGGGGAAGTGACGCAGTAATTCATCCAGCAACACTTCCTCCGATAAAGGTGTTGTTAACATGTTCGCCATGTCGACGTAATAAGCAAAATGCGACAGCATCGTGCCCCTGGTTTCGTCATAGCGGCCTGTAGCGATTTGAAATCTGATGTCCCGTTGACGCTTGGCCGACCAGTAGGTCCGGAGAAAGTCCCGTCGAAAGTCCTCGTAACCACGCCACTTCTTCTGGAATATTCCCGTCCAATGTTTGGCATTGCCTTTCAAGCAATCCATGGCGACTCCCAAAAGACGCTGCGAGTCGAGCCCGAAAAAACGTCCATATTCTTCAATGGCTCGTAAGAATTTCACCGGATTTTGCCTTTTCAGGCCTTCGAAAGATGGTCGTTCAGGAGCTGGGAGTGGGCGATCCAGCAAGCTCCGGAGTACTCCGGAAATTGCGGCCACATTGTCTGTTGTGATTGGCATAGGTGGTGAGGCCATCACTGCTCCCGAAGTCGCTGATGTGGTCGAACTTCCCGGCTCTTGCACAAGAGGGCTCGCAAGAGGGGCTGGTTCCGGAGCTACCGGAATTTCCGGGTCGGGTTCTGGCGAAGTCGTCCCGTCGCTAGGTAGTGGAGTGACTTGCCAACCATCGACATCAGCGGCGGCGCTGGTACTTGGACGTACCTGAAGGATGGCTTGCGGTCTTTGAACCGCTGTCGACGTCGATGGCGCCGCGAAGTTTGGCACATTCCTTGGTTGTTGGGAGTTTAACCAACGAACGAACCACGTCGGCATTTCTTGCGGTGGGGCTCCGGCGTTTCCGGTGTTCCTGTTGTTTTCCATGTCGACAACCTTCAATCTCGGGTATCGAACGATCAAATAAATTGGAGTCCTAGAAATTTTAATAACACAGCAGTATCTTATTTACGGCAATTTTCCCCTCGGAAATGACACTTTATGACTTTGAATCCTGGTCACGGCACCAATAAAAATGTAGTGAGACCGTGATTGATGATGGTTGATCGATGTTTAAATGATTTACAACTTATTTTAATTGATTTATTTAATTAATCTTGAATTTTACTTTTGTTTTCTTTTTTCGAAATGGTTTGGCTCGTCTAGTTAATTGATACGCTACATGATCATTTCACTTACCTACGTTGTGTTGTTTTGATGTACGAAGTCACTCTTATAATGATATCGTAATTTGATCTTAATTCTTATCAGAAAGGGTTCCGGATTTATCCGTAACGCAAGTCCGGATTCAAAGTAGTGTCAAAACGCATGGGAGAAGAAATTTAAACCACAAGTTTCCTCCAAAGTTATTTATTACAAGAATAATGAATATTCCGTTGGATGGATTACAATAATCAATGGTTATGAAAGTTTGATCAAATTTGGCCAATTGTTATTTGTTTTTGTATAGTAATGTCGTCAAAACATATCTCAGAGTCGTAACCACAATTCGTTTGAAATTCCAAGTAAATAGTTTCGAAGTTGCTGAGTGATACGAAAAAGTTTTATTGATATGATATGACGTTAATATTTAACATGAATTAATTTAATTCGATAATGTCCAAATAAATTAACCTACGTTTCAGATGATATTGCTCGAACTCATAGGATCCAGGCAATTGACAACGCGTTTCTAAATTACTTGTACCAAAGGCGGATTATAACATGCTCGCGGAATCTTTGATACGTGCATCGCATTGAATTTTGCGCCCTAGTGCCGAAATTCCGTCTCCGGTAAAAGTCAGGTGATCAACACCTAGAATGAATTACGAATAAAACCCGGACATACAAGCTTTTACAAATCAATCTGAATAAATGTAGAAGTAATTTCTCTCTAAAGTTTTCCGTCCACGAGCTTTGACAAAGACTTGTGCAGAACTTTGCCATGTCGCGATATCAGTTTATTACAGATAATCACGGATGATTATGTCTGCTCGATCGTCCGTAGTAGCCTGCAAGTACGTGGAAGTACTTGCCGTTGGGACGGGAATTACAACGTCCATTCTAAGTACAACGGGCGGAAACTACGACCTGCCACCGCGTCTTAGACCTTGTTAAAGTTGGGGAAGAGCGTCCCCGGGGACTACGACTCTTCCCATGAAGATGGCCAACTCACGAGCCTGTAATTTCTGATCTGGACGCAAAAGAGAAACACTCTTTTGCTTTATCGCCTAACGCGTTGCGGAAGAGAAATCGTTCTACTCTAAACCTATCCTTAACTAGCAACAAATCCTTCTATTTCGTAATATTTTGGTGTATGCAACCTTAAATTATCTGTGTACAACAGTTTGAATAGCACCGTGGGTTTTGGATTTAGACTTTTGTTGTAGTTGAATATTTGTTTGATGCCGTTTCACTCAAATTTGTCGTAACAGATTTAGAAGTTAGAAGCAAAGAATATAAAGAACTTTTAATATTGTAATTTAAAGGTGGGATGGTTGAATTGAAAAATATGAAATTGTTTGTTGCGAGTTATTTTAAGTTGAAAATGATTTATTTAAAATTTATATAGCTGACGTAAGACGAAGCACAAGAATTTAAATAATTACTGGTCTTTTCGGCATTTCCGATGCTTAATAACTTGGTGGTTACGAGAGAATTTATGAAATGAATGATAATGATCACTATTTCGAAATGACTTAAATGATTTAATATTATAATATTAAATGAATAAAAAATTAATTAATCCTTTTGAGGGCCTACCTAGAAATTTTAATCCTCCTAACGCAGGGGGTTAGCTGCTTCCCAGGTGTTGTAGTTCGCAGCACTACCTAATCGAACGAACACTAAACTTGTCTCGTTTTTAACTTACTCACTAATCACTAACGCTATCACTTAATTCAAGAATTTAAATTAATTTAATTTAAAATTACGCTTAAATGCACTTAGTACAATTTAGACGCACTAAAAGGTAAACGAAGATGTTTTTTAAATTTATAAAAATTTAAAAGGGCAACACGACAATCGACTACCTCGAAAGACCGTCAAAAATCGAATCCCTCCTAAAGTCAAGGGCTCATCTTGCGTAAGCTACACTAACTCGCTTACCCCACTACCCTTGTTAAGTAGTTTCCACATATGCGAAATTTTGCAAATTTGACTCTTATGATGTCTTGGCATTTGATCAAACCTTGTTTAACTTTCTAAATATTATTATTAATTAACAGCTGGGGTGTTTTCCGATTAACAATTTCATTATAATTAAACATTAAATTTGGTAATCGTCGATCTGAACTGAATACAATACAAGAACGCTATGGAATTTCCCCAAATATCCTGAAAGAGAAATTAAACTCCAAAATTGGTTGTTGTCAGGTCTGAAGTTGTTTTTGGGAACACAATGAAATGAATTTTGTGTAACAACAAATTTTGTTTGTTTAAATAACACAGAAAATATAAGGAAGAACCCCGTGAGGAAACTGTAATTTTGGTCGTACTACCCCTTGTTAGATGTCGCCCCCAGTACTACACCGGTACTATTTTAACATTTCCGCGTTTTTCTCCAATTTCCTTAGGGATTTTCCTGTCTACTTTCCTCTTAGGATTATGTTAGTAACGGGCAGCAATCGTGTCATGCAATTTTTTTGCTTACAATAATTTAATTAAATAGAATGATTTATACATCCGAATTTCGACGGCTGCGCCTTAAATATTAGGGTTAAATTTTACATCAAAATGTTCAGAAAAATTTCGCGTGTTTTTCTAAACTACTGGTTTCGTGATCTGATGTTGATTTAACAAAGAAAACGTTAATTTCGCTGTAATTTCTTATAAGGAATGCACATGTGTGCTTGTAATTTGATATTCTTTTAAAAAGCTCTGTTCTGTAACGAATTTGTCAACACCCCCTATTCAAGCGGCACTTGACCAACGTCGTTTTGGCTATACTAATCTAGTTAACAGACATGAATTTCAATCGACCAATTCGTTCTTGAAGTTTTGCAACAATTTGTTAACAATTACGCCGAATAAAATAAATTATTCAATTTTATTTGATGACTGGAGTACACTGCATAAAGACTCAACTTTTTGGTACGAAACGTTACGGGAATTTTTGAATAAGATGAAATTTTGATTCTTTCTCGAGTTGTTTACTGATCATCAACGTGCCTTAAATTGGCTCATAAATTCCTTTCTTTTTGAAACGTGACTAGTTAATTTCTAAACAAAATTTTGGATTTAATTTTAGGTTTATCAATAAATTTTGGCTATTTTAAACGAAAGTAAATTAATTATGCTTTTGTGAGAAAATCATTGGATTAGCTGGGCGACTGTGGTGCAGAGCCAGGCCGTCGCCAACCCCCATATCTTTGCATATCCACTTGTTAAAACACATGGCCTTTCGACCACCCAATTTGGCGATTTATAACGTTTTTAACAGTTCTTGGAAAGTTTCGTGGGAACGATAATTTTCTAAACATTTTAATGCTAACAAAGGAATAAATAAGTTAAATTAAAATTTGTTGCAACTTTTGAATTGAAGTTGAATTAATATTGTCAAAGAACTAAACGTTTAAACTGACTCCGAATATTTTGCGCTGGTTAATAAAATAAAATTTTAAATACCGCGATCATCACAGTACCTATACTTAATTTTTAAGTGGTCGAAAATTGCGCTTTCGTGGACCTCTGTAAAAACGGTTAAAGAGCCTGTTTTTGTAACAGAAATAGAAAATAAATTTTAGCTGTGAACGAAGCCAATCACGTGTCATTTGTAAAATGTGACAACACTCTCCAAGTTCCGATTAAAAATGTCAAATGCGTCTAATAATTGCATTACAAAGGAAGAATAATTAAGCCAAATCACTTGCTAAACGAATGAAAGCAATAAGGTTTTATTGTAAGCACGTCCCTTTTTCGAAATATAAACGAAAAACCATTCAACGACACCCTCTTGATGGCCCCTGTGCTAGGCTCATCTCGCAGGAATTGCGACTTTTAATATACAATGTGTTTTTAAATGATTGTCATCTAATCTGTTAATTTCTCATGTAAAATCAGAAAATGGCGCTTCATGGAACTAATGATGGCATTTAGACATCGAATATTACCATTTTCAATTTATTAAGTCTCCAATTCGGAAATAAGCTTCAATATTAAAAGTGTTTTTTGCACGGTGTAACAGTTTAGTTGCATTTTAACGAAATTTTTAAAAGAAATTAATTGAATTTTATAAATGACAAATTTGACATTTATTGACACAGGATTCAATTGAGTAGAGCGGCACAAATCTTTTTCCATGTAAACCAATTTCAAAGTTAACTAGATAAGAATCATAAAAAAACACATTGTATTTATCTCATAACTAATCCTAAAGTGAAAAATTCTATGTCCGTATGTGCACATTTTTAGCGGTTTGACAGATGCGTGGTGTTGTCAGTTTGATTTGACTTTGTACCTTACACTACCCCAGAGATACAAACTTCTTGTGGTTTATTAATTAATAACTCCAAAATTTGGACAGTAACGACAGGTTATTTTTGTTTTAAAATACTTATAATATCTCAATGTTGATTTAGTTTTTTTATGAAAATCTTAAGAAGAGTTGGCCAGTTATATCAAAAACGTAAAAAAGTGGTCCAGTCCAGCTCCCGTCTTTTGTAGCTCAGTTACTATTAAAGTTCCAGTTCTGATATTTTAATGATGTTATTTGTACTCTTGGGCACATTTCGGGAAAATATTTTTGATTATACAGAGTGTCTCAAAAAGATATGACGTCATAATAATAATTTTTTTGAATGGCATACTATTATTTTTTGTGCTCATTACGATACCTTTTTAGCATCTTACATGTACTTAATTTTGTTTTCAAATGGGTTCAGGGATTACTGTTAAAAAAAAATAAAAACTAAAAAAAACGGTTTTACATCTTTAGTTTTAAAAATCATTAAAAATAGAAACAGTGTTTTTTTGACGACGTTAATGCTAAGCAAGTGTTAAGCATAGTTTAAAAGACTTATTAAGTAAGTTTGATTTATTAGTATTAGTACAGGGTGTTTACAGTTTATTTGTAAACTTTTTAAATTTTAGAGCTTTTTACAATGTGTTCAAAAATGGTTGTTTATCAAGTCCCCTATGAAATTTGAACGTAATGTGTCGCTTAATTTAAATTGGGAATGCCATCAGTGACCGATCCGTCAAAATAATGCAAAAGGCTTCGAATCCAAAAACGATAGAATACAAAACATCAAAAATCACTGAAATATAAAATACAAATCAAAACAAACCTTACCCTTCAAAGAACTTTGCCGAATAATACAAAAAGTGAGTAAAAAGCTAATTCAAAGATTTGACAGAGAAATTACAATAGTCATTTGGAGAAAGCGGTACAATCAATTTGAATTCCAGAGTCAACTTGATGAACATCCATTTTTGAACACTTTGTATTTTGTTTATTTTTATATTTTTATATCATTTGAAGCGAAATTAAAAAACGAAAATTTTGTCTTATTACAATTCTAACGTAAATTCTAAGACATTTGGAGTTATTACACAGTTCAGCACCACAAATAGTATGTAAGGGTCAGTTTCATAATCGAAATAAAGGGACTTTAAATTAAATGTTGATTTAGAATGTGACATTTTTGTCAATAAAGCTGTAATAACTAGCACATTATAAACAACATTTACTTTAATGCTCTTTTAAATTCTATTATGAAACTAATCCTAACAAAGTGTTTTAAATTAAGGAAACTTTAAAATGTTACTGTTTAAATCTGGTTCAGTGGCGCCCCACCATAGAGTATTAAGAAAACATGTTTAAAGCAAACAGAACCTAAATAATTTGACGCCATAAAATCCCATGGTTAGTAGAGACATGGTTGCGCCGACTAGCGGCTAGCCCCTGCCGGTCTACAAATGTTCGCTCAGTCGAAATGTTGCGAGCGAGGTCGGAACAGTACGAACGGAGACCATAACGGACTTCTCATTTCAGCTGGGCATATTGGAATAGTGGTTTTTATGGAAATATGTTGCGCGTGGCTGGGGCTTCGCCCCAGTTAACTAAAAGGAAACAAACCCCACGACCAATTAAACTCGAAAACGTGGAACTCGAAACGTGGAATAGTGTTTTTTTATGGAGCTAGGGTGGCGTACAGTTCATAAACATAAACACTATTCCACGTTTCGAGTTCCACGTTTTCGAGTTTAATTGGTCGTGGGGTTTGTTTCCTTTTAGTTAACTGGGGCGAAGCCCCAGCCACGCGCAACATATTTCCATAAAAACCACTATTCCAATATGCCCAGCTGAAATGAGAAGTCCGTTATGGTCTCCGTTCGTACTGTTCCGACCTCGCTCGCAACATTTCGACTGAGCGAACATTTGTAGACCGGCAGGGGCTAGCCGCTAGTCACAAAAAGAAGGGGAACCGACTTTAGCAACTAGCGGCTAGCCCCTGCCGGTCTACAAATGTTCGCTCAGTCGAAATGTTGCGAGCGAGGTCGGAATAGTACGAACGGAGACCATAACGGACTTCTCATTTCAGCTGGGCATATTGGAATAGTGGTTTTTATGGAAATATGTTGCGCGTGGCTGGGGCTTCGCCCCAGTTAACTAAAAGGAAACAAACCCCACGACCAATTAAACTCGAAAACGTGGAACTCGAAACGTGGAATAGTGTTTATGTTTATGAACTGTACGCCACCCTAGCTCCATAAAAAAACACTATTCCACGTTTCGAGTTCCACGTTTTCGAGTTTAATTGGTCGTGGGGTTTGTTTCCTTTTAGTTAACTGGGGCGAAGCCCCAGCCACGCGCAACATATTTCCATAAAAACCACTATTCCAATATGCCCAGCTGAAATGAGAAGTCCGTTATGGTCTCCGTTCGTACTGTTCCGACCTCGCTCGCAACATTTCGACTGAGCGAACATTTGTAGACCGGCAGGGGCTAGCCGCTAGTACTTTAGCACCGCTCGAAAATCAACAAAAAAACTTCGTAGAATTACAACCTAAGTGTACATAATAAATATTTGTTTTATAATTTTTATTTAACACACACCCATAGTTTAAAAAAAAGCTTGAACACAAACATTCAGAATAATTCACAATACATAAAATTACATGACGAGAAAATATTAATACGCAGTGTTTTCTTTTCAAACGTAGCCAATTAATTGCATATTAATTTTATTCCCTAGATGCTAGTCATTTAATTCTTATTTATGTAACAAGTTTTAACGGACGAATCGGATTAAGAACGAGGCGACAAAAGAGCCGAGTCCTTAATGAGATGAGTCCGCTAAAACTATCTTGGGGAAGTGTTGCATATAAACCTTTTTGGTCCAGCCCTCTAAAACAACAAAATTGTAAAATTTTATACATTTCCAATTCAACCTCATCAGAAGTGCGGTCGACCAATAGTCATATCAACGACTAATTTATTGAAACAATGATTATTGTTTTATCAAATAATGTAGTATATTATGGTATTATAAGACGCATTTTGTCGCATGCACGAATTTAAGAAGTGCGACAAAATTCCTTATAAACGAGATATCATACAGTATTTTTTCTACTTCGCACTTTTTGTACCAAAATCACATACGATTTTTTTACAATTTTAGATAAATTATAAAAAGATGAGTGTAAAACTTGACTGACCCTTTAGGTTCCTATAGGGCACCTTCTCTCCACAAGTTTTTCCTTCCATGGTAATAACCAATAAAATTCCTAGATTTTGAATTTGAACCAGAGTTAAATTTTAACAGTCCATTGAATCGACCTATGAGACAGCCTTATTTGTACGTGCACTAAGGGCCACAGAGCACGACACTCCATTTTCATATGGTACGGCTTCACTCTAGAGCTGCTAATAACTGTTTTAAGAGAACATTACTTGCGTATTTCTCTGAATGATAGACATTTTCCGCTTAAACATGTTGAAAAGCTCTACTTCGTTTACGACTTCAAGGCGCAGAATAAAAAATTCCAAGTTTACCTATAATCTTTATAAATTCGTTTTTAGGCGAAACATACTTGGAAATTACCAACTTCCTTCATGGTTACTTAGTACACCAAAGAAATTTGGACCCCCAAGGGCGATGCGTAAACGATTGTAAGTCTTTTAAAATGACAAAATTTCAACAATGTGTTTATGATAAAGCATGGTGTAAAGAAGAAATTCCTTGTGCCAGAATCATTAGTTGTAGTACGTCTATTGATTCAACAATGGAAATCTGTCCTGCTGTAAGTATATGACCTCTTTTACGTACAAAAACTATTTCCCTTAAGAATTTCCCTGAGGATAACAGAAGATATTACCACATAAAATTACATAAAGGAACATTTTTTGGAACAAAAGAACCATGCAACAGCGAAACGACAGTTTTGGAATTAAACAAATACTACAGCTATTTGCCAACTTTTCAATGTCCTTATTGTTTTTGTTTGTGTGAGGAGAGTCACACTTTATCTTCTGATAGATATATTAATTTACGGATTAGTATGGTTAATATAAGTGATAACAGGTAAAACTTTTTATACAGGACTGCTTAAAAACCGGCGCATCAACTCAGTGACACGTTGTTGAAAAATATTTGTGTAGATTAGTGGAAAATTTTTGAAAAAATTTCTAAAGTCGTATTTACAAAAATCTGGAGCTCCAAATTTATTTTGTTAACTCCTTCAGTTTTCATCATTTTATAATGTTTTTATGTTTCATACTTAATAATCATTTCCTAACACACTGATGAATAATTATTTTTAAATTTTTTATCAGTCCCTAGCATTTTTTTTAATTTAAAAAAATTAATAGTATATTAAAAAACAAGTTTTATAAAAGTTGATTTGGCGCACGAATTACTAGTTACTAAACGAGCCGTAGGTGCGCCAAAACCCCTATAAAACGAGCATTTTATGCAAATTTTTGTACTTTGTGCTCCCTTTTTTCTTATTTTAATAAAACAAATTTTGTCGTCAAGGGAATTTTGTGTCAGTTGGTAACGGTAATAAATAATAAATAGTTAATAAAGAAGAATTAATGATTAAATCGATTGTACGTGTATTTCACGCATTATCGATGAAACTCCTGAAATCTAAATATATTTAAATTCATTAAAGTACACTCTACGTTAATTAATAAACTATTATATACGCAAAGTATAAAACAATTATTAAGGCGATTCTCAAGAACTGTAAAATTATAAAAAATGTGTTTTTACTCTTTTTTTACTTTTATACATATCTTAAACTCGACAACAATTTTCTTCCGGAAACCAATGTGGCGCCTCCATCCGGCACTTCCTTCCAATTAAATTTTAAAAGCGGTAATTTATTCTAAAGGTGGTTTTTTGCTTGCTATTGCTAGTATTGGGTTTAATTTTTGTATGCATATTTACAATGATGTTGTGCATGAATGGTGTTTTTTTTCCGATCTGTGCAGTATCTTGCGATTGGCACCCAAGTCTCAGATCAGCAGACCGAATATTTACCGAATGGTTAATCGTGGCGATTTGATTTTTTGGAAATTTGGATTCCGCCGGTCATTTTACCTTGAAAACTCTCGATCCTAAAGATAACTCAGAAAACTTAGTAAATAATAAAAAAAACTTTGGTTTAGACAAACTGTGACGAGATTAAATTTTTGAGGATATTTTTCAAACGGTTAGTCACAGCGATGATTCATGCAAATTTAGATTCTGAAGCTCATTTTATGTTAGAAACACTCAATCCTAAGGAAATAAATCCAAAAACATGGCAAATTTAGATATTGAAGCTCATTTTACGTTAGAAACACTCAACCCTAAGGAAATAACTAAGAAAACTTAGACAAATTGTAACGTTTCAAACATAAGTTATTTTTATTGTTGATCACATTCTATTGCGATCACAATTATTGTAGACAACGTTCCCACATTTAATTTGTGGCTGTGTCTAAACTCCCGGCACCGGTATCCACTCCAATCCCGGCATCGTCATGAATATTGGAAGTGACGTCACCAACGACCAACGACCGGTATTTGTTATGGCTTTCTGCACAATCGGCGCGACAAACAACAATATCAATCGATGTGCAAAGTTATTTTTTATATAAATAATTAATTTTCATAGCCAATTGACTGTGAAATTGTGTCTTTGCTAAAGTAGGTAGGTACTGTGTTTCATTTTAATACTACTAATACTAATACTACTACTAATACTTCATTTTAATACTAAATTTAGGACGTAAATAAATCTTTACCTTAACTTATAGGTGAGGCCAGGATTATTGTTTGGCCTGTTACATGTCAGGTGTATTTAAAATCGTTTAATTAAGACGTGCACTACGTTTCCACAGCTTTGTAAAGTTTTGTTTCTCGTAATAATTCAGGGACTTTTCTACTTCCAATTAAGTATAAAACTTTAGTCCAATTTTGAATATATCTGATATAATCTCATCTCGACATTGGCCCACAATCCAATATTTATTTACGCCCCAAAATCATATAAAAAATTTGAAAATAAAACAACTTTAGTCACAGTACGAAGGTACTTTAGCACAGGCACGATTTCATAGTACAGCTTTTAGTGAAAATAAATTACATTTATCTAAAATAATAGCTTTGCGCACCCGTTGATATTGCCGGATGTGCAAAAAACTATAATTGAAGACAAATACCGGTCGTTGGTGACGTCACTTTCAATGTTCATGACGCTGCCGGGATTGGTGTGGATACCGGTGCCGGGAGTTTAGACACAACCTTAATTTATTTATCAGTTACTGAAATACATCGATTTTTTTACTATTTCGTCCTTTATTTGTTAGCATTTCTCTACCACACACCATTGAGTTGGTGGCTCAGGTATAGGGTATAAGAATAAATTATTATATTTTAGAGTTGTCACAGGCTTGAGATTCATTAAACACAATCGAATCATTCATTTGCAAGTACAAGAAGGAAAACTTCTTCAAAGGGGTTATGTTGATCCAAAAACTGTTCAATGGGTCCCCCCTGAAGATTATAAAATCACTGATAGATATATTTCTAAGGGACAAGATTATCATACATTCTCTTGGGAAGGACGAATTATAGAGTTAACTGAAATAAAGGCCGAAGAAGGATCAGTTGTAACAGGTGTTAGATTCATTAAAAAAATGGATAGTTTAAGTTTACAAGTTGTGACAACAGCATTCGATTTTAACACTGGAAAACTAGAAAAAAATCCAAATTGTAGTACATTTAAAAGCACACCAAATTTCTATTGGAGGCATAAGTAAAATTAACAATTAGATCTCAATTTTCCGTAATTTTTTTAACTTGTAGATTTAAGGAAAATGTTAAGTTAGAGTCACCAGACATTCCTATTCGTAAAAATTTGGCGTCCACTGATTTCTCAAAAAACAAGTGTATTAAATTTACTAATACAGACTACCAAAAGGACGCCGGACAAACGACGATACCATTCTTCGACGCCCAACCTGTTAATAGTACTATTCCAACTCCATTATCTGGTGTAGGTCTCTTTCACAAAGGGCACAAAGGATCTGGAGGTTTTATAGCACCAAAAATTTTCACTTACGATTTTAGTAAATATATACTAGTAAGTTACTGTGAGTTTGTTTACATTTTTGGAATAAGTACACAACTAATTCAAAGTTCCATGGTTGATGTAATTTTATATTTTAATATAGGAACTTTAATTTCTAGGTGATACATGCAGAGACTCGTCCAATGTCGAATAAACCAATAACAAGTATGTTTTTAATGTAATTTAAAATAAAATTTCAAACTTGCATTTGCAGATTCTCAAACGTCACATATGGCTACGAATTATAAAGAGAAAACGAATAATTTCAGCAAAGACAATGTGACTAAGCCATCGGTAAGTATGTATTAGTCTGTATCACATCACAAACAATATATCAATAATCAAAAGATTAAGAGCCGGTTTAAAGAAAGCTCTGTTACAATTTAACTCGTTGGTAAAACTTAACAACGCGAATGGACCAACCAAATTGCTTAAATTTGGTCACGTGATTAGTTAATCACGCATTTAATTGCGGATTAAATTAATCACGCTTCTATAAACCGGTCCTTAATTTTATAAAAATGAATTTTGATTATGATCATACAGGGTGACTTTTTTAAAACAACCCAGCGTGAATATTTTAGAATATAAACAAAAAATTAGAATACTTAAAATAAAAAATAACAATACTTAATATTACAATGTGTTCAAAAATGATTGTTCATCATGTCGACTATGAAATTCAAATTCAATGTGCCGCTTCGTTTAATTAACAATTGTAATCTAAGAACCGGTTTACAGAAAGCGAAATTAAGATATAATTCAGAACTAAACTAATTAAAATTAAGTTGCCATTTAAAATGCATTAACATATGTCAAGTTAATCGCGATTAAAATTTAATTGCAATTAAAATGTTCTGTAAATCGGTTCTAAGGGTCGATTTATAGAAGCGTCATTAACTTAATTTACAATTATATGCGTGATTAACTGAGCACATGATTTTTGCTGTTGTGTATTCTTTTGTTTTTAGATTCGATGCGTATTTACATTATTTTAACGAATCTGTCACTTTGACGTAATTCATAATTTAAATTAGGCGGCACATTACGTTCAAATTTCATAGATGATTTGATAAACAACTAATGTTGAACACATTATATGTTTTATAATGTGGAGCTTTTAATTTTTAGGATGTAAAGGCATCTCATCTTTCGTCAGATACGACGATAACTAGTATGGCTTTTAGAAAAGAAATAATTATTTATTAATATTTTTAAATTTGCAGAATATAAAAATTCTACCCAGTCACCTAGGACTCCCAGTCTTGTAAACCGAAAAACAAAAACTGCAATTAATGTTACCGGTGCAATCAATACTATAACAGTTCGTCCGGATAGAGACAATGAAGAAGATATTTCCCTGACAATTACAATGATTTTTATTCTTGTTCCACAGTTACTGCTTTTTATTGTTGCTATAATTATTTTTAAAAAGCAACTGAAGAAAATATGTGTCAAAACTGATATGGACAGAAGACCAGAAACTATACCACTACAAAATATTGTAATTGAGAGCCATAATTTAAGAAATATTAAAAAAGAAAACTTTATTGAATATTTGATTTGCAACTTAGAAACCAACGAATTAGAAGATGGTTTCCTAGTAAGATTATTTTATAAAATTGTTTACAAGTTATATGCTTAATGCTGAATACTTAGAAATTGCCAACTGTTACGGACAAAACAACGTGGGAAGCATTAAGAAATATAAATAATAATAAAAACCGACATTGTAAACGAAATAACCTTCCATGTAATATACAGTGTTAAGATTACAAGGTTATTTTTTAAATGCGTTTTAGATGATTATAATAGAGTTGTTCTTAAAAAGCTGGACGGAGTGGGAACAGGCGATTACATAAATGCTAGTTATATTAACGTACGTATATTTAAGAATAAGTTGTTAATTTTTAAATAAAAGACATTTTAGGGTGTTGATCGCTCCAAGGCATACATCGCGAGTCAAGGGCCAAAATATTACACGCTACGAGATTTTTGGAGAATGATTTGGCAAGAAAAAGTTGAAGTAATAGTAATGGCGACAAATTTTATAAATGACGACGGAAATAAAGTTAGAATTATTGATGAGTTGGTATTGGTAGATAAAACTTTGTTTTCTCTTTTTAGAGACTATGTGCCGAATATCTACCTCCAAAAGTAGATTCAATTTTTGAATGTGGCCGCATCATAGTGGAATTAATTGATGAAGAAAACTATGAATATTATGTCAAAAGAAAGTTAAAAGTTCGTTACTTGAAATTCCAACGAGAAATTTGTCATATTCACATACATTGGCAATCTGATAGTCAACTTCTTTATTCAAATGATTTAATGCCAGTTGTCAAAGAAATAAATCAATTATACGAAAAAACTTTGCATCCAGTTTTAATACATTCTGGGTAGCTAACAATCTAATAAGAAATTGTTCCTTTACGAAAAACATCTAATGTTTTCAGGTATGGTACAACTAGAACGGGTGTTTTAATCCTGTGCGATATGGCACTAAAAATGCTTAAAAGTTGCAACACTGTTAATATTTACGACTTGGCTAAGAAATTGGCAGAACAAAGATGCAGTCTTATAAATTCGTCGGTATGGAAAATTAATTGTTTGTGTACTGACGCTTGAAAAATAAATTTTAGCAACAATATATATTAGTTCACTTATTGATATCAGAATATATAATGGAAGAAGATTGTCCATTAACAGATAGTGCAACTGAAAGTCTTCAAGAAAAAGATGCTAAAAATTTGTTGAAATACATTGAAGAATTATGCTACTATGACAAAATTGTTCGATCTTGGATGCCCAAAGCTACAGAAACCAATATTCCTACAATTTTTGGTAATTATACAATGTGTTTTTAAATGATTCTCATCTAATTAACTTTGAAATTGATTTACAAATAAAAAAAATTTTTGCCCCTCTGTTCAATTCAATTAATTTCTTTTGAAAATTTCGCTAAAATGCAGCTAAATTTTTACACCGGGCAAGAAATTATTGAATTATTATTGAAGCTTATTTTGGAATTGGAGACTTAATAATATTTAAGCAGTGTCAATTCAACAAAAAATTTTAATGAACTTAATATTTTAAGCTGATGGCTATGGAAAACATGAGAACTATATAGTTACACAACTAAGAAGAAATGTTGAAAATAAATCAGCTGCGTTCTGGATGTTAGTTGCTGATAAGTCTGTAGATTGTATTGTATCTTTAAGCAACGTGACAATGCAAGTAAGTATTTTACAACTAAGATTAATAAAAATACATGCATTTTGCATCTTCCTATAGAGATATGCAAACTCCGAAAATAAGAAATACTTCGAGTTAATTTCTGATGAAAAACTCCAGTTTCGGAAATCTCAAGACATATACAAAAATACTTCGTACTGTATACTTTTTGGTTACAAACGTTACTTTTTCTCGTTTAACTATGATGTTTTCGTGCCCAAATCTTACACTTTAATAGTTATTTACATTTACGTACGGTAAATATGTAATACGTATACTATGTTTTATCTACGCCTGGAGGAGTTGAGGTTGGACAAATTGGGAGTTCAGTCGGCTACAAATGTACAAAAGTTCTGAAATGTAAAAATATTACTATCAAGGTCTCTAAAAATAATAAAATAAATCATAAATACTTTTTTTCATAATACTGTAACAAATGTTACCTGTAAGGGGCGCCAGCTAAGATGAGGCCAGCGAGAACGAATTAAAGGCAAATTTTAACATATAAAAAAAACTCAAGTATAGGAAAAACCTTCAAAAGTTAAGGCGCCCTTTTTACAGATGTGGACGTTCTCAATGATTTTAACGTGCTTTATAAAAAATAAATATCAAGTTATCTAGTGTTTATAACAGTTATACAATGTGTTTTTAAATGATCCTCATCTAGTTAACTTTGAAATTGGTTTACGTGTAAAAAAAATGATGCCGCTCTGTTCAATTGTATTCTCTGTCAATAAATGTCAAAACTGTTGATTGTGAAATTCACAAATTGTCAGTTACTTAAATTTAAAAATTTTGTTAAAATGCAACTAAATTGTTGCACTATACAAGAAAACACTTTTATTGTCGAAGCTTATTTCCGAATTTGAGACTTAATAAATGGAAAATGATAATATTCAGTATTTAAATGCCTGTTATTAACTCTATAAAGCGGCATTTCTGATTTTACATGGGAAATTCACAGATGACTAGATGAGAATCATTTACGGTTGTGTACAATTTGTTGCAATTAATAAAAAGTTATTCAAAATCAATTTGAAATCGAAATTTGGATAATAAAAGCTTATGACTTTAGATAGAGAAAAGAAAAGAAAAATAGTTCACAAATTCTATGCAATATATAAAGTGAGTCTCCTAAAAATATTCTTTACTACACCTACCACAAAAACTAATAATTCCATAGAAATTATATAAAAATTTAAACCTCTTAAATTTAAAAATAAATTGTATACGTCCTGTTATAATTCAGTTCAATCAATAGACTTATAGACTTAGACCTTGTTCAAGACGTATGTACGTACTAATAATGTTATCAAGAAAACACCGTTTCTATTTTTTATTAATTTTCAAATCTTAAGGTGTAAAATCGATTTCTTTTGATTTTTATTTTTTTAACAGTAATCCCTCAATCCATTTAAAAAACATTGGGGACATGTAAGAAGCTACAAAGACATCCTAATGAGCCCTAAAAAATAATAATATGCCATTAAAAAAATATTTTATGACGTAATACTATTTTGGGACTGTGTATAGTCAAAAATTCTTTTCTAGAAAACGTCCCAAAGTATAAATAACGTCTACAAAATATAAAAAATCTAACTCTACTAATAACTGAGCTACAGAAGACGGGATCTGTGCTGGGCCACGCTGTATTTTTTTCAGTTAAGAACTGTAATTTCAGTGATGTCAATAATCAATTTTTTCGTAAAATTTCATTTTAGAGTAGGTAAGGGCAAAGTTGCTCATTTTTACGCTCAACAATTATCTGAAAGAAAATTTGATGCGTGATTTTTAGTTTTTGAATAATTATCAAAAATCAAACATTTATAATTTTCAATTTTTTTTTAAGCGAAAACCAAACGAACTAGACATTTTTAATTAGGACGTTCTTTAGGCACTTTTTTACAAGGAATCTGAATTTGTCATCGTATTTTCCAAAACCTTCTTGATGTCAGCACTCAACTTTATTTTTTCTTATTTGATGATTTATTTTAAAAAATAGTATTGCAGCTCCATTCGGAAACACCCAGAATATTTAAAAATAATTTTAAGGGAGTTAAAGGGTTAGTAACTTATAGCTTTGGTAAAACATAATGATTTTCTAATATTTGAAAGTCAATAATTGTCTTTTCCAACTCGACACTCTGGATATAAAAAATTACGTAATTATTAATTTCGCCCTGCAAAATTTTACACACACGAATGTAAGTACCTATTAAAAATACCTATTTTTACGAAACTATTATACCCTAGAATTCTGTATTGTTGCAGTTGTATCCTTGCAGAAGAGTTTATGAAAACGTTGTTATTAACATAGAATTTATCAAAGTAACAGAAACTCCAGCTTTTGTCTTAAGAACAATGTCTTTGCTAATTTATCATAAAATTACACAAACGGTAAGTTGTATCTGCAAAGTAAGGTAATATATTACGCTGGGAAATTGTTTCCAGATTCAGCACAAATCAGAGATCCTACTGTATGAAGTTAAAGATGCGAAGCAATCACCAACTTTTGCTAACAACATCCTAACGTTAATATGCGATGTTAAAAAACATAATAAAATTGTTGTTTCTTGCAGGTAAAGCAGCTCTTATACGGGGTTATTCACGAGTAAATAGTACTGTAAAGTAAAATATACTATATGTTAGTCATCCAAATCTAACAAAATTTTCTAAATAAGTGTACAAACTAGAGAATATCAGCTTTGGTCCAGAACTCTACAAGAATGTGAAATTAACAGCAAAATCAAAAAATTCTTTACCGGCACCTATTTCGAACACCATTGCCGGCAATTTCACAGTTTTGAGTCTTCTTTTGTTAATAAATTTTCCAGTTGCTTTCACGTGTGCATAAAACGTAGATAGAATGCATTCAAATCGTGAAAAAATAGGTATTGCTATTCGTGAAAATCCCTGTATTATACGTATTATTACTAATTTTACTGTTTAATAAGTTCATAATGCCTTTTTTTAATTCAGTGACGGCGTTACAACGTGTGGGCTATTTCTAGTATTAGCTTACATAACAGACAAGTTCAAAGCAGAAAACAAAATTGATATTGTTAATGCTATACGTGTTGCAAGAAGAACTGGTATTGAATTTTTTAATACTAAGGTAAATATTTTGTATTGTTGTATTGGTTTACATAATTACTAATACTTTCTTTTTACAGAAACATTTACAAATGTTAAATACATGTATTTCTAAATATTTAGAAAACTTTGGCGAATATACACTAATTGATGAGTGCAGTCCGAATACTAAATAACTAAGCTGCAGTTTAGAAAATGTTAATTACTTAATTTAGGTTAGATTGATAAATGATGGATAGAAATTGAAAATGGCACATGTTTGACACTTCCTGAAAATATAGAATACAATAAAGCAAGCTGTAATGTCCAGTTTGCCTTCTCATAACTTGCAAAACTCTAAAATGACAAAACGTCACTGACATCAACCGGGTGACTATTAGAAGTTGTGCCAAACAATTTATTGTGATATTCAGATTTTTAACAATGGTAACCCTTAAGAGACGCATGTTCATAAACTGGAACTTTTTTCATAAAAAAAATATTATAATATATAATAAATAAACATAAATACTGGCTGTTTTTCTTTTGAACTTTGTTGTTATAAATTATTCATGCACTTCAAAAAAATTAAGGCTGTGTCTGAACTCCCGGCAGCATCATGAAAATTAAAAGTGACGTCAACTCCGGAATTTGTCTTCAATCTTCAATAATAGGAGATAAAAATAGTGCAAATATTATATCTTAAACTACATTTAAAAAAATTTCAAAGTTTTACCAATTCGCACTCTGTCCCATATTTTTTAAAACGCTGTAAATACGGTTACAGATACAAGAAAAATGTTCAGATGAAAGTTGTAGAGAACTAAATTTAAAAAAAAAAGTCCGCAAACCATATCCTATCTTCAATTATTTAGGTCCCAAAGTCATTCAAAGACGCCCAAGAAATGGATTTCCTTCATTTTGCCGGTGGTCAAATATTGGAAAATGAATTTATACCTAAACCGTTGAAGGTATGCATATGTTGTCGCGGACTTTTTTGTAGAAAATTTAGTTCTCTGCAACCTCGTTCTTTTCACTTTTTTGTATCTTTAACCGTATTCGCAGCGTTTGCAAAAATATAAGGTGGAACACAAATTGATAATTCTAAGCGATAATTTTTTGGGCACCGTCGCTATTTATTAAAACGCTGCGAATACGGTTGAAGATACAAAAAAGTGTAACGAACGACGTTTTAGAGAATTAAATTTTCTATACAAAAATTTTGCGACACCATATTTTAGCAAAAAAAATTCAAAATTTTAAATCTCGTAAAAAGCTGGTATAATACAGAAAATGTGCCGTTAAATTCACTGGAATAAACCGTTTTGCTCTACGACTTTTAGTTTTTAAGTTATGTTTTTTTAGGCAAAAAATTAAAAAAAAATAATTCTTGTAAAAAAATTGATTTAATAAGAAAATAGATAATTTCACGTGCTATCAGATTTTTACTCTGCCGTTTTTTTTTGGGTTCAGAAAACTCTGCGATTTTGTATCTTGTTTCGTCTTCTATGACATAGTCCTTTGTATACGTTTTTAACTATTTTTCTTTAAGGTAGTTAGTGCCTTACAATCAACAAATAACAATAATTGGTCTAAAATTCATTTTTAAAGGTTTTCCGGATGCGCTGTGTTGTCAGTTCTATATTTATGTGTATCCCTTATATCATGAGATACTGAATTATACCAAAAACCGTAAAAAACTCCGATTTTCCACTAGCCGGAATGTAAAAGAAAGTAAAAAATTTAAATTTTGAAATTAAACATCTCCGAAACTAGACGGTCGATCTGTTTTATTTTAGCACCATTCGATGCGGAATTCTTTAATTAATCTGTTGAAATTTTAAGTAAATCTTAACAAAGTGAATTTAGGCAGTCATAGGTTTTAAACTGGTGTCAAATGGCATCGTTTATGGCGTTCTCTTGTCACTATTTGCCGGAAGATGACGCTACGTTTGCACTTCGTGTGTTTTATGGATTGCATATAGTAGTACAAGTACATCTAACCAAATACATTAACAAATTTACAAATAGCGAAACTTTGCAAGAAAAAGGTCGGGCTTGCAATTTAATCATCAGCAAACGTATTTTACAGAACCTTACTCCTACGAGTGATCATAATTCAGTAGGTTTCAAAGGAGTTTACCCGTCTTCTAATATTGCTGCGTTTCTTAGAAGTACAGGGTGCTGTATTTTGGATGTCCGAATTGGGGATCTCCGAAACTAAGAGGTATAGAGGAGAACGAGTGACATATTCTCAGGTCCGTTTTATGAGATAATTATTTTGGTCAATATCGCATCTCGCTATCGTCTTTTGTTTTATAATCTTATAAACAGAACTTGACATTTTAGCGAAATTTTTAAAAATTCATATCTTCTTTATTATAAAAGATAAAAATTTTAAACATAGACACTTGAAATTGAAAAACACTTTTTTACAGAAAATTTAATGATGTTATTAGCGTTATTTTCTAATCATTCGTTTAGCTGTAATAGCATAAAGGTTGATTTTTTTATAGTTTGCTATGACATTTTCAAAAAGCTTATTTTTTCTGAACTGAAAACAATATAAATACAGTTTGATATTTTTATATACTTTTGATAAAAATTATTTTATAATATTTAAAAGTAGTTGGCCATGCAAAAATTATTTCACAGAGAAGGTAAAAATTTCGTGATTGGTTATTAAAGTAAAAAATGTGAAATTATCAAAATAAGCTGTTAAAGTCATACGATCATCGCAGATTTGAATTACATAAAAAGTGTGAAGAAAACGATGACACTGTTTTATGGTTTAGTGAAGTGCACTGGAGGTGACGTTCATAATGTTATGTTGGCTTTTTTTACTGCAGATGGGATTTAATTTTGGTGTTTGGATTGACATTTTTTTCTAAAATAAAATTTGATTGACAGGCAATCATACAGTTTACATGATTTTTCTTTTTCCGACTTTTCAAGTTTAATTAAAAAATAGAATGACAATATAAGCTTGCCATTTTAAATCTAAAATACAAATAATTTTTATTAATCGCAAAAATTTAATGTAATAATAATTTATTATGCTGTTTTTGAATTAATTAGTGTTTGAAAAATCATTAAATTATGAATACTTGTTGAGTAATACATTTTTCATAGTTTTAATTGAAAATCCAAAATTATTTCACGGCCTACTGTAAAGAAAAAGCGAAATGTTATGTTTTTTTAAATACACTGTGTTCAAAAATGGTTGTTCATTAAGTTGACTATAGAATTCAAATTCAGTGTGCCGCTTTGTCCAAATGACTATTCCAGTTTCTCTGTCAAATCTGTGAATTAGCTTTTTACTTAATTTTTTACATTTTTTGACAAAGTTGTTTCAAATGTAGGGTTTGTCTTAATTTGTGTTTTATATTTCCGTAATTTTTGTTGTTGTGTATTCTTTCGTTTTTGGATTCGAAGTCATTTTGCATTATTTTGACGGATCTGTCACTTTGACACCAATTACAATTTAAATTAAGCGTTCAAACGTTCAAATTTCATAGGTAGCTTGATAAACAACCATTTCTGAACACATTGTATTTAAAAAGTATGTATTACACATGTTAAATGTTAAATAGACATATGAAATCAGAAACAAATAACCTTTTCAAAAAGATCACAGCCTTCTATAAATAAAATTTTATGTAATTACAGTTAAACGAAAGGTTAAAAAAATTTGCTTACATTATTAAATTCTCTGTATAATGTTTTTGTTGCAAATGTGTATTTTCTATAATAAGGAAAATATGAGTTTTTTAAGATTTTGCTAAAATGTCAACTTTTGTTGATTTGGCGAAAACAAAAGACGATAGGAAAATGCGGTTTTGACCAAGATTATTTCTCAAAAAACGGACCCGAGAATGCGTCACCTGTTTTTCTCTAAACCTCTTAGTTTCGGAGATCCTCTATTCGGACATTCAAAATGCAGCACCATGTACAATGTTTACTAGATTCGAAATTGAATAATATTTCATATGATTCTATTTTATTACGAACGTGTAGTAAATAATTTAGAGTTTTGATGACAATGGAGGTAACCTTGCATGGAAGCTCTTTAAAATTTGTGAAATTCGCAAAAATACGGTCCCGAATTTGTTTTTTTCTAACCTAAAAATTTTCGTAAAATGTTTGTCAAATTATGACTATTTGACACCGCACTTGATGACGTTGTGTGTTTTAAGATGCCCATTAAAGCATCAAAATGGCGGCAAATTACAAAAATGTTATAAGAATTTTAAGTTTCGTTCTCCAAGTTTTTATTTGTGGAAAAGCACTTTTAGGTTCTTTTTTAAAATAAAAGGTGTTTAAACAAAAATATTTATTTTTTAAATTACATCACATAATGACTTACAACTAAAAACCCTAACTAATGACAAGTAAATTCATTAACATATTCCACACAAACATCGCATTCGACTTCACAACACCATATAAATTTACAATTACACCTTTTCGTAACTTTCTTCTCCTGCTTCCTCACTCGGAATCCACAAGACCGGCATAAATTTCGACAACTTTTCCGTTCCGCCATCGATGCGGACGTGGTCCTGGAGCAGGTCCTGCCTCTGGTTCCAGGCCAACCTAATCCAAAAAATCAACAAACCACCAAAAAAAAACGCAACAACTCACCAGTCGAATTATTACTCAGACAAAAATCTGGCGATTTTTCCAAATAAAGCAGATTGGGTAAAACATCTCCAGCCGATTCCAGCGGCATATGTCTGGCGGAGTTGCCCAAAGTCAGAGCCCCTTGAACTCTCTCAAAACTGATCATAATTGCTCTATCGTAGCGTTCCCGGAGTTGTTTGGCGATTTCCGGAAATGTGGGCATCTGCATCCAGCAGGTTTGGAAGGAACAACTCCCGGAAACGCCGTGACATTTGCAAGTTTTCAACATTTTTTCGCGAATTATCTACGATTGAAAATAACTAAGTTGGAATAGTTTTTGAACAAATTTACTTACTTCGCGTCCAATTCTGTTATTGTGACGATTGATAAAGGCTTGAGCATCGCTGCTTTCTTCGTTATCTTCAAGTAGCTTCAAGACGAGTTCTTCACCAAAACTTGAATCGTCGGAACAACCGCCCCACGTCCAATCCCGTTCTAAATTTTTCGTTTTTGCCTCTTGGTAGATGTTTTTCCGTAGTTTGGGGTCACAACCACAACCTTTGATCACGCCTTGGGAACAATCCCGAGTGATTGAATAAATAATCCCTGCTGTTATGATCGCGTTAGTGTATGCCTTTTCCTTGGTTGCTAAATGATTATTTTGGCGAGAAAAAGCAGACTGTGGACAATTCCACCGATCCCATTTGAAAACATTTCTGCATTCGTCCATTGCCATTTGGGCACCGTTTGCCACACTTTCGATAATAACAGGGTTAAGGTCCTGCTAAAATAAAAAAATGTGAACCAAGTTGCAAAAAATTTAAAACTGACTTACATTGAATTGGAGTATTGTTTTGGATTTGAAGAGACTGTTGATGGTGGTCGACCAACATGACGAAACGTTGATTGAAAGTAGGAAAGTTACGACGAGAGGGAAAATTTTTGTGGACATTTTGGTGTTGTCGTGACAAATGTATGAATGAATGAAATTTGTGAATGACCACTTTAGGTTGATTCATGGTCACAATAGAGGGGTGAGTTTTAAACAGGGTGTAAAGTGGGGATGATTACCGACAAAGAGACCGCTCTTTGGTACCTGCCGTATAATGAACGGAAGGTGTCAGTGTTGGGACCTGTTGCACGCTTTTGCCGTCTCGCACTAAATGATCAGTGCAATTGTTGTGCTGTCTTAGATTTTTGAAACAAATTCAAAAAGCTCAACATTTAGGTTCTACATATATCACAAATTAAATTTTTGTTAGTAATTAAATTTCTTGCAATAAATTTGGAACGCAATTCAGGGATTTTTACGGTTTTCCAAAAGTTAATGAAAACAAAGTATACTGTTTTTCTTAACATAATTCAGGTTTCTACGTCAAATCTTTCGCGTTTTCAATTGGTGTGTTTGACTTTAGTATTTTGATTCGAGTTTATTATTTTCATATTAATTAACTGCACGTCCACA
This sequence comes from Tribolium castaneum, assembly GCF_031307605.1. Taxonomy (NCBI): domain Eukaryota; kingdom Metazoa; phylum Arthropoda; class Insecta; order Coleoptera; family Tenebrionidae; genus Tribolium; species Tribolium castaneum. The sequence continues at coordinate 17,518,930 of NC_087400.1, forward strand.
TTTTTCTTGCATTTGCTTAAAAACGAAAATACAAAAACCTCGTGTTTTGTTAAAATGATTCACTACGATGCGAATCAAATAATAAAATAAAAATAAGAAAATATAATAAAAAAACTAAAAACTGTATAAAATGAAAACACTGAAACCAATGAAAAACTAAGGAAACTATTCACTTCAAAATCATGAAATATCAGAAACTTGTATTGTGTGTGAACCGCAAATTATATTTCTAACAGAGACCAGAAAATCTAACTTTGACCGCTCGTTTGACCATAAATCCGAAAATACAAAATGTGAAAATTTCATTTGAGCTTTACTTTTTTAACATTTTGAGTTTTTTATTTGTTAACTAAGATTTTAATTTTTTTATTTATTCAATTCAAAACTTTTAATCTCTAATTAGATATGTTTCTTTCAGTTACAATTTTGATACCTTTGAATTTTTAGTTTTTAGCAGCAATTCTGTTCAGTTTTTGCTTTAATTTAATTTATTTCTGGAGGTGTTTGCTGCTTCCAGTTCTTTTTCATTCAGATTTATTCGAGTTTTTTTTTAATTTTAAAGTTTTTCTGCTTAACAAGGTTTTTTTAGGTTTTGAATTTGTACCCATTGGAATCTCAATTTATTTACTTACAAAAATTAATATTAATTGCTATAAACTTTAAAAAAAAAATTAAAAACATAAAAAACTTGAAAAAATCAAAACAAGTATGCGTACCTAGAAAAAACCTACACATTCTAAAATCATTATAACTAGTATCATCGGTATCTTGACCAAAACCTTTCCAATTAAAAATTTTACCATCACCCCAAACTGCAAATCGAATGCAATTGTAAAAATTTTCAGTGAAATAAGGGTCAAAAATTTGAATTTAGATGTCAAAGTTTCAAGTATGCTTTTGGCTTGACCTCACTTATTTATTGAGTGTTTAGAACAAGTTCGGGCTTTAAGTTTTTGAATATACATATTAATTATCATGATTTATATTTTGATTCCCAGTTTTTCTAGAATATGATATTTTTCATTCAATTTTGACGGTTTAAAATGACTGTTAATTCCATAACAATAGTCAAAAGTAGGTTATAATTCACTAGTAAACTTTTATGGATTTTATTCTAGTAATAAAATACACAAAAATGGACGCAGTCTACATGATTGTTCTAGACCAGTGTTTCCCAACCGGTGGGTCGCGAACTTCCGGGGGTTCACGATGTGTATAAAGGGGGTCCACCAAAGAAAATATTGTAATACCAGAATTTTATAAAATGGCTAACGTAAAAAATTACAAAATAATAAATTTAACACACGAAATTGGTTGAAGCTCATTGTCTCTGTGGACCATTAATTGTTTTTGTTTAGTGTTTTTGTCCCAAAAAAATTCTTAAAAAAATTAATTATGTTTACATGTTCAAGATTCATCAAAATTTAGACGTTTACGAATTGTAGATGAACTTCTGTTTGTTGAATGCGTTTTTATCAACACCTGAAGACATATATTACCATTTTGTTTATGAAAACAGAACTCATCCGTTTTCTGTAATTTAACCTAAAATGGGCTTGAAGTTATAGCTAAAGTTCTAAATTCTTCTCCAGACTTAGTTTCAAAATAAAATTGGCACTTTTTTATTCCATCGTATCATTTAATTCTTCTCTGACACATGATTATTTTGCATTTTTGTTATTTGTTAAAAATTGGAGAATTGGAGAATAAAAATTGGAGTTAGTAACGCACTTTTTTTCTTCGCATTTATATCAAAAACAGTTTTATGATACGAAACTTGACTCTGTTTCTGTATTTTCGTGTCTATATTTTTATCTAGGGTTTTTTTGCCAACATTAATGACATATTTTCAAAATAAATCAAACACTGGGCCCATTTTTTTTTACTAAAATTCCTCGGAATGAATTGACTATGGTGCCAACGTTAAAACTATTTAACATCTCTGTTTAAAGAATATCCCTTGTAAAAGTATTTACTGTAATCTGTTCCTAATTTTAAAATAAAAAAATATTAAAATTAGGTATTAAATTATTCGTTTTTTTTTTTTAATTCGTATTCATTAACATTCATTCACTTCATAATGTGCAACAAAAAAACAAATGTCCTATCAATTTTTTTAAAGCTGTACAAAGGGTTCGCCAATTTCTGTCGGATGTTAGAAGGGTTCGCAAGGTGAAAAAGGTTGGGAACTACTGTTCTAGATTGATTAATGTGATTTGAATGTACAGCGTGAATTTCAATAAATATGCAACCAATAATACTGATTCCAGCTGACGAGACCGGTAAGCGTTAAAAAAAATAAATTTGATCCAAGATTACATTGTTGTGGGTAGTGTCAAGTTTGTCTTGACAGTTCTGCTAAAACTTCATTATGGATTATTATTATTTAAAAAATAAAAAACCAGTGATGATTCAATTAATGTTTTTAAAAATTAAACGAAGTTCCAAGTGGTAAGTGCAATTTGTATTTTTGTATCTTAGGACATGTCAGAAGTAACCCACTATTGACTCACCCTGTATTATTCTATTTTTTGTTTAAAATATCGTCAAAATTGAATAGGAACTTACAAGGTCGCTAAAAATTATGGATGTATTTAAATATTGTAAAAACTATTTAAATGTGGTATATGTTCAAAAGTAATTAAATTTGTTCTGGAGATACAATGCTTACTTGATTTTTTTAGATGGTAAAAAGCGTAATATTTTTACGAAAAGCATTTTTTCTGAGTTTTGTGATATAACACATGCATACCTTAAATAACAAAAAATATCGAACAAATAAAATCTTGTTAGTTTTGCAAATGTTGTTGTTATCTAACGTTAGCTCTTTGTCGCCTGAACTTTCATCAAAAAATAAATAAGTACAACAGCCATTCCATTTTAACTTACGGGATACTTTACACAAATTTTTAGATTTTATTTTTAGTTTTTGCGAACAGTATCAGTAGTAAGATTACGGACAATCATTCAAGATAATATTAAAAAAACAAATTTAACGAAAAGCCAAAATAACTCATTTCGAAACATATTTAAAAATTTTTGTCTTTCAAAAGTAGGCAATTTTAGTAGAAAAATAAATTTGCGAAAAAAATTTCACACACCTTAAAAGATTTCGCAGATCACTTTGTGGTATTAGTTGGAACTCGATTCATGAAATTTTTCTATAAATTAAACCTTTTTACAAAGACGACTAAAATAGAAAATAAGCTAAAAACTCATTGACTTAACATAATCTCGTAAAATATTCGAGTTTGTTTTATAAAAAATAAGCTGAGTTTGCAACTTCTGGCTTCAATTCAAGAAAATCAAGAAGTTCTGATAAACGAAACAATTTCGCATTACTCATTTTTAAACTCTCACATTTAGAATTTCATTTTGCATCAAGACCTGGAAAAGAGTAGGCTACACGTGTTGGACGATTTTTACGCATGAGTTCAAGGTTACGTTAAACCTGTAATTTATGAATGATTATAATAAGAAAAAGTTGTATTTTTTATGACAGAGTGCACCAAAAGCTGAATTTTTTATTTTAATCAGCTAATTTACAGTTGTTTGTAATTTACCGTTCAATCGCGTCTTCGTTCAAAATTCCCAATACAATCTTCACCGAAACAATCGCAGACAGTTCTATAATTTACAAGACATATTTTCCTCTCTGTTATGACCCTCTCTAAATCCTCTTACCCTACCTGTTTCACTCATAAAACTCCCCGTAATAAAATTCATGAATGCAAATATCCAAGCCTACAAATCTATAATCCTATTTCGTAATTTGCTTGTCGTTACATGTTTCCGGCGGCGGTTGGATTTGTGAAATTCTTTTGCGAAAGAGACGACCCCTGAGGAGAGGCTCTGAACGGATTATTTTAATCTCATTCATTGGGGTTTTCCGGCCAGTTGTTCCACCAAGTAGTATTTAAACAATAATTCAAGTGTGAAAAAATGGAACAATCTTTGGGAGGTCCAATTCCGAAAACTTTTTATTGATGGAATTGTTTTATGGACTGAGAAGAGGCGAATTACAGGTAGTGAGATGACTGAGAAACAGGAAATGATCTGTTTTATTGAGTCCATAAAAAGGAAGGTTGTTGTAAGGTGTTTAACTTTTACTTAGGTACAATAAATATATCACAGAAGGGTTTGTTAATTCATTGCTAATTACAATTCACGTTTCTTTCTTCGTTTTCTTTGGTAACCGTAATTTTGTTGTGCCAAATCGTGGTGGTGTGATTGTTGGACGTTAACATTATGACTGAATAAACCACCACCGTTGTTTAACATGTTTTTCAAAAAAGTGACAAACCCGAAAAGTATAGCAAGTTTTCCCAAAAACATACTTTTGAGTAGCATAAACTTCATCGACATCAACATCATTGGAAGTAAAGTGGTTTGAACCATAAATGGCATTACCATCATTGGTAAAATCTTCGACATCATATCGTCTTGTTGCTTTTTTCGCCCTTCTACAATCCCAATTAATTCGGGTCTAATTAACATTCAAACTCACCTTCTTCAATGGTTCCGGTCTGAATTTGACGGCAATTAATTTGAAAGGCACTAATAATTAACAGCAACGTAGTCACAAAATTCATTTTTGTTGTTTTCTACGAGCACATGTTGTTGATGCAAAGAGAGTTTGATATAAAATGAATCCCACGATGCAATTTCTCTAACCCGTTCCGCACGACTTGTTGTTCTGGTTTTGAATATACAGTTTAAATGGATGTCTTTAAGTATAACTCTGAATATTTTAATGCAATTAACCAGCGCTGGTGTAACACTTTTTGGCACACTTTATTTTGGAAGAGACGAATGCTTGGCAAAAAATGCGCGACAGTTAATATGTTTCGTGTTACCTTAATTTAGGCTCAAAATTTTTTTATCCGACAGAGGGTCACTCAACCCATATTTTATTATTATGCAAATAAACAAGAGACACATTAAAGTTAAATATTTTATACACTGTGGTGTTTACACACAAATAAAAAAAATGTGATCTAAAATAAAAAAAATAGAGAGGGAACAGAGATTTCTTTATGTCATGAATGAAAGCGGTATCATTTTCAGAGACTGAATTTTTACCTAACCCTTCTGAATGTTGGTTCTAGATAGATTTTATATTTTATCATTACTATTTTATTAACAATCTCATTGAAACCTTTAGTTGTAATTATTTTGCTAATGCCGATGACGTTAAAATCTATAAATGTGTTAACAATGCTATTGGTACAAAGTTCTTACAGGAAAATTGAAATAAACTTGTCGAATGGTGCAATTTAAACAAATGAAAACTCTATATATCAAAATGTATTTTTATGTCTTACAGTCGTAAAAAAAATCTACCAGTCTTCTATTATTATATTTTCAATTCTTATCTTACAAAAGTTCTAACTGTGCGAGATCATTGCGCCATATTTGATTGTAAATTAACTTTCATAGACCATCTGACTTGGTTAAGGGCAAGAATTCCTCTATTTAGCATCTAAATGGGAAACAGTCATTTGATGTCACATATTTCATGTCAACTGGCGAGGAGAGGGTCTATCAGTAGCGCGCAATAATTTATAATTTATTTGTCCATCCGGGTTAGAGAAATTACATTTTTTTAAACTGATCCTTTGCAATTGACTTCATCATGAAAAAGATGTTTTTGTGAAAATTTTTGAAAAATTTTGTGTTTACGTCGTCATATCTCCCTTCTGGATAAAGCTAAAACTTCATTTTTTTACACAAGATTGTTCAATGAATGTGGATTCTAACGAATAGACACAAGTTTTAGTATTGACAAAATAAAAATAACAAAATTGCAGTTTTCTTGTTACGTTTCTTTTGTGTAGTGAAATATTCGAGATGCTAGAAATTTTTTAACCTATACATAATCGAGACGAAATGAAGCTACTAGATTAGATACGTTTTTGGTGTAAGAATCATTTCGATATCTTTAACACTCACCAATTTATTGAAATTTGAAATGCGCTTGAAGTGGTATTGCAGCGTATTTTTCTTTGTACACGTAGTGTTGCCCAATTTTCTCAGTTTTCTTTTCTTAAAACTAAAAGTTATCTATTTACGTTAAAAACTACATTCATTGAGCAATCTTTTGCAAAAAAGAGAAGTTTCTAGTTTTATTCAGAAGGAAGATATAACGATGTAAATGAAAAATTTGACCAATTATAAGTTTTTAAAGAATTTTTACAAAAATGTCTTTTTCATGATAAAGGCAACTCCAAATCGAGAAACTAAATTTGGATTCGAATTCAGCAGAAAATTGTACACAAGAATAAGTGTTTAGTAAACGAGTCCGTTTTTAAAGTAAGTGCTCCCCGGCCATACCCACGGAAATGAATGGGTACAAATTAAATGCACAGTATTTTATTTAAAAGACAAGTATTTTTGATCATTAGAAATAATAAATGCACAGTAAAAATAATAAATGCACAGTAAAAATAATAGATACAAAATAAAAATAATAAATGCACAGTAAATAATAGCCTCTTAAAACTAGAGAGTTTTGCGTTTTCGAGTTTAATCGTTCTAGGGGTATGTTTCCTTTTAGTTCGCTGAGGCGAAGCCTCAGCCTGCAACTGAAACTAAATACTGTGCATATACGTTTTTTTTACTTGGCTAATTTTAATAAAATACTGTGCGTGGTTTACTTGTCATGTAAATTTATTACTGTGCAAAAATGAATTAAATACTGATCATTTATTATTTTTTACAGATCACAATCGAATTTATTACTCATTGCTTTATCACTACTCAAAATGAATGTACGACACTGATTTGAAGCGAGCGCAAGTTTGTTTTAAGATTTTTACGAGTTAAGGATTGACAATTTCAAGTTAAAACAAAAGCACCTTTATTCCCAAGAGTCTATTACAGGCCCAAAAGTAATTTATTTTCTCTTTAACACATAATGTTTGATGGGAAATAATGTTCAAAGTATACCAAATTTTTTTTCAGTTTTCAGGAATTATTTCTGAACTAAATAAGCACCTACAGCATTTTAAAACACGTTTGCACCTACAGCTCACACAGAGGAACATATCCTGTAAATAACTTTCAAAAACGTTACTTACAACGGCTGTAAGACTACGAGGAAAATGGCTGAAATTCGACGCTTTTTAGCGTGGGTATTCTCCCTCTTAAGTGGTTTCTGATTTTGTAAGTGACACTGAGAGAGTTTATCATAACTTGTTAAAATTTCTTAGGTGTCTTTAGTACGAAGTTCATGACAAAATTGCCTTTGTACAGTTTACACTTATACACCTATTTTAGTTTTTAGTCCACAGTGTAAGAAAAATGTAAGTTTCAGATGTTCTAATGACATTCTTTATTAAAAAAATATTGAATGGGTAGGTACTAATTTGAGAAAATTCTGCCATGATTTATTTGATGTCATGCGTGACTTTAATAAGAATATTACATGAAGAAAAAAGCGCAAATGTCTCATTATTACCTACTCTGTTTTAAATTACGAGTAGGTACATTATTATTTATTCCGTAAATAGTTAATGATAGTAGGATGTTTCAAAGAATAAAATCTATGTCACTAATGGGATAATCCTTTAGCTTCCTGTTACAGCAGTCAAGCACTTTATGGGTTAATTAATTATTAGACTCAATTAACAAACGTGATGTTTGCTGTACGTAAATAAATTATTCACCGCCTCACAGAATGAATTTCGAATATCTACTGGATTCTTTATGTAGCTTTATTAAAATTAATATTCATTAAATATAGAATTTAAAACACTATGAAAATGGCTCGAAATGTAATATTTAGTTCTATACATGTTAAAAGGATAAGCAAGTACGTATTTAGGTAAACAGAAATTTTTGTGAGAATGCCACAATTTGCAAATAAAAATGTAGAATATCTGCGCACATTAAACACAAAAGAAAACAACACGGCGCCACCTGCCGACGAATAGAAAATGAGGTACGCGAAGAAGTCAAGTTCCAGTTTAAAAAAACAAATAAACAGACTACAGAGGTGGCGTTTTTACTTTATCTTTTTCATAAATGTTTCTGTAAGTCTACAATATAACAAAGCTAATCAAGAATTAGGTATTAAATTTACAATTTAAAAAAAACATAATGTTGCCACACTATAACTATTTGAAATTTTTGTACTAATGTTAGCAATAAAAAAAATTGAAGGAGAAATATCGGAGAGATAGATGAAAAGTGTTTTACGTATTATATTATATATTAAAAATTTGATTATTTTTCAAGAACAACTTTTTTAAAAATTCCTTTAGGTTTTCGAGTAATTAGAATTTTTTTTTTCAATTGGCACCCTACCACGGCGATTTTTTTGGTATAAGTTTATGCTCTAAAAATAATTTCTACTTTAATAAAATTAATGTTAAACCAGTGTTTTTTTTTTATAAATTATTGAAATTGCGGCCCGAACTCATTACGAAGATTTTTCGAATTTGGCTGAAGTGGTTGTATCCATGGATGTTTTTAATCCACTAATTTGATTCGTCAAATTGTTCACAAATACAAACATCCATGGATACTACCAATTCGGCCAAGTTCGAAAAACCTTCGTAACGAGCTCGGAGTGCAACTTTAATCATTTAATTTATTTATTAATAATTAATTATTAACTAATTAATTAATATTATTTATTTTAAATGAACCACTGATTTAACTACAATATTATTAAATTAGAAGTAATTTCTAGAGCATGGTCAAATTATTTTAATAACTAGAAAACTAAAATAAATTTCGAAAAATTTTATTCTTAAAAAATTATCACATTTTTAAAGTACTTGATGATGTACTAATTGTTTTTTTCGTAAAGCACATAGTTTAGGCACAAAACGCTTAGTTCCATACTTTTGCCCAACGCTGTATATTATACAGTTTAAAGTAACGCATAAAATTCGTAATTCTTTTATTTAAAAAAATAAAAAAATGCAAATACAGGTAACTTAGCATTTTAATCTAGCTCAAATGTGACGTAAGTCTGGATCAGTTATGGCGGCCAATATGGTGGCGCCATGAAGTCATCACAGAATTCTTTATATGGAATTTATAATGGGCCTTTACAACTGTGCTATTTATTTCGAATGTGGATGGGGCGAACACAAAAAAAATCTAATTAGTCTTAAGTAAAGTATAAATTATCCGCTATAACTGATCCAGTTATATCAGAATACTGAGCTCCTTTAAAATACTTACACCTGTTTGTGAATTTTTATTTTATTAAAAAAATTACAAAAATATGTATTTTATTAGAAGAATTTTCAAAAACTTTTTTGCGTTCGGTTCACCCATATTCAAAATAAGTAGCACAGTTGTAAACGCCTATTAGTAGACCTTCTAATATCCAAAAAAAAGGTACGGTTTCATTTAAAAAAATTTTTGATGACGTCATGGCGCCGCCATATTGGCCGCCTTGACTTATCCAGTTAGGTCAAATTTGAGCTGAAATAAAATGCTAAGTACCTGTTTTTGCATTTTTCATATTTTTGAAAAATAAAAGAATTAGGAATTTTATGCTTTACTTTAAACTTATATGTATATTAGCTATCTCAAACCTATAAAAATGCCAACGTCGCATTTTCTCTCAAAATTAGCTGTTATAAATTATTCATGCACAAGAAAATAATAGTAAACGTAATTTATACTTTCAATGAGAGATCTAATCAATAACAGTTTTACAGTTTTATCAATCTTATTTAAAAAAAATAATTCCGTAAAAATGCGACGTTGGCGTTTTTATAGTTTGGAAACAGCTAATAATGTACCTACATAAATTTAAAATAAATTGATTGGAAGTTTAGAAAAACGTCACTAAATTAACCCTAATCAAATGTCAATATAACAGACCACGTGACCAAGTTGAGCCAATGAGTGCACAGTTTCACGAAATAATCATGCATTAATTTTTAACAGTGAATTAATTTAATGTAGGTATCATTTTAAGACCTACAAATAAATTATAAAAAATCCCATTCGTTTCAGAAGGTTCTGAAACATAACATACTCAAATATAATTCAAAAGCCAAAACGACAAAATGCTAGGAACATCATTGTCGATATAATTACTTTACTGAATTATTTACTAGTTTGGAGTTTTGTTTGATTGTAGCTTATTTAAGTTAGAACCATTAGTAAAATCAGTTTATTGATTTGACGATAAAAGATATTGTGTTTCATATTCCAAATTATCGACAATTTGGTATGCACGAGGGGTATTTTAGCAAACTACTCCCTGAGAAAATTTTAAATGATACAAACAAACAAAATTATTTGTTAATTGACCGTAGTTAGCCAAAAATGAAATATTGCAGTTTTGTGATAGACTTAAATTTTTCGAACAAACAATCGGTTATAAAACACCCAAAACAAACTCACCAGTACAGTTTGGTGTTTGAAATAATTCATTTTTGCGATTTTCTTGCAAAAATAGATTTAAGTAAGTCTATAATATAAGGTCTATGTTTGCTGAGTGTAACAAAGCAGTTGCACATATTTACACACATACTTATACATCACTAGATACAACTTAAATTTACATAAACGCTAGAATTAAAAGCATCCTAATGTCTACGAATTCCTTATTCACATTCACAAGAAACAAACATATTAGTCAAATTGCTCAAGTGAGCTTGAAAAGTTGCAGTAAAAATTATTTCAAAGAATTTCCTTAAAAACATGTCTTTTTATTAAGATATGTAAAAAATGCTATTTTGAGAACTTTAGTATGAGTATGAGTATGAGAATAGACCTATAGCTAATGAATTTCTCATTCCCAAAAAAAGTTACTATTAAACAAAAGTATAGGAAATATTAAATATACAGATCGATGCAGAATTAAATTCTCTAACATTTAGTGAAATAAAACTTTTGACAATTCATTTGAAAAAAATCAGTTATGGGTGCTTAAAGTTCTGCAAACTTAACTTTAAAAATTTGGAGTTTGTTATTCTTTTTTAGAATTTTGAAAACACTAAAGGAGAGATCTAGGCTTCCTTTTTCAAATAAGCTGAAAAATATTTCCAAATTTTTAAAAGTGGCGGTTATTCATTTTTGAACTAAAATCCAAAAAAAAAATTAAAAATCATAAATATTTCGTAAACGGCTAAATTTCGGTATAGGAGAAGGTTACGAAAACTAACTTAAAATAACTAGTAATTCAAAAACGCATTAAAAAAATATAGCATTCCATTTAAAATAAGGAAGTTGATAGCGACTTCCGGTATAACCGAAAGCGCTGCCATCTTGAAAATATTTTCATTAAGCAGAACTTAAAAGATTATGGTTGTACACAAATTTTCAGATGACTACCATTATTAGAACTTTCAGTACTTTTAATGTGGGGTTTAGACGGAATAGCCTATATTACAAGATCTTGGTAAACAACGCTTAAAAATGACAAAAACAAAAATAAATCAAGATTTTGTCGGTTTCACTAGATTCAGGTCGTTTTTTAAGAATTTCTTTTCAAGAAGTAGAAAAAATGGCATTTTTATTTTTCTCAAGTCTTTAAAGCGAAATTTCAAAGTTTAGGAATATTTTTATATTTCGCTACAATAAAACAAAAAAATACAAAATTAAGTCGTCAATTTTCACATAATACTCACGTTTTTATCTCGATTTTTGATCGTGGTCATCCTCAGGTGAATATAAACTGTGAAAATAGAATTACATTCTCACCTGAGAATGACCAAATTGTGTTTGAAAAGCGTAGTTTCAAATAAAAATTTGGTGTGTCGGATTTTTAAACTTGGTTGTATTTATTTTCCATGTCAAGAAAATCCAACAAAAAGTAGGGTGTTTAACATAGTTTTACGAGGCCTGCGCCTGTACAATGCCACCAACAATACATATTCCCATACAAATTCGATTACAAATTTTGAAAAATTAGGTAGTCATCTCTTCTTTGTTCACACCTTCAAAAAATTACGTTTCTGGTTAGATAGAGAGTAAAATAAATAGATTACAATCATGTTCATTCTGTTTCTTGATAGAACACTCAACAATTGTTTCTGAAAATCTGCAATAATTAATGAATATCAATAAACCAGTCATTAATTTGACAACTACTGTGATGGATTACCAAAAATTAAATAATTAAATGTAAATTTTTTGAATCTAGAATTATGTGATTGTGTGTATTTAGTGACTTTTCAACAGGTTCGTTTAAGCAAAAAATATCTTTGAGTTTGACAGTCACCATTTTAAATAAATTTTGGCTTGCATTCTCATTATTGTTGGGCTCGTTACCATCTCTACCACTCTGAATTTTTGACGATATCAGTGTCTCATCTAACCTTAATCCTTGTCTTTTCTTTTTACTTTCCATTTTAACAAAAAGTTCGTTCGGACCCCACATAAATAATTATAAATTCATTGTAGAAAAGGTTTATTTACAAAATAGTACATTTATACAAGAATCCCTAATTGCAACAAGAGCAACAGCAAAGATTTAACACCAGATTTAAGTTTTCAAAGAAAACAGTCATCGTACTCATGAAGTACACATAAATAAATTAAACAAATAAATTAATTATCTCTAACACGATTAGCATTAGCTAGCTGAAAGTGCGTTTCTTTCCATTAACATAAGCTCCATATTCTTCTTCCCCGTTATACCCGTAATGAGCCATCGACATATCACTTAATTGGATATTGTGCGTATAAACACCACCTTCTCCACTCGACCTATTTCTAAACATATTCAAAATCAACAAAATTACAGCTAGTTTTCCGATAAAGGCACTTTTCATAAGCATAAACTTCAAAGACACCAACATCATTGGAATCATAGCGGTCGAAACCATAAAAGGGATCACCATCAAGGGCAAAATTTTGCTCATCATATCATTTTTTTCTTCCTTTTTCCGCGCCTCTGCAAAATTTTATTAACTAAAAGTTAAAAAAAAAGTAATCACCTGTACCAATTAAAGCATGGCCTGCTTCCTCTTTGGTTTGATTAAATAAAGTAATACTGTTTTCTCTTTTCACTTGATCGATAAACGCACAATTAATGACAGTAATCACACAGAATAGTGCAACCGCATGCATCAGCATGATGTACGATAACTAAACTAACTTTTCCAACAGGTTTAACCATAGTTACATGTTCGCAGCGAAGGCGGTTTGAGACTGAAGTGACGATCGAGAGCGCGATACAACTCGATGCTGTTCCAATTTTGAAAAACGTTCACTTACACGCACTCGGTTCCCGGAATGTTGAAGACGAATATTATGTGGGTCGATTTTTTAAAATACTGTGTTATTATTTCTGTTGTAAGACAGTTTTATACATGATGTACTGGAAAACGATGTAAATTAGTTCCAGTTTTTTATCAATTAACTAACTGACGTCAGATTAGTGAACAGTTACGCGTTCTCTTTCTAAATTTCTAATTAGCGCACCGAACAACGAAATTTGGTGTAAAAAAACTCAATGAGATTTTGTTGAGTGAGCACAAAATTATGCCGAAAGGAGAAAACTGTGACACTTTATTCACGGCGATTTAACCAATTTGAAATGATAATGGTATTGTTTTACGGTAATTTGTAGTTTTCGTGAAAATTGTTTCTATGATATTATTATTTTGTTTAGTGAGACTTGAATAAAAGTATTAAAATTTGATATCATGTATCTATGAGAAAAAAGATCACATTTGAACTTGGCATTGGAATATTTAAATTTTTATAAGATTAAATATGAATTTTTACATTATTATACATCATACAGGGTGAATCATTAATGGCTTGCTCTATTGCACCTACACTGTCAAAGATATCAAAATGAATCAAACGGCACTGCAAATGGGAAGTCAAAGAGCACGTTCTAAAATTATTTTTGGCACCCCTTGTATATTTGTACATATTCAAATTTTGACTTTTTTCTTCATAAATCAGTTTAGTTTTTGCAATTTGCTTTAATCTTTTAGATGCACTAAAAAGTAAAAAACAATGTTTTTCTATCAGAGGAGAATATTAGGATTTTAAAATTTATAAAAGCTTTGGACATTACCATGCTGTGACACATTCATTTGATAAATTTTGAAGGACCATAACTTGATTTTTTTAAATAGCACTGCCTGTATTTCATTACTGGATATTATTTAATATCTCATTTTACATCTTTTTTACCTCTTAATTGATAGTTTTTGAGATAACTCGTTTTTTCTGAAGAATGTACATAACATCCCTCATACTATTGTAATTTTCGAGTGCTTTAGTCATTTTTCAGAATATTTTAATAATATGTTGAAAAAACTGATATTTTATTCCAGACACAAAAAATTTCTTGTTAAAATCATGAAAAAAAGGTAAAAATGACACAATTTTTGATCAAATGTTATATTTTTCGATTTATTTTTGAGAAAAAAGGACTTAAAGTAATTTTTGGGCTAGTTCTACCAAAATTATTGACTCTTACTCGCGTAAGACAAAGCCAGTTGTTATACATAACTGTCGGTTTAATTTGGTATTTTTTCAATTTATTGCATTGAAAAATAAGTTCAAATAATTGTGTAATTTTCGACTTTAGTTGATTAAGACAGATACAGAGAACTGTCAAAATAATCAATAAAACATGTATTCAGTCAATTATACAATTTCAAAAAATAGTTCATGGATTAATACGAAACAAAAAGCAAAATAATTAGAAATTATCTGCATACAAAACTACAAATTGTTTACTTACTTTTTCTGTATGCTGATTTGATAAATGGGTGCCAAACGTACTGTACAGATCGGAAGAAATAATACATGATTTAACAACCTCAATGTAAATATGCATGCAAAAATTGAATTCGATACTCTTAATAACAAGTAAAAACAAATTTTGAAAAATTTCTTTGGAAATGACACTTTTCAAATTTACCGATTTCAAAATTTAAGAAACCCATGCTGACAATTGGAGAGAAAGTTGTTGGATACGAGATAGTTGTAAAGACGATTGTACAATAACCTTTCAAACACCTTAGAAAACGCTGGTAAAAGAGATATAGGACGGTAGTTGTTGATATCTGCTCTGGATCCTTAAGATTAAGTATTAAGAGTTCCTATAGCAACCGTTTAGTTCGAATAATGAAAACTGAGAACCTAAGTCTGTCCCCTTAAAAAGCATAGAGCTTTGTGAAATAAACAAATTATTAAATCAGATTAAATTTATTCTTGTGATTTTTAGGTATGCTTTTTAATAGAGCTTGTTCAAGAAGCAAGTATTAAGAAGCTACAACTGTGGTTAAACAACATAAAGATCGAAGTAATTTTGTCAATTTTATGCATGTAAGAACAAGATCTCCAGAAATACAAAAATAATAATGTTTTTCTATCAGAGAAGAATATTTTTGCTTACAAATTAGAATTTTAAAAATTATAAAAGCTTTGGGAACAGTACTAATTTAAGAAAGTAATTTTGTAATGCCGTTTTGTTATGACTTATGACTTATGACCATTCCCAAAGCTTTTATAAATTTTGAAATCCTAACTTGTAAGCAAAAATATTCTCCTCTGATAGAAAAACATTATTTTTTACTTTTTAGTGCATATTCTAAATAAAAGCTTTTTTCTAGTATTAAAAAAATAAAAAAAACGGTAAGATTAAAATTTTGTAAATCTAAAAGACTGAAAAAGTGATAAATTAAAAAATTATAATACAGAAAAGTAAGAACACTAAGGAATTAGAAAACTGAAATATAAAACAGTAAAATGAAAAACTGAAGAATTTAGAAAATGAATATGAAATACAGTGTGAGTCAATTTGTGAGTGAATTTTTCCGCGAGAAGATTCGCTGTGGTATTTTCTACTGTATATTTGTACATATTTAAATTTGTACTTTTTTAGGCTTTATTAGTTTAGTTTTTGCAATTTGCTTTAACCGTTCAAAAATTATTTAATTTTTTCTACAATTTTGTGCGTCTGGGGGCAAATATTAAAAAATCGCAATGCGCTTGGAAACAGTGCTCAATTTTAGAAAGTAATTCTGTAATGCTGTATTGTTATGACTTATGACTAGGGTGAGGAATTTTCACGGGGAAGCCATGACACTACAATCAACCAGCTGACTCGTGGCAGCGCAATTTGCTACAAGTTGTACAACTCCCTATAATCCACAAGGAAATGGACAAGTAGAAAGGTATAATGGCATCATTTGGAAAACAGTATCATTAGCATTAAAATCTCGATATTTAAAATCCTCTCAGTGGGAAGTGGTGTTACATGATGCGCTTCATTTTATTCGTTCATTGCTGTGTACTGCTATCAACACTACTCCACGTGAGCGTATGTATGTTCAATCATCCGCGAAGATCTGCACATGGATCGTCAATTCCAACTTGGCTATCTTCCCCCAGTACAGTGTTGATGAAAAGAAATAATCGAGCCAGCAAATATGAACCACTCGTTGAAGAGGACAAGATCAAATTATGTGTTAACTGAAGAAATCAAGTTAAACATTTTATGTTATGCAGAAAAAAACCCGATGTCTTCATTAAGAATTATGAGCAACAATTTTGGAATTTCGTATTCTTTGGTTAGAAAAGTGTTGAAAGAATTTAAATATAAACCGTATAAATTTACAAATCATCAGCTATGCAACGAAGATAAAATTAAAAGAACCGATCTTTGTGAAAGAATGTTCAATAATTTATTAAATGAAAATGAAGAAATATTGGAAAAAATAGTATTTACAGACGAAGCATCATTTGAACTTGATGGTGAAGTAAATTGTCAAAATTATCGGTAATTCACTTATTCGTCCATATCCTTTTCCTTTATTATTCTGTTTTTTACAGATACTCAATTTAAGAAAGTAATTTTGTAATGCTATATTGTTATGACTTATGACCGTTTCCAACGTTTTTATAAATTTTAAAATAAGCTAAAACTTCAAAACCCTATTTAACCCATTTAGGGGGCATTTAACCACATAAAATTGCATTGTCACGCAGATTAAGTAAGTATGCAAAAATTCAATTCATTACAATAACTTTCAAATTTGGCTCCAAAAATATGAAAAAGACAGACAGACAACAAATCAAGTTAAATAAAAGCTTTTAATAAATGGACCGTTATTGTTTCTGTGCACTAAAGTGAAGCGAAATAAATTATTAAATTAAATCCTTCACAGTACCATTTACTATAATTAAAAGAATAAAATAACATCAATTTAGATTTAGCTGATTTTTCAGCTAGCTATACCAAAATTTATAAATAAGAAATAAGCTTAAATACTCGCAAAAAATCATTGCATTTTAGATGGAAAATAAGCTAAAACTTTAAACGCTTAATGAAACCAAAAGTCATCTAATTTCCAACTTCAGTTATTGATCAAAACAAAACTAAGACTTTATAGAATGCATTATTTAATACTACAGCTGGTTTTATTAAATGTTCGGAGACAGACGTTTAAAAAATTTAAATTAAATAAACGTAATTTCAAAACTTTGTAGCCTCAGACAACGAGAACACACACTAAGTTTTGTCTTTACATTACTGAATGTTGCCAACTTAATTTTAAAGTTGCAGTCCACTTTGATCAGGAATTTAATTCCACGTATGACTTTTTTCTCGATTTTCACTAATAGTAAAATGTGTCCTGGAATATCATTTTGTATTAAAGAAATAAAAAAATCGTTTCTAAAATAACGCATGTCTGTTTGTCTCGAGGTTTGTCTTAAGAACGACCAAATGTTAATATAACATTATATAATAACATTCCCAAAAAAGTAAAAAACCGCAATGAGAAAAGGAGAAAAAGATAGACCAGTATAAAATTTGAGATCTGTTTTGAAATTCTCGTGGTGAGAAGAAATTATTATTTTGTGGAATTAAAAATCCTAAATTCCAAATTAAACACCAAAATGAAACCAAAATAATGAAAAACATCATCATTTAAATAGGTATAAGTGCCACTGAATTTTTTTGAAAAAATATTAAGCAAAAAACAACCATTATTAGCTCTTTCAAAACTATAAAAACGCCAACGTCGTTTTTTATCGAATTATTTTTTAAAATAAGACTGCTAAAATTGTAAAATAATGTTAATGATTAGATCTCTCATTGAAAATCTACATTACATCAGCTATTACATTTTTTGAAGTGCGGGAATAATTTATAACAGCTAATTTTGAGAGAAAATGCGACGTTGGTGTTTTTATAGTTCTGAAACAGCTAATAATTATTAATTCATTAACATTTTAAAAATTCTTATATTTTTGGTCTTAATTAAAGTTAAATACAATAACAGAAAATTAAATACAAATTGCGGTGTTTTTTACTTTGCAACAATGTCTAGGGACATTTAATAGGTTGCTATCGCTATCGCTGAGATGGAAGCGGTTATTTTTTTTACAATAAGTGACAGTTCTTGTCATTTTTTTGATTGTTTGTCCTGTTACCAACCCATTAGCAAAAAACACTAAATTATAAAAAATATTTATTTTTAATATTTTTTGAGGGATTCGTTACAAAAGATATTGTACCTAACTTGTTTGGAAAGCAATTTCCCACATTTGCACTCGCTACGCTTGTGCAGCAAACAAAGTGCTCATGTGGAAAATTGCACTTTCCAAACTCGTTAGGTAAATAACTATTATGTACTTTAGTACTTGAAAAACCAAAAAATTTAAAAACGTGATATTTGGGGAGTTTTGAATTATCAGCCTATATCGATTGGTTGTACCAGCTTAGCTAACTGCCAATGATTCACAATCTTTGCTAACAAAACTTTACATCCCAACAGTAAATAACAGCAAAAAAACAAAATGTCACCAGATAAGCACAAAACTAAAAAAATGCACAAAACTATCAAAGACAACCAAAATGTCTTGTGGTGTAATTTTTCTAATAATAAACTTATTACTTGCCATTAAAAAAATACTTCTGGATACTCTCATACAAGTTGTGCCAACTTAATTTGACCAACTTTTCTGTCTAGTCCGATAAACATCTAATTGATGGAGAAGAGCAAGAACTAGCCAAATCAAACTTCACAAAATTATATCCTTTGTGGCCACAATAATTGCGAGAAAACATTTCTTGGAAACACAAATTAGTTTGACAAATTTATCATAATTACATCAGTACATGACAAAAAAGAAAAAAAATCCTCCACAGTTCCTTCATGATGTTGTTCCGTAACACAGAAATCAGACGATTCCAAAGTTAGATGTATGTACAAAACCCATCCTCAAAGTAATAAATTTTTGTAGCTAAAGCCAAAGACCCGCTGCATTTTCTCTACGCGTCAACGTTCGGACTTTTCCGAGTGAAACTAGTCCGATTAGTGTCAATTTTCACGCTGGTTTTCCACAGTGTAATAAGCTGTGCGTTTTTTTGCGAAATGTTGTATAGTTTCGACCCGAATCTATTGATTGAATATGGACCAATGATCTTTATTTTTGGCAGCGTATGAGAAATTTGTTGTTATTTTTTTGTACGTATTTTTTTAGGGCGTCATGGCCATCGCTGTCTTTTTTTACATTGAACAGAACGGTAGATTATTATTAAGGCAAAGTGTTGGCCGTCTTTGGAACTTTGACTCGTCTTCAAATTTATACAAAAAGATGAAATTGGAATCAAAGTATATTCTACAAGTCGTCCACTTTAATAATTTTCTAGGAGTGTGTATGGTGTTTTTCCATTTGCCTGCAGGGGGGCAAAGCGATAAAGTTTTCTACGGAATTAATCTATTTCGACGGATTTTACCCCAACATTTGAATTTTTTGAAGCAAATTTATTACTCCACGTTTCCTATTCTCACTTACATGGTGACTGTTAATCCTTATCTTTTGCTGTATGCCTCGTCTCATATGAAGTTTCAAGTTTGTTATGTTAACGAATTGTTGGTAAAAATGACCAAAGATTACAAAGACATTGACTACAACTTGCTAAGAAACGAAAAATATCAAAAAACCGTTACTCTCGGTCTAAAAAATTGCATCCACCGACATGCAATTTTAAAATTGTTTGTATTTTTATGATTCCAGAAACTGGACATTGATTTTTTTTGTAGCATGGACAAAAAATTGAACAAGTTGATTCATTGGCCACTTTTGATTTTGATGGCTTTATCAGTTGTTGCGATAATTTCTCTTCTTTTCATCGCCATTGTTGTAGGTATGGGAAAAAAATTGGAAGAATTGTCCAAAAAATTGTTTCAGACTAGACAAGACGTCCATGTTCCCAGTTTTGGGGCCACTATGATTTTCGGGATTGTGACCAATTCACTTGCTGTATATTCGGGTCAAGAAGTCATAAACGAGGTACAGTTATCATCAAAAAAATGACCCTCAAAACCGCAGCCACTGATCTTTTCGATTTCGGTTAATAGATAATTTGTAAGCTAACCTGTTTGTTGAAATTTATGACTGAAAAGAGTTTAGTCGGACTTTTGCTTTACGACCCGATTGGTGGGGGTGTCATTTTTGTTGATCGTGACTGTACTTTGTTCGTGTGAATTAATTTAGTTTAATCAAATTTTTAGTCTATGAAGTCTCTAAGTTGCGCAGGAACTTCGCGTTGGACTTCTTGGAATTTTTTTAATCGAAAAATGTTGGTTATTTTCATGACCAATGCACAGAAGCCTTTCATACTACAAAGTCCGTTTTTCGTTTGCGAATTTGCGTTTGTGATTAAAGTGAGTTGAGTGGAGTTTTGGCAATTTTGTGATTTTTGTGTCTAGGCTTTGAAGTTTGTTTCGTCGGTTTGTGGACTTTTCTTTGAAGTGGCAAGGAGAAGGGATTTGGGGGAGTTGTAATTTAAATTTCGCGCTTTTTTAGAATATGGCAGTCAAGTGAAAAACCGATTGAAATGAAGCAAAATACTTATAAACTAAAACTTTTACACTAATAAAGATCTTAAGTCCAGAAATATACATAAAATTAGTTGTGAAACTCGATTAATAATCGATGCTGTTTAACACACGACTGAGCGTCAACGAGCGCCTACAAACGGGCCGCCAGCAGCCATAGAAATTTTGCTGACTTGAAAGACATTGGTGATGAATTGTAAAACGTTTTCAAAAACTCAGAGTCTTATAAAGCAAGAATTCAATATTTAAACGTCCAAATCACAAAATCATTGACATTACCTAACAAACGTCAATGAAAAAAAAAGTTTTTCTTGATTAAATTCTTCTTGATATTTTAAAGCATGATAATTACAATTTATAACGAACAAGGTAATTGTAACAACACAAAGAAATACCAACTAACATAAGTAAAACTTCTAAAATTGCTTCTAAAAAAATAATTGAAGCTTGTTCCTGTTTCCTGTCGCAAAAATCTTACGTTGTTTAGAAAGTTTTACGCCTAAAAAAACTAGACGCAGATTATAAAATTCCAACTAAAAGACAAAGATGTTCTCAGTAACTCTTAATAAAAATAAATAATAAAATAGTAACATATTAATAGAAAATCTAAGATTAAGCGAAAAATGTTTAACATTTCTTGAAGTTGCATATTAACTACGCAAGAAAGATAGCGCACGCGTGGTAAGTAACATTATTTTCTTGTTTAAAATGTCTATCTTGTAATTTATGTATTTAACTAGCAAATTCAACAATAAATGAAATCTGCCAACATGAAAAAGAAAAGAGCAACAAATAAAAATGGCTGCTAAGAAGGAAGAATAAAAAAAGTTACTTGAAACAAAAATCTGATACCATTTTTATGCTTAGCTGAACTTCTTTTATCATTATGCAAAAGTTGGTTCGATACTTTTGAATCACCCTGTACAGTAAAGTTGCAACAACTCGGAGGTGTTGAATAAACGTATTTTCATAGGTTAGTAAACTCTTTAAATTTACAAAAAAAATTAGCTTTTTTTCTGACCAAAAAAATTAAATTGAGTTAAAAAAAATTTATAGTATTTTTCAGTTTATGTTTTTTTCTATCTGTTCTTTAATTGTCTTCCTTAGTAAATTACAAGTACCTATCTGCATATTAAACCATTAATAAAATAATTATTAACCTAGAAAACCTTAGCTAGGATATCATGTGTCTACATATTTAGGTCAAAAACATATCAACTATTTTAATCAATGCATGCAAAATGTTATTTATTGTTTTGCGACTTTAAACTCGCCCATACTTACTTGGTGATTATCTAAATTCAAAAAATTATAAATAGAAATTATTTTAGAAAGGCAAAAATAAAATTTCAGTTCACAAAACTGTTTTACAAAAATAATTAAAAAATGTGCCCTATACCTAGTATACAGGGTGGGTCTGCTAAGAGTATATGTCATTATATATCAAAGGCTAATACATAGGTAGTCGTGCCGAATTCAGCGTTTCCTATTTTTTTCAAAATTTTTCTTCCTTTCCTTATAATTATTAAAAGTAATTAATTATAAATATTAAGATGTATCAATAAAATTAAAAATACAAAAATACAAATTAATTAAAAATTGTGATCCAGTTCAGGTTTTACCAGAAGATACTTAGCAAATAATAGTAATTTATTACTGACCAAAATATTGAGTACACCTATTGAAGCGGAAGTTAATGTATGCGTCACTTTTCATTCACTGGTATAAAATGAAGGTCAAAACACTTTAGCTTTTATCAGGAACAAAATCAAAGATCGATGTTTAAGCTTATTTTCCTTGTCATAATATAAGTACTACCTACACTATATTTTCAGGTTAATAAGTCTTAAGAAATTTTTCTATTTTCTGTCTGGCTGACCAATTAGGTTGTACAAAACCACAGGCACCAAGAAGGCTTATTATTTTTTAAATAACGATTTAAAAGTGTAGCATCGAGTAATTTAGCTAACAGGAAACTGGCTGGACAAAAGTAAAAACGACATTAACTTTTCAGCTGACCCAGTATGTGGAAGAAAGTCATAGTAGCATCAAAACTAAATCGTCTTGAGACCAATTTTGATGTTACCTACATAATACTTTCTCTCGGAATGCGTAAGAATTATTCAAACTTTATTATAACCACCGTTCTTGTTAATTATGTTAATCGATTAACAAATCATGATTAGATTATTAACATCTTGTGGCCCGGTTTAATTGTATGTTAATTAAACTAATTACGTTGGAAGAGTTGTAGAGTGAGACGAATTATTTTAGTCTAGTCTAGGCTCGTTTTTATTTTACAAATAAAATAAACATTTAATAGCCATTTATTGAGAGCAGAAAATGTAAGCAAAAAGTTAATTGGTTTGAGCAAAGCAGATTTAATCAAGACAACATTTTTGTGTAGATATACTAGTGTTAATATTTTGAGAAGATGCTTACCTATAAAGGTATGTGCTCTACTTCTACTTCATGGAGACAATATTTAATACTGACTGATATTTGTAAAGGGTGTCATAATAATCCGTTGAGTTCTGGTTAATGAAAATATTTTCAAGATGGCAGCACTATTACCTATTAACTTTCTTATTTTAAATGGAAAGCTATGTTTTTCACTAAGTTTTTGTATTAGTTGAGTTATTTTAAGGGAGTTTTCATCAGCTTTCTCTATACCTAAGTTTAACCGTTTTTTGGGATATTTAAGATTTTTTGAAAATATTTGGATTTGCACCTGTCACCTAAAAAATCGGTAACTCGCTTAGTTTTAAAAAATCATATTTGGAAAATTAAAAAAGAAGGCCTATATCTGTTCTTCAGTGTGTCCAAAACTGAAAATGAAGTTCACAGACTCAAAAATTTTAAGGTTAAGTTTGGACAATTTCTAGTACCCATAACTTAATTTTTTCAAAAGGGATGTCCTAATTTTTTTTTTCACTAGATGGAGGAGAATTTTGTTCTGCATCGATCTGTATTAGTATTCCCTATACCTATCGGTGATAATTTTCAAGTTATGTTGGTTTTTTTGTCGTAGGAAATTTTTTACCAACCACAGCTATTTTTGCATAGTTTGTCATAAAAATATCCCTGATTAAACTTAAACGATAAAATCTGTTCAAAATTGTATTATCGATCCCCTAAAAACAAAATAAGTTCATTGAATATTGGTTTAAAAAACTTTAATTTCTCACAATTTTTCATTCGTTTCTATGGCAAAGATGAGAATAGATCTATGGCTAAAGATTTTCTCAATCCTAACAAAACGTTAATGCAGCTTGAAAACTATTAAACATAAATATAGGAAATATTAATCCAGATAGATGCAGAATTAAATTCTCTACCATTTAGTGAAATAAAACTTTTGGCATTTCATTTGAAAAAAAATTAGATATAGGTGCTTAAAGTTCTGCAAACTTGATTTTAAAAATTTGAAGTTTATTATTCTTTTCTAGAAATTTGAAAACATCAAAGGAAAGATCTAGGCCTTCTTTTTAAAATGAGCTGAAAAATATTTCCAAATTCTTAAAAATGGCAGAGGTATCGATTTTTGAACTGGAAGGTGCAAATCCAAAAAAAAAATAAATTAAAAACAATAAATATTTCGTAAACGGCATATTTTAGGTATAGGGGAAGCTTATAAAAACTTAAAACCTTAAAATAACTCTAGTAATTCAAAAACGCATTAAAAATATAGCTTTCCATTTGAAATAAGGAAGTTAGTAGCGATATCCGGGATAACCGAAAGTGCTGCCATAATGAAAATCTTTTCATTGAGTAGGATCTAAAAGATTATGGTCGTACACAAATTTTTAGATGACTATCTTTATTAGAACTCCCAATACTTCAATGTGGGGTTTAGATGGAATAGCCTGTAAACAGTCAGTGTTTTACTAAATTAAGAAACGTTTGATAAGTGATATAAACGTCGAAGAATGTTAATTACCCTAAAAAGTATTGCTTCTTGCTTCGCAACGCTTCTTTTCGTATAAGGCCAAATATAATACCTACAATGTAGTTCTTGTGATTGTCGTTAAAGACCATTAATGTGTGTAATAATAATAAGGTTACAGTTTGTCTTCATATTGTCAAGCAGAAATGCGATAAATTTGTCTTTGCAGTTTTAGTGTTAAATTTAATGAACATGGTCATTTCTCTTTGTTGAAATGTAGGTACTAAATGTTTATATACTTGAACAAGAAAATAATAGAGTTAATAACGTGATAACTAGAGATCGGATTTTTAGTAAGATAAAAATCTTATTTAAGTGTCAAAAAGGTTGTACAAAAACAGAAATTAGGTTTTAAAATCTGTTAATTTAGGATACATTTTTTTATTATTATTCTTACTTTAGGAAAAAATAAATAGTGTATTAAAGTATAAGTGGATATTGAGGTCTTCAAAAAACACGAGCGATTTTTGCTCGATTCTGCTTAGTTTTTGAAATATTTACATTTTTCTAACAAAAAACATGCTCTTTTTAAAAGTTTATTACTCAAAAACTGAGATTCCTAGAAAAGTGGGACTTTTTCTTTTATTAAAATTTAGGTCAATCATTAGTTTTAAAAGCTACATCCAAAAATGCAAAAAATATAGGGTGTCCCAATTAAAAAAACATAAGTTTGTATTGTATCGCATTTTAGAAATACCCTGCATATTTGAAAATAATTTTAGATGATACAGGGGTTAGTGTCTACGACTGAGGTTTTATTACTTTTCTAACATTTAAAGATGAATAATGGACTTTACCGGCTCGTTGTGCCACCCTGTATTTTCAGAAGATTTTTGTTTTTAGAATTTTGTGTATAGTTTGTCACTAACTATTTTTCTAAAACTCCTGGAATACATTTATCAAAAATTTACACTTTATTCATAAGTTTAATTGCTTCAACATGTGACAGGTCTACTGTTTCTAATTTTGTTATGCTATTTACCAAAATTTCAGAGTGAGAAAGTAAAATGGCTTGAGTAAAATAATGCTTTGCATTCGCAAAGCCTTGTGAAATGTGAATCTTCAGAGGAATAGAAACACTAATTTATAAATTGAAACATGACATTTTGAATAAAAACCGAATACACTAAGAGATTGAAGAGCTAAAAAAAACAGGTATACAAAAAAAATTTTAAAACTGTAAGACTGTAAATGACTGAAAAAGTTTAATGGAACACCCAATTTTTTGTTTTTGCTTCTACAGAAGATAAATTGTGTAAATATAAACATAACTCGTAAATTTCAAATGTCCCAACTAATAACTAAAAAGATAAAAAGAATTCTTATCTAACTTGGTATATTTTTGAGTTTCGTGAAAAAATCTTACGAAACAATGAAGTTTTTTTGCTGAAAAACTTGCGAAATATTTGAGTTTGAATACGAAATAATTGCGAGAATCAATCTTTATCAAAAACAAATGGATCCACAATTTATCCACGCTCTTTAAACTCAAGTGTAACAGAAAACTTGATTTTTTTTAGGAAGCAGCGATATTTCAATTGTCTTGTAATTTTTTGAGCACCAGATAAACAAGTAGGACGTGACTTTTATATTTTTATTGGTCAATTTTTTTAATCCTGGGACAAATGAGACACCAGTGAACCGGTTTTAGGGCAGCTCTTTCTCAAAGAAAGGGATTTTGCCTCAAATGCAAATAAAATGGTCATTTGTTTTTTAAATAATTGTTTTTTTTTGACGAAAACCCTTTTTTAATGAATTACACAAAAACTAAGAATCCTAGATAATTAGGACTTTAAATTCACACAACTAATTAAAATCACCACTGCCGGCTTAGAAAAATTATTGAGTACATTTATAATAATTAAAATAAATAGATTTTTATAAGCAAAATTGACAACTGTCGAACACTACAATTTTTGACACTCTTACATAATTTTTTTATTCCAAAATCAAAGCTGAAACAAAAATTTTATAGAATCTAAAAATTGTTTAAAATTAAAAAATAATTTAATATAGAATTAGGGTATGCATGTTTTCAAAAACTAAACTAACAAACTTTAACGCTGAGAAACTAAAAACGTAACAGAAAAAACTATAGAACTGGAAAAAAGAAACACGAATAAATTGAAACATTAAATTCTGAATAAAAATGCAATACACTAAGCTAAAAAAAAATAAAAACTGGATCGAAAAAACTAAAAAGCAGTACGAATAAAATTTTGTAGATCTAAGTGACTGAAAGAGTTATAATTAAAAAACTATAAAATTAGAAAGAAAGAACATTAATAGATAATAAAATCACGAAAAACTGAGGAAATGAATAATAATATGAAACTAAAGCTGAAATACTGGAAGCCTCAAAAGCAAAAAATCTGTATGTAAAATAAAATAACCGTGAAATTTGATGTAATGAATTTAAGTTAAATATTAAAAAAAATTGAAAAAACACAATTGTAGGATGTTTAAAACTCATTTTAGAAATTTAGGAAAAATAAAAAGATTGTCAAATATTTCCATTTTGAACAAAACAAATTTATTTCGAGTTTTAAGAAAAGCCCTTAAAAATTGTGTTAAAATTTCCTAAAATCTGGTCTCTAGTTAAAATTAAAAAAGAGGTGGAACAAATAATTACTCTAAAGTAATAATGAAGTAACAATGAATACCAGAAAATTTCGCTTTGTTGTATAAACTTAACTGAAAACGTATTCATTAATTTTATTAGCTTAACATAAATAAAAGAAGGAAGTAATTGTTAAAAAAAATGACACACACACACTTTTAAAAGAAATAACGTTTAATTAAAAATATTAAATAATAATAATTAGTAGGTAACATAAATACGTATACACAATAAATAACATAACACAAATTAAGTTTCAACAAATAAATAATTATCTAAACTTTAGCATTTGCATATTTGGCATAATAACTGGCCCCAGCTGGGTTATACTGAACACCTTGTCCAGAATAACTGTTATAATAACTCGCTTTGGTCTCGTCATTCCTGTTTCCAGTCACGTCACTCCTGTCCCATACTTCGTGATGATGGTAAGGAGGCAGAGGACTGATGTAAGAAACCGGAACCGCAGCAGCTCTTCTCGTATCTTGCAAACGTGCAAGAACGCTACTGAGTCCGACTACAAGAAGCATAAATCCGATGAAACCGTTGTTAACAGCGGCTAACGCTACAAGGATAAGTAACGTGAATGCAATTCCTAACTTGAAGAATATAGCGGGTAAAATGATCATGAACCGTTTGGCGGCGTGATGGACAAGCGTACGACCTAGAAATAAGCGAAAAAATTTAATAAGTATTGTTGAAAGAAATTTGCCTGGTGAATATGAGCGAGGAAAATGAAAGTCATTAGTTTTAGTGAAAATGAACGTGATAAATGACAAAGCACAATTGAAATGATATAATTCAAGTTTGGATATAGTTTTGCCAATTTACTTGTATCGCTGAAGAACAAAAATTTACAATTTTGTTTCTTACAATCTGGTCAATTTTTTGTTAGTTCAATTAATAACCACAATATATCACATTTTTTTTAAATGAGCTCTACAAGAAAACAAGAAAAACAAAAAGTGGCAGAATAAAAAAAAAGAAAGAAGAAAACAACAGAAAACGAAGACAGGAAGAAAATGAAGAGAGGCAATAAAAAAAGAATGTAGGAAATTTTTAGATTATTTTGAAAAGGTAGTAACTTCCCATAAAGTTGCTAGAGGCATTGAGAGCAAGAATTACTTTACGTTTGTTTTTTATTTTTCTCCCTAAGAATTCAGAGAAAATTGAAGTTCACATAAAACTATAAAATTGGGAAATTTTTTGCTTTGAGGTAAAAATTTTATTCAAAAAAGATTTCTAAAACAAAACATAATTAGTTTCTTTGATTGTTATCCCTAAATTATAACTTAATTAAAAAAATACGTGTTGCGCTTTAAATATTTTTTTTAATTTTTACTTAAAGTTTTTGGTGTGTCCGGTGTGTTCCGTTTGTAATCTTTACTCAGATAATAATTAATAACCAATTACACTAAACATCCAGTTCACCTGTTTAAATGAGATAGGTATAAATTATTTAGATTATGTTCGTGAAATGAATTTTTGTACCGTTATTTGAAAGTAACAACACATCTCAGAACAACCAGAATTTTTAATGACATTCTTTTTATAAAAACATCATTGTAAAAATATTTAATTTTTTAATATTTTGAAAGAATTAAAAATTCTGAAGTTTGTAGGTTTGATTAATTTATCTCATGTTATTTATTGAAGATAATCAGGATTCAGATTTTTTCTCTCTTAAATTGTTGGCGCTACAATTAATAATAATTAGTAAACTTATAAAATAAAATACAGTGAAAAATGTGCTACCTACTGACATAAATTTTTAAAATTCTATACAATTATTCAAACAAAATTTAAAATGTTAAATTTATATCTTTAATTACTAATACAATTTAAATAAATTTGTAGAAATAATTAAATAACATTTAAATGATTGAGCCTGAAAACGGTGCTAATTAATTCGATTCTACAAAAACATAAAACAAGCAGTGACAGTCAGCTTTTCGCACCTTTTACAAATAAGCATATATTTGAGCTTCAGCACGTATAAATTGGCTTTCTAAAATTGTTTTAAACAGTTAAATTTTATCACAAAGTATTATTATTGATTATTGATAATTAATGTGCAGTTCTATTACATGTGCTCACATACACAGGCTGTTCCGTCTAAAACCCACATTAGAAGGATTGGAGTTCGAATAATGATAGTCATCTGAAAATTTGTGTATAACCGTAATTTTAAATATATTTTCAAGATGGTAGCACATTCGGTTATATCGGAAGTTGCTAGCAACTTCTTTATTTTAAATGGAAAGCTATATTTTTTAAACCGTTTTTTAATTACTAGAGTTATTTTAAGGTAGTTTTCATTAACTTCCCCTGTACCTAAATTTAGCCGTTTACGAAATAATTATGGTTTTTAATTATTTTTTTGGATATGCACTTTTCAGTTCAAAGATCGATAAGTACGCCATTTTTTAAAATATATGTAAATACTTTTCAGTTCATTTGAAAGAGTAAACCAAGGTCTTTTCATTGGTGTTTTCAAATTTCTAAAAAAAATAACAAACCCTAAATTTTTTACAGTTACGTTTGCACAACTTTAAGCACCAATAACTCATTTTTTTCAAATGAAATGCCAAAAGTGTTATTTCACTGAATGGTAGAGTATTTAATTCTGCATCGATCTGTAGTTAGTAACATTTCCTATACTTATGTTTTCAAGTTACAAAAACTTTTTGTTGGGATTGAGAAATTCATTAGCCATCGGACTACTCTCATGGAAACAAATGAAAAAATGTGAGAAATTAAAGTTTTTAAACCCCTATACAGTGAATTTATTTTGTTTTTAGGGGATGGATAACACACTCTTGTACAGAGTTTATCGTTTAAGTTTATCAGGGATATTTTTATGACAAACTATGCAAAAATAGCTGTGGTTGGTAAGAAATTCAAAATATTTCAAAAACGGTTGAACTTAGGTTTAGGGAAAGCTGATAAAAACTCTCTTAAAATAACTCAACTAATCCAAAAACGCAGTGAAAAACATAGGTTTCTATTTAAAATAAGAAAGTTAGTAGCAAGTTCCGGTATGACCGGAAGTGCTGCCATCTTGAGAACATTTTCATTGAGCAGAACTCAACGTATTATGACCGAGTACTAACTTTCAGATAAATATCTTTATTAGATCTTTCAATACTTCTAATGTCGGGGTTAGACGGAACAGCCTGTAGATAAATAAATATTTGCACAATGGGCAAGAATGGCAAGAAAACAGGCGTGAAAATTATGAAACCTATTAATTACAACTTGTGTGATTTATGTTTCTTGTTGGTCATTTAAATACAAACACACTACTTGAATTATTTTATCTTGATAAATTGAATTACAACAAGATTTATTCAACACTATCTCATAATTATTACATGTTGTGTTGTGAAGTTACATGAAAGTAATTATTTGAAATTTATCTAAAAGAACAAACTTCGCGTAATATAAATTCTAAGAGTTTCACTTTATGGAAGCTGAAATTAAAATGAAATTTTATGGTAAAACCGTTGCGTGTGTCATCGATACTGAGTTGAAAGAAAGTTAAAAAAATGTAACCTTTGACTTGTGCGTAGGTTAAGTGAAAAACTTCATTTTTACGTCTGCGACCTCTTTACAAAATACAATTTACAACAATTATTTCCTATCAATTTACTTTCTTTTCCAAGTTAAATATTTAAATACCTTGTTCTACCAACTGTCTTCCAATAACTTCATATTCCGTCGCATTATTTAAACTTTTCTCGTCCAAATTCGCACTGCAAGAATTAACGAAACAAAATATAACAACCACAAAACCAAAAAGTAACTTTACATTCATTTTGTGTGCTACAGTCTACTGTCAACAAATACTTGAAAAATAATGATTCCTTTTGATCGTATAGTCTATATGTATCCGTAATGAATTCAAAAATTACAATTACAGTCACGTTGGCCTAGCAGT
Organism: Tribolium castaneum; assembly: GCF_031307605.1. Taxonomy (NCBI): domain Eukaryota; kingdom Metazoa; phylum Arthropoda; class Insecta; order Coleoptera; family Tenebrionidae; genus Tribolium; species Tribolium castaneum. The sequence continues at coordinate 17,550,234 of NC_087400.1, forward strand.
AAATTCATGTTAGACGGAGGTACCAAAATGTAAAGACAATTGAAAAATTCCGATTTGTTATAGTTTGGAGATCGTGAACTGCGAATAAATGAAATGTGGGTTTTTTATTTGGGGACACAATTCCATTGTTGGTAATTTTTTGGATAATAAATTTTTTACTTTTAAGAAAAGAGGCTAACTATGTCAAATGTAAAAACGTAAAGTTCTCACGTAGGTAATTACTGTTACCATTAATAGATGAAATTGGTAGATTGAATGACATGACATACATTTTTATGATGGAAACTACAACATTTTTTCACAGATAATGTTGAGTTAATTAAGCGTTTATAAAAAATAAAATTAAGAGAATTGCAAGAGTGTTTACTAATACGCAAAAATTTAGTTAGGCGGGTCCTTACTTATTTACTTAATCACTTTAATTAGAAGAAATTTTTTAAAACTCAACAATTTTTGATTTGAACTTGTGTTGATTATAACTGTCTATATAACTGGACTAAGTTAAGTATTACTTATAATTATATTTGCTATGAGAGAACGATTTTTCTGTTCGTTAGGTTATTTAATCGATAATTTTAACGTCTGTGCGTTAATAATTACTTATAACACCTAGATGGTTGTTGAAATGGTTTATGAATAACAAAGCATGTGTAATTCATGATTTTATTATTTTACAGTCCAGTTATTTGTTTTGATAAAACTTCATTAAACATTTAGTTTTTCATGACTCCGTTTATAAAATTTTTGATTTTGAATTGCTAATTTGTACAATATTTCCTTGCCATCAATAAAATTTAAATTTCACAATTTTTTTTTGTGTTTTTACGATTCTATTTAGATTTATTATTATTTATTTAACTATTTTTTTATTTTATTTATTAGTCTGGAGCTACAAATTTATTTTGTTAACTTTTCAGTTTCCATTATCATTATAGTTTAATAATTTTATATTTGACATTATGTAATCGTTTGCTAACAAAACGATGAATAATAATTTCACACTTTAGCAGTATTTTGAGTAAAAAAATTAAAACCATAAAAAATCCCAAGTTGAAGATGTGACAACACTGGGAATTATTTCCTAGGAAAAATCATTTATTTTTATTGCTGATCAAATTCTATTGCGATCCCGAGTGTTACTCAACGCATATTATTTATTTACAATTCGATATTTATCACTAACTTTATAACGATAGTATATTATTATACGAGTTTTACAAGACGTTCTATTGTGGCACGAATGGTTTGGAGCACGACAAATGAGTGCCACAATTAAGTCTTATAAAACGAGTGCAATTACCATTTTTTCTACATTCTATTTTTGTTGTTTGTTTTTGTTTAGTTTAACTTATCAAAATCTGTTAAAACTATTTATTCTTAATTTTGATAATTATTGGGGTTTTATCAATAAACGACTTGACGCTGTTGACAGATCACGCAACAAATTACAGTGATGACTGATGACACTCAGCTCAGCAATGCCAATACAACTCCTAAAAATTTACTAAAAAGAGTTGCACGAAAGAAACTACTTTCAGTTTTACAATGAACAATTTGTGAAACCAAAGTAAAAAAAAATTTTTTACTATTTTTACCTTTATGCAGGCTAACCCAGGGGTGTGTAATCGGTCCATAACTTTTTTGCTATTTAAAATATTGCCATTCCGTTTTAATTATACGCTAGATCGTCTTAAAGTTCACAAACTAACAATATTTTTATTATACACAGGGTTGTGAATCAAAGTTATAATTTTTTAAATCACCCTATATACAGCGTGTTCAAAAACTGGCGCACCAACTCAATGGTGTGTAGTAGAGAACTATATGTAAATATAAACGTAAAAATAGTAAAAAAATTCTTTGTATTAAAGTTAATAATAAAATAATAAATAAACGGATAATAATAAATAACGGATTTTATATAAATAATATGTGGCAACGTTGTCTAACAGTCGCGATCGCAATAGAATTTAATCAACAATAAAAATAAATTATTTTTGAAAGGGTTTCCTAGGAAATAATTCCCAGTGTTGGCACATCTACACATTGTGATTTTTTTGAGAAATTTTAATTTTTTTAAATTAAACAAACTTTTAAAGTCAAAGTTTACGTCCTAAAATTCTTTTGCCCTAACAAGTTGTTTCATTTTTACAGTGCAGCCTTTGACATAGTTTTTTTAAATGGCACCGCCTGTATATTTGTACATATTTAAATGTGCAATTTCTTTCGGCTTTATAAATTAGTATTTAATTCAGTAATTTTATTACTGAGTATTCTTCAGAATCCCATTTTACATCTTTTTCACCTCTTAATTTTTTTCAAAAGTTGATAGTTTCGGAGATAACTCGGTTTTTCTGAAGCATTTAATTTTGCAAAATATATAGGTTGTTCCATTTAAAAAAATACAACTTTGGTTCACCACCCTGTATTCAACACCCTCTGTACAATTAAAATATTTTTAGTTTGTGGATTTTAAGGCGACCTATCGGATAATGAAAACGGCATGGCAATATTTCAAGTAACAAAAAAGTTATGGACGAATTACGCACCACCCCTGGGTCGCCCTGTACATATGTTGTATTAATATCATCTTCATTTCGATTATTTGTTTAAAATAATTGTCAAAAATTTTTGTTTAAGTTTAGAGTTATTTCAGAAAAAAGAAATATGTGTAAACAAACTGCTATCGCAGTCAACTGGTTTTCAATCAGACTTCTCATAAAAAAGTTTAGCAGTTACATAATATCCGTTGATCTTTATTTAAAAATTCTAACTATTAATTAAATTAAAAAAATAAAAAGCTAACAAAGTTGCAAATTTCAATCGTTCTGTACCAAATATTATAACGAAAACTATGACACCTAACAGTTAAACTATTAATAAATTTCAAATGATGTCCATATAAATAATCTAATGATATCCTACTTATTAACGATAATGTTAATAGAATAAAAAGTGATCTTAATTAACACAAACTCAAACTTTTTTTAAAATAATTGGCAAAAATGTGCAATTTAAACAAAACTACAAGCATCTCGTTACGACGCCCATAAATTACGATCAGAAAAATAAAAACATGAAATTATAATTATTATAACATCGGGATCTGACATACTCTGATATAATCTAAGTCACCTACTTCTTAATTAGGCTCGTTTCTAACCACTTTTTCCGATGGTTTTTGTCAAACCTTGGGCTGTTTATTGATCTACTTATTCATAAATAATCCGCGTGTACGTAATTACATCAAACGAAAAACGGAACTCAAGACACAAAATCAAACCTTTCGAAAGTAAATTTTACTTTTCACGACCCGATCACAATTTCAGTCTAAATTACCCATCAGTTGTTACTTCCTAGAGCATAATTTTATGAATGAGTGATCATGGAGGAGCCGAAACGGTCCGCAAAGTCTCTCTTTCTTTCCTATAAAATCTGGGCCATCAGTTCTCGCCAAACAAGACCGAGGCATTTCCTCATGTGAGCGCCAACAGAATGCATGTCTGGTTTCTAGTCACATGTTTAATATTCTTGTGTTGTTTTCATTGTTTCGAGTGCAACGACGACAAAATGGACAAAAATTATGTGCACAAAGTTAGGATGAAAAACGCAAGTGAAGTGATTAGAGACATTTGGAAGTTTGAAATCGTCGAAGGGTTGGAAATGCAGCTTTCGAAGGAGGGTAATCGTAGTCTTGCCCTTCGTTTACACACCAAAGACAGCACCGAAATGCAGAGAAAAATGAAAATGTCCATGAACAATATGTTGCCCTATATGATAATTCCGGGTTTCTTGATGGCGGGGCTTCTGCCCTGGATTTTGCCCGGAATCAAAATGGTCGTGATGGCTGTTACGATGGTCAACCAAATGGCGTTCAATATGGCCCTGTTTGGCTTAATCAGGAGTTATATTTTTGACACGGAAAAGGAGGAACACATCGTTTACATTAATCACGGTTATAGAAAGAAAACTGGTCACACAAATCAAAACAGGTGACCAGAAATTGTGAATTAGAGAATTTGTACAGTATGTAAAATAGCTAATTTATTTATTTATTGTTAGTATTATTGTATTGTGTCTGTAATATGAGATTATAATAAAGTGTGTCAATGTATAATAATACTTGTGTACCTGAATAAAATCGTTGTATATTATTTGTTGACTGAAGCGTGTTTCTTTCATCTGAAGTATGGAAAAAAGTTGTGAGAAATTAGTCTGCAATGTTGGTCACGTTTTAGCTTTAAAACAAACAGGTGAAAGGTTACGAGTGTAAGTAACTGTAAAAATACCTACGAGACTGGTAATAAAAAATCAAACGTTTACGTTTTGTACTTTTTTTAAAATTTAGTCAATTCAGAATTAACTAATTAACTTGCGTCATTGTTAAATGTAAAAATAATACCTAAGTTAATTTATTGTGATTGGTGACTTTTTTTTAAAATTTTTAGTTTTGTCAGGGAAAAGAGAAATATTAAATAGATCATTACAAAAAAAAAACAATTTGTGTCTTATGGTGAAGAAAACATTTAACAAACTCCTTCGCAAATTCGACAATAATATGATATCTGATTGAATTTGGTCACGTGAATAGTTAATCAAGGATCTAATTGCGTTTTAAAATAATAACCCTTCTACCGGGTGCTCAAAAATCGGCGTTATTGATAAATAGTTATTGATAAATAACGAATTTTAAATAAATGATATGTGGCAACGTTGCCTAACAGTCGCGATCGCAATAAAATTTGATCAACAATAAAAATAAATTATTTTTGAAACGGTTTCCTAGGAAATAGTTCCCAGCGTTGCCACATCTACACATTGTGATTTTTTGGATGAATTTTAATTTTTTTAATTAAAAAAACTGCTGAGATCTGATAGTAAATTTAAGAATAATTATTCATCGTTTTGTTAGGGAACAATTACTTAGTGCGAAACATAAAAACATTAAAAAATAATAAAAATTGAGGAAGTTAGCAAAATAAGTTTGTTGTTCCAGATTTTTTAAAATATAACATTAGGAATTTTTTCAAGATTTTTCCCGTGATCTACACTTCCTTCTCAACAACGTACCACTGAGTTGGTGCGCCAGTTTTTAAGCACCCTGTATAAACCGACTCTAAGGACCGGTTTAGAGAACAAAATTGCAATAAAATTTTAATTCGATATCAATGTCAATGCTGGTCAATGCATGTTAGTAAGTGTCAACTATGGGCCAGTTTATATTTGTTAAAATTTAATTCGTTGTTAAAAGTTAACAACGCGCATAAACCAATCAAATTGCACCAATTTGGGTTCGTGAACAGTTAGTCACTCGAATTAAATTAATGACGCTTCTATAAATTAATATCGAATTAGTTTAATTTTAATTTCGCATTCCGTAAACCGATTCTAAATATTTTACTTGTATCTAAAATTTTAATCAGTCCCTGCCAAAAATTTCATCTATTTCAATAAAATAAGTTATCGAGTTGTTATATAGGCTACCAACATTACATCAACGCATTATCTGAAACCGGCTCCTAAAAGTTGCTTTCATATGTCGGATAATTATTGGGTTGTAATAAAACGATCAGTAATAAATTCGATTTTGATCATTAAAAAATAATAAATGATCAGTATTTAATTAATTTTTGCACAGTAAAAATAATAAATGATCAGTATTTAATTCATTTTTGCACAGTAAAAAAATCGTATATGCACAGTATCTAGATGCAGTTTGCACAGTTTAAATAACAAACGCTCGGTAGCTAGCTTGCAGGCTGAAGCTTCGCCCCTCGAGCCTCGAACAATTAAACTCGAAAATGTAAAACTTGAAATGTGGAATTCTACACTCTCCAGTTTTGAGATGCTATTATTTACTGTGATTTATTATTTTTACAATGCAATTATTATTTTTACTGTGCAAATACTTCATGGATAAAGTAGATGCTACTTTTTGAAGTAAATACTTTACTTCAGGGAACAAAAGACTACAATTCAAAGTAGGTACTTTCTGTTAGTAGCAGATATTTCTCCATAGCAGTACCTACTTCGAACAAAGACTGAGATTGATTCTTTAAGCTAGACTGTGATTCAAACAATTACCCCTTATAAAATAAAACAAAACCGAAAAGATAAAGTCCTTTATGTGTAATTAATAATAAGAGGAATAAATAGTACCAATAGTTAATCGACCAGTCCAAGCGCGCCGAATTCCGTGCGGAGTACGCCGTCAATATTAAGCTGGTCTATTGCTATGACGTGTTATCGTAGTTTGTTGGTCATCTATCAGATGCACCGGGCAAATAATAATAATATGAATTTAAAATAAATCAAAAAGTCATCCCAAAAAATATTTTCAATTAGTGCTCTTATGCATGTTTAAAGCGTGACACCGTGGACGCCTTAAACCGAATAAAAATCGCAAATTCATTTCATAGTCCCAAGTGTGCAGCGTTGTTTGTCTATTGTCTATTGTTTATGATTACAGTAGATAAAAGTATTTGACACAAATTCATTTACACCACCTATTGTTTCTACTTAAAGTTCTTTCTTATTAATTCATCCTTCCAGACTGAAGGTACAATCTTTTCCCGTCCAATAGTGAACCTGAACTTATTGAAAGTAATACATGTGTACATGCTAAACAGGTATCTCCACCCCCAAATAAATCGCGGAAACGGAAAGCGCAGGATACAAGAGAAACATATGCAAATTATTTAGAAAGAAAATTAAAACTAAAAAGAATAATTATGATGCAAAATTAAAAATTGCAGAAATACAGCTATAGCTGAAAAGCAGTACCAAGTAAATTTCGAGGGAAGAAGGTATTTTTCTCCCTTATTTCACATTCTTAGCTTAGTTGAGTGACGCTTTATACACACTATTTCCATATAAATACTTATGATATACTATTGTTTAGTTATACAGTGTCCAAACTTCAAAAGCTAGTAGCTCGCTTATGGCTAGTCCTACAACAAAAATGTAAGGACCACTTTGGAGGAAATTTTATCAACTTTAATTTTGGTAAGAAGTAGTAAAAATTAGTAGGGATGACCGTTTCCGAGACATAAGCAAAAAAACAAAAAAGACAGTTTTAACCCCCTCCCCCTCCTCCAGCTCGCCATCCACCTTCGGGGACTTTTGATATATGTCGAACCAAGAGAGCTTTTAAAAAAATTCCAACTCTCTAGGAACTTTTTCCACCGATCACTTTATTTTTGTCTAATTTGACTGTATTGTATTAATTAATAAATAATTATTTTTATCATCATGGTTATTTCTTTAAGTTATGTTTACTAATGAAAGGCGCCAAGAATACACATCCAGATCGACTCTTTAAAGATGTAAATTCTTACCATTACATTGCGCACAAAACTTTCAACGTCGATGTGCAAATCTTGTTGCAATAAGTCCATCTCGAATCATACATCCTTGTATAAGCTCTGGATTCACGTGCTCACGTGCTCCAACACTGGGGAAAGTTATATCAAATATTCCATCATTATGGTCGACATCACCTTCCTCTTCATTGTAGTTAGGAATATTGTGCTCATTGCAAATATTATATAACAACACACAGGCATTCACAATTTGACCTAATTTTTGTGGATATAATGTAGCACTCGATGTTTCCACAAACATTTAAACCTAATTTTCACACGGCCATTCACAAATTCAGTTATGCTTCGCACCCTCTTAAATAACGAATTGTGATTATATCCAGGTGTATTTGGCTGCTGATGCTCTTCCAAAGGTGTCATCAACCAAAAACGTAAGAGATATTCAAAATCGCCAAGAAGATATCCCCGTCCAGCGGCATAAATTGTTCTCATCACGTGAATTATTCCATATAAAAGCATCGTGTGTACCACCAGGATATGAGGCATTTACATTTAAAATTTTGAAATTTGCGTCTGCAATCAACTGAACATTTAATAAGTGATATCCTTTACGATTAATATAAATTTGTGCTGGTCGCTCTTCATCATTACCAGTGAGACAGATTATGGCAACATGAGTGCAAATCAATAATTCCTACAATTCCATTGAAATTGTGTAGTTGGGAGAATAACCAGCATTGGCGAGTTGATTTCAGATTGTGTGGCTTTAGAAAACAGTATATTACGGTCGTCCCCAGCCACTGAAAGTTTAAAATGCATCAGAGCCTAAAAAATCTCCCACAATGTCGTTACTGTCCTCAACGACATTTCCATATGAATTGTCCCATGTTAAAAAAAAACGTTCGAGAAACGGAAAAGGGGCCGTGACCGTCCAAGCTTCGACGATCGAGAACGGCCCTTTTTATCGTTAAGACTAAACATAGAAGCCACCATGACTGACACCTATACTGGAAGAGGGGTTAGCAATAAAGCTCCCAGTGGCGCCCGGTAAAATTATTTTGATCAACAAACACCAAAATTATTTTTTTTCCACACGTTGCTTCTCAGTCAGAAATGGAAAAACTTCTTAGGATATGTATAAAAATTAGTAACAGACCACTGCTAGCTTTGGTTGATACCGGAACATCCGAAAATTACATCCGACACAACGTTACAGATGTACCGTATCAGAAATTAAATCATCCTATCAAACTCAAAGTTGCGGTTGGTTCAAACCGTTCAACCATCATGACTACACAAACCGTTATTTTATCGGTGGGTGATTATTTAGGAACACAGCAAATAATCATTGGTGGAGAGCTTTTTAAGAAAAATATGGCAGTTATCGATTACTTTCGTGGCGCCTTTCACTTTGGTTCTTCAACTCGACATACAGTGTTCTGGCGATCGGGAAAATGAACAGTAAAATAAAGGCCTTAAAACCGAAACTAAGTCAGCTTCTCTGTGAATTCGCTCCAATATTTAATGAAGATCCAACTCTGACCACCACCTCAACCACGAAACACCATATCCGATTGAAAGACAGCACTGTTTTTCGAATTAGCTCGTATCGTTACTCGGATGAGAAAACGAAAATCATTTAAGAACAATTGGAACAAATGTTGTCAGATGGAATTATTGAACCATTTACCAGTGAGTACGCGTCTCCGATCGTCATAGTCAAAAAAAAATGACAAACCACGATTTTATGTCGATTATAGAAAATTGAACGCCGCCACCATAGATGAGGCAGCTCCACTCCGGTGGAGATTAAGAGATCTTGGTCAGGCACGAGTGTTCTCCTCAATTGACTTTAAGTCCGTATATTGTCAGGTTCCTATGGCTGACGAGTCAAAGCCTGAATTTTCGACACAAGACGGGACCTTGTATCAATTTAAGGTGATGCCGTTCGGCCTCAAAAACGCTCCTGCAACATTTCAACGCTTGATGACTCAAGAGGTTCTGGCTGGTTATCTCCGGAAGTTTGTGTTGGTATACCTTGATGATGTAATTATCTACTCCGCAAATTATTAAAAACACATGATGACCCATTTTCGTTTGGTTTTCGAGCGGCTTCGAGCGAATGTTTTACGATGTGCCCCTAAAAGTGTCAACTTGGGTGTGAAAAAATGGAGTGCCTTGGTCACATTGTATCTGCACATGGAAATCGTCCACAATAACGCCATGTGATACGGATTCAAGAAACAACTTCTCCAAAGAACAAAAATGGGTTTCGATCATTTTTGGGGTTGTGCAATTGGATTTTTGGGGTTGTGCAATTGGGTACGAGAGTACATTCCGAACTTTGCTATTAGAGCTGCGTTTCTTACAGACCTTTTAGCCTATTCCAAGCGTTGGCACTGGGAAGAGATTGACGAAAATGCTTTCAGTGATTTGAAGAAGTTACTCTCTAAACCGGAGCCACTTCATAGGCCCGACCCCAAACTTCCTTTCATTCTACAAACAGACGCTAGTGGAATTGGATTGGTGGCAGTTCTGTTTAAGAAAAAAATAACAGTACGCAGATATAGTATAATTTTTTAAATTTTGGCCGAATGTCGTATAAATGTATCAGATAATACTTTCTCATCTGCTACTAGTTTTGTCTTTCATATTTACAATGCGAATGAGTGAAACAAAATACAAACCGTCAAGCGTAGCGGAAAATGGGAGGATCTACCAGTCGTTCCCAAACTATGGGATGCCACTTCGTTATTTGTTATATTTATTGTATTAAATAAATTAATGTCTTTCGTTTATTTGCCTGGTCAACTCTATAAACAAAATATTTACTATTATCAGCAAACATATACATGTTATTTATGAATTTCAATTTAAAAGTGGTTTTTAAATCCCAAAGACTTTTAAATGTAAACAATTTGTAAACAGAATTGTGTCTTATTCTCTTAAAAGATTATGTTACGTTCCATCTGTAATTACTTGATTTACTGCTATAACAACTTTTAACACATTATAATGGTATTAATACCACGAAAGATAAAAATAAGATTAGTTTCTTAGACACAAGTGATTGATTGTAGATAAGACAACTTTGCAAAGTTGGTTTTAAGGATTTAAGGGTCATTTTACCCCTATCCCACTCTCACAAAGTCAGTTGTTTCTACGTCTGGTAATAGATAGTAAATGTCAGTTACTTCGAAAAAATGTATGATAAACAGTGTCGTGAATTAATAAAAAATGTTGTTAAGTTTTTGTTAACTGAAAAAGGGTATAATAGGGTCCGCAAGGGCTCGCTTTAATCCTCGTGAGCAGCGTTACCATATAAATGAACAAGAGTGCCTAGCCATCGTATGGGGTACTTGACGTTATTGTCTATACTTGGAGGACAAATTGTTTACCTTAAGAACCGACAATCGTGCTCTCGCCTGGCTGCAGACTATGAGTGACCAACGCTCGAAGCTAACTAGATGGGCATTGCAGCTGCAGTCACTAAATTTCAAGATTGAACATTGTCCCAGCAAAAATAATAAATTGCCAGATTTTCTTTCGCGACGTCCTGATGAGAATAGAAAACTGGACCACCATGATTATGAAGACAATGAGAGATTATTGCCTCCAGAACATTCAAATTACATCGACAATGATTACGTACCTGCACTAGCTGTGGCGTGTCCTGCTAACATAGAAACACTAGCTGAAGATGCTCGACAGGGTCAGCAGAGCGACCCCTTTTCCCAACAAACAATAAGACGACTTCAACATTTTGCAGAAAATTCATCACAAAAAGAACTGCACAACTATTTCACTGATGATCAACATCTATATTTCTCTCGCAAATTGTATGTGCTACCTGAAATACGTTCCCGAGTTCTGTTTGAATTACACGACTCATCGCTTTCGGCACATTCAGGAATAGATGAAACCGAGTGAATTATCCCCAAAAGGTATCATTGGTCATCGTTGACAAATGAAATTAAAAAGCATGTAAAAACGTGCCAAATTTGTGCACAATGCAAGCGTAAACCACATTGTCCCGACGCCACACAACATTCTCGTGAGTCCCAATTGCTTTTCGAAACATTCGCATGTGACATTATGGGACCATACCCCAAAGCCCTAGAGGAAATAAATATATCTTGGTTGTGTCTGATTTGTTTTCTCGATGGGTTGAGGCTTCCCCAATGTCGCAAGTGACTACTATAAAATTTATGGACATAATTGAAGATCAAATTTTTATGCGCTTTGGATACCCGAAGGCATTATTACATTATTACAGACATTATTACAGACAATGGGACTAAGTTCAGGAGTAGAACTGGACAACAGCGTCTTATACCCCTTAGGAAAATCCCACAGAACGACGACATCAGGACCTTAAGAAAAACCTTCGAATCCAGGTCGTACAACGAGAGGACAACAACTAGGATCAACTTCTAAATACGGTCCTATTTCATAATCGCTACTACTTCTTTTGGGAAAAGGCCCTTACACAGTGCAACAAAGAGTTGGTGCGTCTCATATCTAGTGGATAAAGATAGTTGGAAAACGAAAGAAATGTCATGCAAACCGATTACGGCCTGCGCCACAAATAGACGTTCAGTGATTTAGTGTATTGCAAATCACATACATTTTTTATATAAATATTTTTATTGATGAACAAGCCTTCGAGAGAGGGGCGTCTGTTACCGGTCGAATTCAGGAGGCTCGTTCAACAAGATTCGAGTAGCTTATTTTGTTAATGAATTTGTGAAAATTGATTTTTTTTGAAAAGAGAAAAAGTCATTTATTTTAGAATTCTCTTTTTATTCCCTTTCTCTTCGTCTTCCCGGTAACAGTATCAAGTAAAGCTCAACAAGAGAGGAAGAAAGAAATACAGAAAAAGTTTCATAAAGTTGAAAAAGGGATTGAGGATGAAGCAGTGAAAAGTCATATTGAGGGAAAATTATCGACTTCCAAGACTGATGAAGTAACTGTAGTCAAACTCCAGTCAAAAGGCAACTGGGATGCGTTTAAAGTCGGTGTTAATTTTAAATACATGGAAAATGTGTACAAAGAGGATTTTTGGCCTTGCGGTGTTATCGTGAGGCGCTTCGAATTCCAAGGAGACCTTTTTTAGACAACAACAAGAAGAGTGTAGCAGCACAAGAGCAACAACAGGAGGTGACAAATCCAGAAAATCAAGAGTTATAAAAGATGTGAACATTAAGGGATTCGGGACCAGACCGTTTAGTATATATTATCAGAATGTCAACAGCATTAGGAACAAGTTGAAAAACTTTTACTGTTCGGTCTTAAATGAAGATTATCATTGCTTGGCTCTAACTGAGACCTGGCTGTCTTCTGAAATTAGTAACAATGAGATACTGGATCAACGATACATTATCTACAGAAATGATCGCAATGCCCATAACAGTGCGAAGGAGAAAGGTAGTGGAGTCCCAACTGCAGTCGATCGAAGTGTGGGTAAAAATTGTGGTGTGAAAAAATTGATTGTTGGTTGTGTATACGTTCCCCCTGGGTCAAATTCGTTAAGGTATTCATCCCACATCCACTCCCTTAACTGGGTTTGTGGTGCTTACTCTGATAGTGAAATAATTGTGATGGGTGATTTCAACCTACCCAGTATTCGATGGGAAAGTGCGACGACACTACAGGATACGTGCCACTCAACGTCACCTTAGAATCAGAATTATTCGTGTGTGATGGCTACTCAGCTCAATCATTTCATCAATTTAATTATTTTAAAAATGAATACGGTAACATCCTTGACCTTGTATTTTCCAACTTCATTGACGTCGACATTACTCCTTGTATTCGGAAGTAAAGTTACCGTTGGGGGCGCCACTGAGCTAGGTCGAAAACAGTAACCATAAATGGCGGGAAAATGTTTATTCGGATATATTGAGAGTTGTACGAATTTTGAGGCTTCACAATTATTACATTGCCTATGCGGAATAACTATTATATCTTTGGTGGAAGAAACGAATGTTGACAAATTAGAGATGATGAGGAAAACACGAAGAACGAATGACTGTTTGGTTCACTTTCTTTATTGGAAAATTATTACAAAGACATTGAAAAGCCTACCTTTTGGCATAATTTACGTTTAAGTGTATTAGCAGTTGTTAATTTAATTGTAGTTTTGTTGATTTATCGAAGTATTTTATAATCTTATCAGTGGAAAAATTCTAACCTAAAATTCACAAACTTCACTAATTTATTGGTTTCTTGAGCCCAACTTTATGTTCGCTGTGATCCATTACTTATAGTCTTTAATTAGACAACTGTTTGATAACACTTTGTAATGAAAATTCAAATCTTTTTCACTTTTAATCCACTTTCAAATTCCAACAATACACACTTCATACCACGAAAAACCGCAGAACCAAAGTGAACGCTAGTACCACCACTTACTTTTAAAGTGATTCTCTCTAATGTAAGCAATTAACACTATACACGCAAAATTGTTAAACAATTCATTAGATGTCAATTAAATGTGGAATTACGAAAATTTCGTTACTGTTTTCGACATAGTTCAAAAGTCATCACCAGAGGGCGTCTAGTTAGTTTTATTTCCTTATTTCCGAATTGAACTTTCTAAACTTGATATTTGTCATCCGGCTTTATCACTCAATTTTTATATTACTCAGTCAAATAATCGTCATGATAGTACTGAATTTTTTTATGATTTTAAGTCATCGGACTACAATCTGTTAGAGAATTATCTATCCAGTATTAATTGGGTTAATCTACTAAGTAATCTGAATGTCAATGAGGCCGTTAATGTACATACTCCTATATTTTTTAAATGACCTTCAAAACATGGTCGTTTTCTGGAATGTATACCCTTTGGGTATACTTACACCAAATTTTCCAACTCACATAATTCTTTTAAATAAATTTTATCTTCATCTATTTTTGACATAGTTATATGATTATGCTAATCCTATTCATTAACAAATAGTTTTCACATCAATTTTACGCTTTTTGAGTTACCTTGAAAATCAGGTTGTTTGCCTTTAAAAGATAGATTTTCCAGACGCCCTTATACAGGGCGTCAAGAAAATTGATATCAAAACAGTATTTATTAATGAACCGGGTTTGTATTCATTAATTATGAGATCTAAATTACCACAAGTTATCGAGTTTCAAAAATGGGTTTACTGGTTAGCTTTAAAAACGGGGGTGTTTCCATTATTTTCTCTGCTTTCCAGTTTACCCCTTGAAAATCGGGGTGTTTTCCTTAAAAACTAGCAGTGTGCATAGGGACCCTTATAGTGGGTTATGACCAACTAAACAATGGAAAAAATTAACCCAAATTTGGGTGGGTTTAAAAGGTAATGAGAAATCCTCAATATTTATTAATGAATCAAAATTATATTCTTTAATTCTTTATTCAAAACTACCGAACGCCAAGCAATTTAAAACATGAGTTACAAAAAAGCTTCTTCCGTCGATAAGAAAATATACCTTAAAAACAGGGAAAACTGTTTAAAAAAAAAACAAAGTATTCTGAAGTCTTCTTCATTCTGAAGCCTTCTAACTATGATGTTTTCTCGATTTTTTCTGCTTTTCTGTTTACCCCTTGAAAATCTGGGTGTCTTACCTTAAAAAGTGCTGTGTGCTGAAGGGGCCCATATAAATAAAAAATTGATATAATATGTAAAATGAGCCGTAGAATTCAATGGAACAAACCGCATTGCTCTACGACTTTTAGTTTTTTTATTATGAATTTTTTAATGTAAAACTTTAAACGTTTCTGTAGCCCGAACCGTTGCCCGGAGCGACTCCAGGTTTACACGAAAAAATAGCTAATTTTAAGCGCTATCAGACGCTTTTTTGTTTGTTGCTCAAGTCTTACAGTTTTCGAGAAAAACGCTAAAAAAGGTTGCCATTTTCACATTTTTTCAATTTTTAACCACCGATTATGGCGAAACTATTAGAGTTATCGAAAATTGGAACAATCGAGGAGAACCGGAATAAAAAGCTCCACAAAATGGCATAGGTTTCAAGGCGATATCTCGCAAGATAGGCTTTAATTGATTTTGAGACACTTTTAAAATTGACCATTTTGAAGGGGGGGGTGTTATTTTTTTTTATGTTTTCTTATTTTCTCGATTACAGCAAAACTATTCGAAAAAGTTTATCGTTGCCTATGCAAAATGACCCGAGGAATCAATTGGCGTCGAGAAAAATGCCAAATTCTCAATAGTTTTTAAGTTATGATTTTTTTCAAATTTTACCAATTTTTGCTTTTATTTGCAATTTTCTCGAAAACTGTTTGTCGGAGAACAAAAGTCTTTTTTAAAAAAATAGGTTATTAAAAGAGCTTTCCAACGATAGGGTTATTCATAGGGTTATCTCTAACAGTTCCGGAGTTATTGCTCGGTAAATGTTCCGGGTACCCGAAATCAACCAAAAATTTAAAAGTAGTCTCAACTAAATTTTCATCATTGACTATCAATTTTTTCAGAAAATATCGGCAAAAATAGAGAAATTTTACAAGTTGTCTCAACTAAATTTTCATCATTGACTATCAATTTTTTGGAGTTATTTTCTTATAATTGAGTGTTTCTAATGAAAAATGACCGGCGAAATCCAAATCTGCAAGAATCAGATCGCTACGACTAACCGTTCAGAACATATCGGCTAAATAGAGAAAACTTTACAAGTTGTCTCAACTAAATTTTCATCATTGACTATCAAATTCTCGGAGTTATTTCCTTATAATTGTGTGTTTCTAATGTAAAATGACCGGCGGAATCCAAATCTGCAAGAATCGGATCGCTACGACTAACCGTTCAGAAAATATCGACAAAAATAGAGAAAACTTCACAAGTTGTCTCAACTAAATTTTCATCATTGACTATCAATTTTTTGGAGTTATTTTCTTATAATTGAGTGTTTCTAATGAAAAATGACCGGCGAAATCCAAATCTGCAAGAATCAGATCGCTACGACTAACCGTTCAGAACATATCGGCTAAATAGAGAAAACTTTACAAGTTGTCTCAACTAAATTTTCATCATTGACCATCAATTTTTCGGGATTATTTTCTTATAATTGAGTGTTTCTAACGAAAAATGACCGGCGGAATCCAAATCTGCAAGAATCGGATCGCTACGACTAACCGTTCAGAAAATATCGACAAAAATAGAGAAAACTTCACAAGTTGTCTCAACTAAATTTTCATCATTGACTATCAATTTTTCGGAGTTATTTACTTATATTTGAGTGTTTCTAACGTTAAATGACCGGCGGAATCCAAATCTGCAAGAATCGGATCGCTATAACTAACCGTTCAGAAAATATCGGCAAAAATAGAGAAAACTTTACAAGTTGTCTTAATTAAATTTTCATCATTGACTATTAATTTTTTGGAGTTATTTCCTTATAATTGAGTGTTTCTAACGTTAAATGACCGGCGGAATCCAAATCTGCAAAAATCAGATCGCTACGGCTAACCGTTCAGAAAATTGTTGATAATCCGGAAAAAGATCAATATTCTCAACAATCAGTTTCATGGTTAAATAGCTTCCATTATCCAAATATAAAACACGCATTAAACAATGGTGAAGTAAAAATATGTGGATTAAAAGTTGAAGGATTTGATAAAAAATCCAATACTGTTTGCCAATATCATGGGTGTTTTTGGCATGGTTGTACTAAACTTTATTTCAGTAAACGATATTTGGAAAATTTTAATATTTTTTAGCAATACTTTTATTGCTAATTTGTAGTATGAGTCAGTACATTTTTTGTATAGTTTGTTGCAATAACTAATTTTTCCACGACCTCTGAAGTGCATTTAGAAAAATTTATACTTAATTGGTGTTTATTACTGTTTCTAATTTTATTATTCTATTTATTAAAATTTAAGAGTAAGAAAGTAAGTCAAATCTTCAGAAGTAGAAAAACACTAATAAACTGAAACTTGATACTGTGGACACTCAAGACTGAAAAGCTAAAAAATTAAAAACTAGTATTAAAAAAATAGAAAAACGGTAAGATTAAAATTTTGTAAATCTAAAGGACTGAAAAAGTGATAAATTAAAAAATTATAAAACAGAAAAGTAAGTACATTAAGGAATTAGAAAACTAAATGAACTAAAGAGTAAAACAAAAAACTGAAGAATTTAGAAAATGAATATGAAATACAGAGTGAGTCAATTTATGAGTGAATTTTTCCGGGAGAAGATTCGCTGTGGTATTTTCTACTGTATATTTGTACATATTTAAATTTGCACTTTTTTAGGCTTTATAAATTAGTCTAGTTTTTGCAATTTGCTTTAATCGTTCAAAAGTTATTTAATTTTTTCTACAATTTTGTGCGTCTGTGGGCATATTATTAAAAAATCGCAATGCGCTTGGAAACAGTGCTCAATTTTAGAAAGTAATTCTGTAATGCTGTATTGTTATAACTTATGACTAGGAAGAGGAATTTTCACGGAGAAGCCATGACACTACAATCAACCAGCTGACTCGTGGCAGCGCAATATTGCTACAAGTTGTACAACTCCCTATAATCCACAAGGAAATGGACAAGTAGAAAGGTATAATGGCATCATTTGGAAGACAGTATCATTAGCATTAAAATCTCGATATTTAAAATCCTCTCAGTGGGAAGTGGTGTTACATGATGCGCTTCATTTTATTCGTTCATTGCTGTGTACTGTTATCAACACTACTCCACATGAGCGTATGTATGTTCAATCATCCGCGAAGATCTGCACATGGATCGTCAATTCCAACTTGGCTATCTTCCCCCAGTAGAGTGTTGATGAAAAGAAATAATCGAGCCAGCAAATATGAACCACTCGTTGAAGAGGACAAGATCAAATTATGTGTTAACTGAAGAAACCAAGTTAAACATTTTATGTTATGCAGAAGAAAACCCGATGTCTTCATTAAGAATTATGAGCAACAATTTTGGAATCTCGTATTCTTTGGTTAGAAAAGTGTTAAAAGAATTTAAATATAAACCGTATAAATTTACAAATCATCAGCTATGCAACGAAGATAAAATTAAAAGAACCGATCTTTGTGAAAGAATGTTCAATAATTTATTAAATGAAAATGAAGAAATATTGGAAAAAATAGTATTTACAGACGAAGCATCATTTGAACTTGATGGTGA
This sequence comes from Tribolium castaneum, assembly GCF_031307605.1. Classification (NCBI taxonomy): domain Eukaryota; kingdom Metazoa; phylum Arthropoda; class Insecta; order Coleoptera; family Tenebrionidae; genus Tribolium; species Tribolium castaneum. The sequence goes on from NC_087400.1 coordinate 17,568,693, forward strand.
AGTAAATTATCAAAATTATCGGTAATTCACTTATTCGTCCATATCCTTTTCCTTTATTATTCTGTTCTTTACAGATCGTAAAGACTCGTCAAGGACTAATAAATCCACGCCTCCAAAATTTAATAAGGACACAGTACAACCGTAGGGTTAACGTATGGACAGGAGCTATTAACAATACACTAATAGGCCCATTTTTCATGGAAAAATATTTAAATTCAGTTTCCTTCTTAGAACTTCTTCGCATACAAGTAGTACCCCAAATCCAAAATTTAAACATTGATAATGCCTGGCTCCAAATGGATGGAACTCCTCCGTATTCCACTGCAGGAATCAGACATTATTTAGACGAAATTTTTCCGGAGCGGTGGATTGGAAGGTTTGGACTAATATCTTGGCTCCCTCGGTCCCCAGATTTGTCCCCCAATGATTTTTTTCTTTGGGGGTACCTAAAATGTAAAATTTATAATAATGTGATAATAAATAATGTGGAAGAACTTAAAGATCGGATTAGACGTCCTTGGAATGAGCTTGACCCAACTTTCATACGAAATGCTGTTCAGAGTTTTCATAACAGGCTGGGACGAGAAGGTGAACATTTCGAACATTTGTTAAAATAAGTTATCATTGTTTTACCTGTTACTGTTACCTCAATAAATTTCACAAAAATTAATTTTTTACTGTTTGAGAATTTTTGATGGCGTAGGGTATAATTAGTTGCGAAGCAATATTGGCAATGCGTTGATCTGTGTTTTTTCAAATTGAACATAGGAAATAATAGATATGTTCAGAGTTAAAAAAATGTCCCTGTATATAAATAAATGCTGAATAAATTATTCTCGAGAGAGGGATGCCAGAGACACTACTTCAATGGAAACTAAAGCACTGATAAGTTTGCTGTATTTAGCAGGTGTTCTGAGAACTTTCCATCTCATTGTTGATGACTTGTGGGCAAATGACTGCGCTGGGGTTGAGTTTTTTAGAAACGTTATATCACTAAAACGCTTTCAACTTCTACTACGTTGTCTGCGATTTGATGACATCACAGAGAGAAAAATTGAAGATAAAAAAAGTTAAAAAGCTTTATTTGATGGATTTGTCTTACGCTACCAACAGCACTATGTCATGAGTGAATACACTTCAATTGACGAAATGTTAGAAGCGTTTCGTGGGAAGTGTGGTTTTCGACAGTATATTAGCAACAAACCGGCAAAGCACGGTATTAAAATTTTTTCAATGGTTGACGCAAAATCTTATTATAGATTCAGTATGGAAACATTTTTGTGAAAAATAAGGAACAATACACTAGCACATTCGGGTTTTCAAAAGCAAGAGCATTGGTATCATATATTCCTAAAAAAGGAAAAGTAGTACTTTTACAACAAAAGGGGGTGTTGACAAAGTTAATGAGTTGAAATCTAGATACTAGAAATTTAGAGTACTAGGTGGTCTTTAAGTGTGTTCTTTACATTACTAAATATTGGTAAGCAATTTATAGACATTGTCTTATTTTATAATTTGTTTTTACTTTCAGGTGGGTTAAATAGTTTTATAATTTTATCCAGCAACACAGAAGATTCTTCAAGTCGAAGGAAATTTTTGAAATCTCTTGCCTTTGAACTTTGCCGTGAACAGTTGAATTTCCGTGTAACATTAGAAAATATGCCAAAACAAACTAAAAGTAGAATTTGCGATATGCTAGGAATAACTCAACCACAGCAACCACAACGATCACAAAATGAACAGATTTGGAATTAAATCTGTGTTTTTTGTGACTACACGTCACGATTGAGGTAGAGGCGAAGTGAGTAGAGCAACGGTTTGTGCTAAACTAATTTTATTTTACACTTAACCTATCTGTACAAACTAATTACATTGCATTTTAATAATAAAATTTCAATATACACATGTGGAGTTTGGTCAGCAACTCAGCACTTTGACAGTCGTTGCTCGGAACGTTAACGACTGCAAATTGCATCAATTGCCCAATTTTGGACACAGAAATTTCCACATCAGGAAATGAGGCTTGTAATCCCGCCAGAAGTCGTCGACCACAACTTGCAGTATTGGCAAAATTGCTAATTTGAAAAAAAAAAGATGTTTGTGACCTCAGTCACAAGAGGTTTGAGTAGAATGTTTCAAAAATCTTGACTTGCAAGTTGTTTACAACTCGGGCACAAGTCTTAAGAGTTTTCTCGGAAAACCAAAAGATAAAGTTCGACTTTTGAAAAAATCGGGGATTTATGAAATTAATTGTAAAGATTGTGAACAAAAATATACTGGACAAACACGTCGATCAATCAATATTAGATTTAAAGAACATTTAGTACATTTAAAATTTAACAGATTTGAAAAATCAAGTGTTGCCCAACATATTTTTGAAAAAGACCATAGAATTGAAACACTAACTTAATTTTTTTTAGAGTAGTTAATAATTGTAAACTTCTTGACGCTTTCAAGGGTCTTGAAATTTTTAAGAATAGAAATAGGCTTATGAATTCAGACAATGGCCCCATTCCTTTTTCTCCCCTCTACTCTCTAGTCGGGGGTAGAAAATGTGAAAGTCGGCAAAATTAGTGTATAAGGCAGAACATTGTGAGAATTAGTTTAGTTTATATTCTCACCTTTGTGAGAATAGGTTAGGTGACCCCGGTCATACGTTGGATGGGTGACTGGATAATGTAATGCCAAAAGATCGCACCTAATTCGTCTTTCGGAGAAGACGTGAAGCCGTCGGGCCCGGTCACTACTAATGGTCGTTAGGTCAAGTCAGAGACTGTAGGTGCAACCTGAAAACTCTGGCATTTGGGTGATGGCATTACCACCATACGCATTTATTTTTTTTTGTGGTTGAAACGCGTAAGTGTTTCAACTAAAGGTTTGGTGTGTCGGGTCTTTAAACTTTGTTTTATTTATTTTTAACGCCAAGAAAATACAACAAGAACAATTTTTTGCAAAATTCTTATTTATAATTTCCACTGTTTTCCTCCTTTCTTTTGTGCAAACGAGCCGGTCAGTGTTTAGTAATTAGTTTGTATTCATCGTTGTTTTAAATTGTTTAAATTGTCCGTTTCTATCACAAAAATAAACATATCACAGATAAGTATTGTTCAGGTGTATACAATTTTAAAACAAAGAAATGGCAACCAAAGACTTAAAGATTTGTCGACGGGGAGGAAATTGTAGATTTTCTCTGATCAAGAATTTAAAGAAGAAATCAATTGTATTTGAAGAAAGAATTTGGACTTTTATGTTTTCCGACTCCTCAAATCTATGGGTTATAAATACAAAAAATGTATCGTCCGCAAAATTCTAGTGGAAAGTCTTCATTTATAATAAAAAAATTAGATACTTGAGGAAAAAAAGAAAACATTAAATTTGTGTTCTAGGATGAGACTTGGATCTATCAAAACGGTAGTCTTGTGAGAATGCGGGGCCTCGATGGTGAAACCGCGTCAGACTTAAGAAGACATTACGCAATGTGACAATAATTGTACATTAAATTCCTAGTTTTTGATATAGTTGATGTAATTAGCAATCTTAAATCAAAAAATGGCAGCGGTCCAGCGTTTAATGTGCGTCAGAGTTAGGAAGACATTACGCAGTGTGACAATAATTGCACAGTAAATTCCTAATTTATAAATAATTTAGGGATTTCACGTTGCATCGAAACCTTTCGGAGCATGATAGCTTTAGTGTACAGGGTGCCGCATTTTGGATATCCGAATAGGAGGGAGTCTAATAATATAGGGCAAGATGCAATAAAAACTTGTACTACTGCTTAATCGAATCCAACTTTTTCAATTAACAGTAAATCTATGTATCTTGTCACAATCTTAGTTTTTGATATACATGATGTTATTAGCAATCTTAAATAAAAAAATGGCAGCGGTCCAGCGGTTAATGTCCGTCAGAGTTAGGAAGACATTACGCAGTGTGACAATAATTGCACAGTAAATTCCTAATTTATAAATAATTTAGGGATTTCACGTTGCATCGAAACCTTTCGGGGCATGATAGCTTTAGTGTACAGGGTGCCGCATTTTGGATATCCGAATAGGAGGGAGTCTAATAATATAGGGCAAGATGCAATAAAAACTTGTACTACTGCTTAATCGAATCCAACTTTTTCAATTAACAGTAAATCTATGTATCTTGTCACAATCTCAGTTTTTGATATACATGATGTTATAAGCAATCTTAAATAAAAAAATGGCAGCGGTCCAGCGGTTAATGTCCGTCAGAGTTAGGAAGACATTACGCAGTGTGACAATAATGGCACAGTAAATTACTAATTTAGAAATAATTTAGGGATTTCACGTTGCATCGAAACCTTTCGGAACATGATAGCTTTAGTGTACGGGGTGCCGCATTTTGGATATTCGAATAGGAGGGAGTCTAATAATATAGGGCAAGATGCAATAAAAACTTGTACTACTGCTTAATCGAATCCAACTTTTTCAATTAACAGTAAGTCTATGTCTCTTGGCACAATCTTAGTTTTTGATAAAGTTAATGTCATTAGCAATCTTAAATCAAAAAATGGCAGCGGTCCAGCCGTTAATGTGCGTCAGAGTTAGGAAGACATTATGCAATGTGACAATAATTGTACAGTAAATTCCTAATTTAGGAATAATTTATTGATTTCACGTTGCATCGAAACCTTTCGGAACATGATAGCTTTAGTGTACAGGGTGCCGCATTTTGGATATCCGAATAGGAGGGAGTTTAATAATATAGGGCAAGATGCAATAAAAACTTGTACTACTGCTTAATCGAATCCAACTTTTTCAATTAACAGTAAATCTATGTATCTTGTCACAATCTTCGTTTTTGATATACATGATGTTATTAGCAATCTTAAATAAAAAAATGGCAGCGGTCCAGCGGTTAATGTCCGTCAGAGTTAGGAAGACATTACGCAGTGTGACAATAATTGCACAGTAAATTCCTAATTTATAAATAATTTAGGGATTTCACGTTGCATCGAAACCTTTCGGAGCATGATAGCTTTAGTGTACAGGGTGCCGCATTTTGGATATCCGAATAGGAGGGAGTCTAATAATATAGGGCAAGATGCAATAAAAACTTGTACTACTGCTTAATCGAATCCAACTTTTTCAATTAACAGTAAATCTATGTATCTTGTCACAATCTTAGTTTTTGATATACATGATGTTATTAGCAATCTTAAATAAAAAAATGGCAGCGGTCCAGCGGTTAATGTCCGTCAGAGTTAGGAAGACATTACGCAGTGTGACAATAATTGCACAGTAAATTCCTAATTTATAAATAATTTAGGGATTTCACGTTGCATCGAAACCTTTCGGAGCATGATAGCTTTAGTGTACAGGGTGCCGCATTTTGGATATCCGAATAGGAGGGAATCTAATAATATAGGGCAAGATGCAATAAAAAATTGTACTACTGCTAAATCGAATCCAACTTGTTCAATTAACAGTAAATCTATGTATCTTGACACAATCTTAGTTTTTGATATAGTTGATGTCATTAGCAATCTTAATCAAAAAATGGCAGCGGTCCAGCGGTTAATGTGCGTCAGAGTTAGGAAGACATTACGCAGTGTGAGAATAATTGTACAGAAAATTCCTAATTTAGGAATATTATAGGGATTTCACGTTGCATCGAAACCTTTCGGAACATGATAGCTTTAGTGTACAGGGTGCCGCATTTTGGATATCCGAATAGGAGGGAATCTAATAATATAGGGCAAAATGCAAAAAAAATTGTACTACTGCCAAATCGAATCCAACTTGTTCAATTAACAGTAAATCTATGTATCTTGTCACCGTCTTAGTTTTTGATATAGTTGATGTCATTAGCAATCTTAAATCACAAAATGGCAGCGGTCCAGCGGTTAATGTGCGTCAGAGTTAGGAAGACATTACGCAGTGTGACAATAATTGTACAGCAAATTAATAATTTACGAATAATTTAGGGATTTCGCGTTGTATCGAAACCTTTCCGAACATGATAGCTTTAGTGTACAGGGTGCCGCATTTTACATATTCGAATAGGAGGGAATCTCATAATATAGGGCAAGATGCAATAAAAATTTGTACTACTGCTAAATCGAATCCAACTTGTTCAATTAACAGTAAATTTATGTATCTTGTCACAATCACAGTTTTTGATATAGTTGATGTCATTAGGAATTTAAAATCAAAAAATGGCAGCGGTCCAGCGGTTCATGAGCGTCAGAGTTAGGAAGACATTACGCAGTGTGACAATAATTGTACAGTTAATTCCTAATTTAGGAATAATTTAGGGATTTCACGTTGCATCGAAACCTTTCGGAACATGATAGCTTTAGTGTACAGGGTGCCGCATTTTGGATATCCGAATAGGAGGGAATCTAATAATATTGGGCAAGATGCAATAAAAAATTGTACTACTGCTAAATCGAATCCAACTTGTCCAATTAACAGTAAATATATGTATATTGTCACAATCTCAGTTTTTGATATAGTTGATGTTATTAGGAATTTAAAATTAAAAAATGGCAGCGGTCCAGCCGTTAATGTGCGTCAGAGTTAGGAAGACATTACGCAGTGTGACAATAATTGTACAGTAAATTTCTAATTTAGGAATAATTTAGGGATTTCACGTTGCATCGAAACCTTTCGGAACATGATAGCTTTAGTGTACAGGGTGCCGCATTTTGGATGTCCGAATAGGAGGGAATCTAATAACATAGGGCAAGATGCAATAAAAACTTGTACTACTGCTTAATCGAGTTCAACTTGTCCAATTAACAGTAAATATATGTATCTTGTCACCGTCTTAGTTTTTGATATAGTTGATGTCATTAGCAATCTTAAATCACAAAATGGCAGCGGTCCAGCGGTTAATGTGCGTCAGAGTTAGGAAGACATTACGCAGTGTGACAATAATTGTACAGAAAATTCCTAATTTAGGAATAATATAGGGATTTCACGTTGCATCGAAACCTTTCCGAACATGATAGCTTTAGTGTACAGGGTGCCGCATTTTACATATTCGAATAGGAGGGAATCTCATAATATAGGGCAAGATGCAATAAAAATTTGTACTACTGCTAAATCGAATCCAACTTGTTCAATTAACAGTAAATTTATGTATATTGTCACAATCTTAGTTTTTGATATCGTTGATGTCATTAGGAATCTTAAATCAAAAAATGGCAGCGGTCCAGCGGTTAATGTGCGTCAGAGTTAGGAGGATATTACGCAATGTGATAATAATTGTACAGTAAATTCCTAATTTAGGAATAATTTAGGAATTTCACGTTGCATCGAAACCTTTCGGAACATGATAGCTCTAGTGTACAGGGTGCCGTATTTTGGATATCCGAATAGGAGGGAATCTAATAATATAGGGCAAGATGCAATAAAAAAGTGTACTACTGCTAAATCGAATCCAACTTGTTCAATTAACAGTTAATTTATGTATCTTGTCACAATCTTAGTTTTTGACATAGTTGATGTCATTAGCAATCTTAAATCAAAAAATGGCAGCGGTCCAGCGGTTAATGTGCGTCAGAGTTAGGAAGACATTACGCAGTGTGACAATAATTGTACAGAAAATTCCTAATTTAGGAATAATATAGGGATTTCACGTTGCATCGAAATCTTTCGGAACATGATAGCTTTAGTGTACAGGGTGCCGCATTTTGGATATCCGAATAGGAGGGAATCTAATAACATAGGGCAAGATGCAATAAAAAATTGTACTACTGCTAAACCTAATCCAACTTGTTCAATTAACAGTAAATTTATGTATCTTGTCACAATCTTAGTTTTTGACATAGTTGATTTCATTAGCAATCTTAAATCACAAAATAGCAGCGGTCCAGCGGTTAATGTGCGTCAGAGTTAGGAAGACATTACGCAGTGTGACAATAATTGTACAGTAAATTACTAATTTAGGAATAATTTAGGGATTTCACGTTGCATCGAAACCTTTCGGAACATGACGGTTTTAGTGTACAGGGTGCCGCATTTTGGATATCCGAATAGGAGGGAATCTAATAACATAGGGCAAGATGCAATAAAAACTTGTACTACTGCTTAATCGAATCCAACTTGTTCAATTAACAGTAAATTTATGTATCTTGTCACAATCTTAGTTTTTGATATAGTTGATGTAATTAGCAATCTTAAATAAAAAAATGGCAGCGGTCCAGCGGTTAATGTGCGTCAGAGTTAGGAAGACAGTACGCAGTGTGACAATAATTGTACAGAAAATTCCTAATTTAAGAATAATATAGGGATTTCACGTTGCATCGAAATCTTTCGGAACATGATAGTTTTAGTGTACAGGGTGCCGCATTTTGGATATCCGAATAGGAGGGAATCTAATAACATAGGGCAAGATGCAATAAAAAATTGTACTACTGCTAAATCGAATCCAACTTGTTCAAGTAACAGTAAATTTATGTATCTTGTCACAATCTTAGTTTTTGACATAGTTGATTTCATTAGCAATCTTAAATCACAAAATAGCAGCGGTCCAGCGGTTAATGTGCGTCAGAGTTAGGAAGACATTACGCAGTGTGACAATAATTGTACAGTAAATTACTAATTTAGGAATAATTTAGGGATTTCACGTTGCATCGAAACCTTTCGGAACATGACGGTTTTAGTGTACAGGGTGCCGCATTTTGGATATCCGAATAGGAGGGAATCTAATAACATAGGGCAAGATGCAATAAAAACTTGTACTACTGCTTAATCGAATCCAACTTGTTCAATTAACAGTAAATTTATGTATCTTGTCACAATCTTAGTTTTTGATATAGTTGATGTAATTAGCAATCTTAAATAAAAAAATGGCAGCGGTCCAGCGGTTAATGTGCGTCAGAGTTAGGAAGACATTACGCAGTGTGACAATAATTGTACAGTAAATTATTAATTTAGGAATAATTTAGGGATTTCACGTTGCATCGAAACCTTTCGGAACATGATAGCTTTAGTGTACAGGGTGCCGCATTTTGGATATCCGAATAGGGGGGAATCTAATAATATAGGACAAGATGCAATAAAAACTTGTACTACTGCTTAATCGAGTTCAACTTGTCCAATTAACAGTAAATATATGTTTCTTGTCACAATCTTAGTTTTTGATATAGTTGATGTCATTAGCAATCTTAAATCACAAAATGGCAGCGGTCCAGCGGTTAATGTCCGTCAGAGTTAGGAAGACATTACGCAGTGTGACAATAATTGTACAGAAAATTCCTAATTTAGGAATAATATAGGGATTTCACGTTGCATCGAAATCTTTCGGAACATGATAGCTTTAGTGTACAGGGTGCCGCATTTTGGATATCCGAATAGGAGGGAATCTAATAACATAGGGCAAGATGCAATAAAAAATTGTACTACTGCTAAACCTAATCCAACTTGTTCAATTAACAGTAAATTTATGTATCTTGTCACAATCTTAGTTTTTGATATAGTTGATGTCATTAGCAATCTTAAATCAAAAAATGGCAGCGGTCCAGCGGTTAATGTGCGTCAGAGTTAGGAAGACATTACGCAGTGTGACAATAATTGTACAGTAAATTACTAATTTAGGAATAATTTAGGGATTTCACGTTGCATCGAAACCTTTCGGAACATGACGGTTTTAGTGTACAGGGTGCCGCATTTTGGATATCCGAATAGGAGGGAATCTAATAACATAGGGCAAGATGCAATAAAAAATTGTACTACTGCTAAATCGAATCCAACTTGTTCAATTAACAGTAAGTATATGTATATTGTCACAATCTTAGTTTTTGATATAGTTGATGTCATTGGCAATCTTAAATCACAAAATGGCAGCGGTCCAGCGGTTGATGTGCGTCAGAGTTAGGAAGACATTACGCAGTGTGACAATAATTGTACAGTAAATTCCTAATTTAGGAATAATTTAGGGATTTCACGTTGCATCGAAACCTTTCGGAACATGATAGCTTTAGTGTACAGGGTGCCGCATTTTGGATATCCGAACAGGAGGGAATCTAATAACATAGGGCAAGATGCAATAAAAACTTGTACTACTGCTTAATCGAGTTCAACTTGTCCAATTAACAGTAAATATATGTATCTTGTCACAATCTTAGTATTTGATATAGATGATGTCATTAACAATCTTAAATAAAAAAATGGCAGCGGTCCAGCGGTTAATGTGCGTCAGAGTTAGGAAGACATTACGCAGTGTGACAATAATTGTACAGTAAATTATTAATTTAGGAATAATTTAGGGATTTCACGTTGCATCGAAACCTTTCGGAACATGATAGCTTTAGTGTACAGGGTGCCGCATTTTGGATATCCGAATAGGAGGGAATCTAATAACATAGGGCAAGATGCAATAAAAAATTGTACTACTGCTAAATCGAATCCAACTTGTTCAATTAACAGTAAATCTATGTATCTTGTCACAGTCTTAGTTTTTGATATAGTTGATCTCATTAGCAATCTTAAATCACAAAATGGCAGCGGTCCAGCGGTTAATGTGCGTCAGAGTTAGGAAGACATTACGCAGTGTGACAATAATTGTACAGGAAATTACTAATTTAGGAATAATTTAGGGATTTCACGTTGCATCGAAACCTTTCGGAACATGACGGTTTTAGTGTACAGGGTGCCGCATTTTGGATATCCGAATAGGAGGGAATCTAATAACATAGGGCAAGATGCAATAAAAAATTGTACTACTGCTAAACCGAATCCAACTTGTTCAATTAACAGTAAATTTATGTATCTTGTCACAATCTTAGTTTTTGATATAGTTGATGTAATTAGCAATCTTAAATAAAAAAATGGCAGCGGTCCAGCGGTTAATGTGCGTCAGAGTTAGGAAGACATTACGCAGTGTGACAATAATTGTACAGTAAATTATTAATTTAGGAATAATTTAGGGATTTCACGTTGCATCGAAACCTTTCGGAACATGATAGCTTTAGTGTACAGGGTGCCGCATTTTGGATATCCGAATAGGGGGGAATCTAATAATATAGGACAAGATGCAATAAAAACTTGTACTACTGCTTAATCGAGTTCAACTTGTCCAATTAACAGTAAATATATGTATCATGTCACAATCTTAGTTTTTGATATAGTTGATGTCATTAGCAATCTTAAATCACAAAATGGCAGCGGTCCAGCGGTTAATGTCCGTCAGAGTTAGGAAGACATTACGCAGTGTGACAATAATTGTACAGTAAATTCCTAATTTAGGAATAATTTAGGGATTTCACGTTGCATCGAAACCTTTCGGAACATGATAGCTTTAGTGTACAGGGTGCCGCATTTTGGATATCCGAATAGGAGGGAATCTAATAACATAGGGCAAGATGCAATAAAAAATTGTACTATTGCTAAATCGAATCCAACTTGTTCAATTAACAGTAAATCTATGTATCTTGTCACAGTCTTAGTTTTTGATATAGTTGATCTCATTAGCAATCTTAAATCACAAAATGGCAGCGGTCCAGCGGTTAATGTGCGTCAGAGTTAGGAAGACATTACGCAGTGTGACAATAATTGTACAGGAAATTACTAATTTAGGAATAATTTAGGGATTTCACGTTGCATCGAAACCTTTCGGAACATGACGGTTTTAGTGTACAGGGTGCCGCATTTTGGATATCCGAATAGGAGGGAATCTAATAATATAGGGCAAGATGCAATAAAAAAGTGTACTACTGCTAAATCGAATCCAACTTGTTCAATTAACAGTAAATCTATGTATCTTGTCACAGTCTTAGTTTTTGATATAGTTGATCTCATTAGCAATCTTAAATCACAAAATGGCAGCGGTCCAGCGGTTAATGTGCGTCAGAGTTAGGAAGACATTACGCAGTGTGACAATAATTGTACAGTAAATTACTAATTTAGGAATAATTTAGGGATTTCACGTTGCATCGAAACCTTTCGGAACATGACGGTTTTAGTGTACAGGGTGCCGCATTTTGGATATCCGAATAGGGGGGAATCTAATAATATAGGACAAGATGCAATAAAAACTTGTACTACTGCTTAATCGAGTTCAACTTGTCCAATTAACAGTAAATATATGTATCTTGTCACAATCTTAGTTTTTGATATAGTTGATGTCATTAGCAATCTTAAATCACAAAATGGCAGCGGTCCAGCGGTTAATGTCCGTCAGAGTTAGGAAGACATTACGCAGTGTGACAATAATTGTACAGTAAATTCCTAATTTAGGAATAATTTAGGGATTTCACGTTGCATCGAAACCTTTCGAAACATGATAGCTTTAGTGTACAGGGTGCCGCATTTTGGATGTCCGAACAGGAGGGAATCTAATAACATAGGGCAAGATGCAATAAAAACTTGTACTACTGCTTAATCGAGTTCAACTTGTCCAATTAACAGTAAATATATGTATCTTGTCACAATCTTAGTATTTGATATAAATGATGTCATTAACAATCTTAAATAAAAAAATGGCAGAGGTCCAGCGGTTAATGTGCGTCAGAGTTAGGAAGACATTACGCAGTGTGACAATAATTGTACAGTAAATTCCTAATTTAGGAATAATTTAGGGATTTCACGTTGCACCGAAACCTTTCGGAACATGATAGCTTTAGTGTACAGGGTGCCGCATTTTGGATATCCAAATAGGGGGGAATCTAATAATATAGGGCAAGATGCAATAAAAACTTGTACTACTACTTAATCGAGTTCAAGTTGTCCAATTAACAGTAAATATATGTATCTTGTCACAATCTTAGTTTTTGATATAGTTGATGTCATTAGCAATCTTAAATAACAAAATGGCAGCGGTCCAGCGGTTAATGTCCGTCAGAGTTAGGAAGACATTACGCAGTGTGACAATAATTGTACAGTAAATTCCTAATTTAGGAATAATTTAGGGATTTCACGTTGCATCGAAACCTTTCGGAACATGATAGCTTTAGTGTACAGGGTGCCGCATTTTGGATATCCGAATAGGAGGGAATCTAATAATATAGGGCAAATTGCAAAAAAAAATTGTACTACTGCCAAATCGAATCCAACTTGTTCAATTAACAGGAAATCTATGTATCTTGTCACCGTCTTAGTTTTTGATATAGTTGATGTCATTAGCAATCTTAAATCACAAAATGGCAGCGGTCCAGCGGTTAATGTGCGTCAGAGTTAGGAAGACATTACGCAATGTGATAATAATTGTACAGCAAATTAATAATTTACGAATAATTTAGGGATTTCGCGTTGTATCGAAACCTTTCCGAACATGATAGCTTTAGTGTACAGGGTGCCGCATTTTACATATTCGAATAGGAGGGAATCTCGTAATATAGGGCAAGATGCAATAAAAATTTGTACTACTGCTAAATCGAATTCAACTTGTTCAATTAACAGTAAATTTATGTATATTGTCACAATCTTAGTTTTTGATATCGTTGATGTCATTAGGAATCTTAAATCAAAAAATGGCAGCGGTCCAGCGGTTAATGTGCGTCAGAGTTAGGAGGATATTACGCAATGTGATAATAATTGTACAGTAAATTCCTAATTTAGGAATAATTTAGGAATTTCATGTTGCATCGAAACCTTTCGGAACATGATAGCTCTAGTGTACAGGGTGCCGTATTTTGGATATCCGAATAGGAGGGAATCTAATAATATAGGGCAAGATGCAATAAAAAAGTGTACTACTGCTAAATCGAATCCAACTTGTTCAATTAACAGTAAATTTATGTATCTTGTCACAATCTTAGTTTTTGACATAGTTGATGTCATTAGCAATCTTAAATCAAAAAATGGCAGCGGTCCAGCAGTTAATGTGCGTCAGAGTTAGGAAGACATTACGCAGTGTGACAATAATTGTACAGTAAATTCCTAATTTATAAATAATTTAGGGATTTCACGTTGCATCGAAACCTTTCGGGGCATGATAGCTTTAGTGTACAGGGTGCCGCATTTTGGATATCCGAATAGGAGTGAATCTAATAACATAGGGCAAGATGCAATAAAAGTTGTACTACTGCTAAATCAAATCCAATTTGTTCAATTAACAGTAAATTTATGTATCTTGTCACAACCTTAGTTTTTGATATCGTTGATGTCATTAGGAATCTTAAATCAAAAAATGGCAGCGGTGAAGCGGTTAATGTGCGTCAGAATTAGGAAGACATTACGCAATGTGACAATAATTGTACAGTAAATTCCTAATTTAGGAATAATTTACGGATTTCACGTTGCATCGAAACCTTTCGGAGCATGATAGCTTTAGTGTACAGGGTGCCGCATTTTGGATATCCGAATAGGAGGGAATCTAATAATATAGGGCAAGATGCAATAAAAAGTTGTACTACTGCTAAATCAAATCCAACTTGTTTAATTAACAGTAAATCGATGTATCTTGTCACAATCTTAGTTTTTGATATCGTTGATGTCATTAGGAATCTTAAATCAAAAAATGGCAGCGGTCCAGCGGTTCATGAGCGTCAGAGTTAGGAAGACATTACGCAGTGTGACAATAATTGTACAGTAAATTCCTAATTTAGGAATAAGTTAGGGGTTTCACGTTGCATCGAAACCTTTCGGAACATGATACAGGGTGCCGCATTTTGGATATCCGAATAGGAGGGAATCTAATAATATAGGGCAAGATGCAATAAGAACTCGTACTACTGCTTAATCGAGTTCAACTTGTCCAATTAACAGTAAATATATGTATCTTGTCACAATCTTAGTTTTTGATATAGTTGATGTCATTAGGAATCTTAAATCAAAAAATGGCAGCGGTGAAGCGGTTAATGTGCGTCAGAATTAGGAAGACATTACGCAATGTGATAATAATTGTACAGTAAATTCCTAATTTAGGAATAATTTAGGAATTTTACGTTGCATCGAAACCTTTCGGAACATGACAGCTTTAGTGTACAGGGTGCCGCATTTTGGATATCCGAACAGGAAGGAATATAATAACATAGGGCAAGATGCAATAAAAAAGTGTACTTCTGCTAAATCGAATCCAACTCGTTCAATTAACAGCAAATCTATGTATCTTGTCACAATCTTAGTTTTTGATATAGTTGATGTCATTAGCAATCTTAAATCAAAAAATGGCAGCGGTCCAGCGGTTAATGTGCGTCAGAGTTAGGAAGTCATTACGCAATGTGACAATAATTGTACAGTAAATTCCTAGTTTAGGGATTTCACGTTGCATAAATAGGGATCATAGACAGCTATGACATTATCGAGAAGCTACTTTTTTCTGAACTGAAACAATATAAATAGAGTTTGATATTTTTGATAAAAAATAATTAAATTATAAATACTTGTTGGGTAATATATTTTTCATAGTTTTAATTGAAAATTCAATTTTTTCATGGCCTACTATAAAGAAAAAGCAAAATGTTCAGTTTTTTCTAAATATTTAAAAACAATGTATTACACAAATAGATATAATAAATCAGAAAAAAATTAGCATTTCAAAAATATCACAGCCGCCAATGATTCCTTTAAAAAATAAAACTATGTTTTGTTTTGTAAGTCGAAAATAAAAAACGATAGTGGAATGCGGTTTGACCAAAATTATTTTCTTAAAAAATGGACCCGAAAATGTGTTACTCGTTTATCTCTAAACTTCTTAGTTTCGAAGATCCCCTATTCGGACATCCAAATTGCAGCACCCTGTAAAGAGGAACCCCCCCCCCAAGATAACCTTCTTCCGTTTGAAAAATATTATTATCCATGACTTAAATCTAAAATATGTAATAACAGTAGCAACTTTTGCAACTCAAAAAAATCAATGATAGTACCAAAAAACAGTTAAAAAAATTAAAAAAATTTGTTTCTTACTCCTACTTATATAATGATGGACGATCAGTGGAATATTTTACAGATATTATAGAGAACTTATATTTATTTATTGAATGTATTCTCTTAAAAACAATATGTTCAAAAAAAAATTAAAATCATTGTACCAGAACCACTTATAGAATGTAAACTGTTTATTTTTGAAAGAAAATTGAAACCTCCGAAAACAAATTAAAAGTTAGCTAGCAAATAATAAATAATTTAGAAGGTGAAAATATGAAAAACGAAGACAGTCTTTCTTCCACTACTCAAGTGTCAAAGTCTTTATACTAGTGTTATTTCAATATGAAGAAAAGGAAAATTATATCCTTGAAACGTCATTAAATCTTAATATAAACTCTTTTTTTATATATCAATATTGAGTCTAAGAAACCAACAAGTTTTTAAAAGGTAAGAAGAATAATTTGAATTTTATACAGATATCGGAAAATTCCGAAGAGGTTGCAAATAAATTAAACGCATTTCTTAATAATACAGGGCACAATGCAACAGAAAAAATAGTACTACAGCTCTATCGCGTCCAACTTGTCCAATTAACAGTAGATCTACGTATTTTGACCCAGTCCCAGTTTTTGATATAGTTGATGTCCAAAAAATAGCAACGCTCCAGCGGTTAATGTGCGTCGGAGTTAGGAAGACATTACACGATGTGATAATAATTGTACAGTAAATTCCTAATTTAAGGTTTTTACGTTGCATCTGCACGTTTCGGTATTTGATAGCTGCAGTATACAGGGTGCGGCATTTTGGATGTCCGAATAAAGGATCTCCGAAACTAAGAGGTTTAGAGAAAAACGAGTGGCATAATACTTGGTTTCGTTTTTGGAGAAAATAATAATGGTTAAAACCTCATCCCGCAATCGTTTTTTGTTTCCGACTTATAAACAAAAGTTGACATTTTAGCGAAATATTGCAGATACACATTTGAAACAAAGACATTATATAGACTCTTTTTAAGAGAAAATTTGGGAATGTTATCACCTTTTTTTTTAAATCATTTGTTTAGCTGTAACTTTAAATAGGAACAATGGATGGCTAAGACATTTTCGAAAAGCCTATTTTTTTTGAACTGTAATAATATAAATACAGTTTGATATTTTTATATACTTTACTAAAAAAAATTTTTTTAATATTTGAAGGTAGTGGGATATGGAAAAATTATTTCATATAAAAGGTGTAAGTTTTGTGAACAGTTATTAGAGTAAAAATTGTAAAATTCTAAAAATAAGCTATGTTAAAGTTATTTCCAATTGAACAAATATACAATGGTCGCAGATTTCAATGACATAAATAATGAGCAGAAAAGTGTCACTACCATTTGATGACACTTTTTATAATTTAGCGAAGTGCAATCTAGGTGACGTTGATAATGTTATGTATTTTTTTACCGCAGATGGGATTGGATTTTGGTGTTTTAATGGTAAATTAATAAGTGTTTAAAAATTCATTAAATTATAAATACTTGTTAAGTAATAAATACAATTTTCATAGTTTTAATCCAAAATCCGAAATTTTTTCATGACCTACTATTAAGAAAAAGTTCAAACGTTGCTTTTTTAAATATTTAAAAATAATGTACTTCACAAATAGACATATATCAAATCAGAAAATAATAAGCTTTTCAAATATATTAAAGCCGCCTACGATTTCTATTAAAAAAATAAAACTTAAGATATTGCAGCTAAACGAATTGTTAAAAAAATCGCTGATAACATCATTAAATTCTCTGTAAAAAAGTGCCTTATAATGCCTCGTTTCAAATGTTTATCTTTTAACCTCTTAGTTTCGAAAATCCCCTGTTCGGACAACCAAAATGCAGCACCCTGTACAAAAGAATCCCCAATATGACCTTATTGCGTTTGGAAAATATTATTTTCCTTGATTTAAATCTAAAATATGTAGTAACCAGTAGCACGTCTCATGCAACTCAAAAAATCAATGATAGTACCAAAAATTTTTTGGTCCTACTTATACAATGTGTTCAAGAATGGTTGTTCATCAAGTCACCTATGATATATGAACGCAGTGTGTTTTTTAGTTCAAAATGTGAAGCCGTCAAAGTGACAGAGTCGTTAAAAAATGCAAAAGGTTTCGAATATAAAAACGAAAAAATACAGAACAAAAATCACGGAAATATAAAACACAAATTAAGGCAAACCCTCCACTTGAAACAACTTTGCTGAAAAATGCAAAAAAGTGAGTAAACAGCTAATTCAAAAATTTGACAGAGAAACTAGGATAGTTATTTGGACGAGGCGGAATACTATACAGAACTTATATTCAATGAATGTTTTCTCTTAAAAACAGTACGTGAGAAAGAAAAATTAAAACCATTGTACCTAAAAGGAAGACGACTTAGAGAATGTAAACGTCAATTAAAAAAAAATTAAAAAAATTCATAACAGTTATTTAAGAGAATATAAATCACTAAAAAGTATAACAAAAACTTGCTTGGACAATTAAAAAGTGACTATTTAAAAAAAATTGTAATCTTTTAAAAACATATCAAAAATTAGCTGAAAAATAATAAATAATTTAAAGGTAAAAAAAAATAATTTGAATTTCAAATAGATACCGAAAAATTTCAAAGAAGTTGCAAATAAATTAAACGCATTTCTTAATAATACACTATAATAGAACACAGGTTAATAGAAAAAATAGTACTACGGCTAAATCGAGTAGAAGTTACAGCAAAATCGAGTCCAACCTGCCCAATTAACAGTAAATCTATGTATCTTGACCTAATTTCAGTTTTTGATAAGGTTGATCTCATTAGGAACCTTAAACCAAAAAATAGCAGCGGTCCAGCGGTTAAAGTGCGTCAGAAGTAGGAAGACATTACACGTATGTGACAATAACTGTACAGTAAGTAATTCCTAATTTAGGGCTTTCATGTTGCATCGACACGTTTCGGTATCTGATAGCTTCACTGTACAGGGTGGTGCATTTGCGATGTCCAAATAGAAGATCTTCAAAACCAAGAGGTTTAGAGAAAAACATTCTCGGGTCCGTTTTTTGAGAAAATAATTTTGTTGTAATAAAGTTGTATTTCTTTAAATAGGAATCCATAGATGGCTTTGACATTATCGAAAAGCTTTTTTTCTAAACTAAAACAATAAAATTCACATTATAACAGAAAATCATTAAATTTACAATATTTGTTTGTGAACTGCCACTTCGATTACAACAATTACTATTACTTTGTGCTTCGCCGTAAGTTCTAATCATGGCAACCAATTCAGTATTTTAATAACTGTAGTTCAGGGACGTAAATTTGATGAAAAAACTCCACAAAACACAAAACGGACTTGCTCTTAACGATTTCGATTGAAGTAATCAAACAGGAGGACCAGCGGATTTAAATTTTGAGCAAAATTAAAGTAAAGGCAAATAAAATGATATCAGTGTCAAAATGCTGACACTGTGACGTTTTTCACTGTCGTGGTTACAATATTCCTATTTGTTTTTACTTCAACAGAGAAATTATTCCAATGGCCCTCAAACCCTGTACCAATACAAAGTAGTTAAATAACATTTTAAAAAATATAAATTCTTTGAGTGTTTTTTCGCAATTAGCCTATTTCTACATTCTTTTAGTACCAGGTAAAGTTTCTACTCGTAAACCGTAAACACCCTGTAAAAAAAGCGAAATGTTCAGTTTTTACTAAATATTTAAAAATAATTTATTATACAAATAGACATAATAAGTCAGGAAAAATTAAGTTTTTTAAAGCCGCCTATAATTCCTTTAAAAAAATAAAATTTTATGTTATGTTTTATAAGTCGAAAACAAAAATCGATAACGAGATGCGGTTTGACCAAAATTATTTCCTCAAAAAACGGACCCGAGAATGTGACACTCGTTCTTCTCTAAACCTCTTAGTTTCGGAGATCCCCTATTCTGACATCCAAAACGCAGCACCCTATAGAAGAGGACCCCCCAATATAACCTACTTTCGTTTGGAAAATATTATTTTCCTTGATTGATGAAAATATTAATTTCCAATTCGGACATCCAAAATGCAGCACCCTGTAAACTAAAGATATCAAATCATAATGATAAATGCCGTTACAAACTTTCAGAAATTTGTTGTTGATTAATATATTTAAATGCTGGTAGTTAGAAAATGTCACAAAATTTTTTACACATTTGTATTTGAACCACGTTTTTATGTATAAGAAATGAATACTTGTTTCTTTAAAAGTGAACCAATTTTTACGTTTGAAACAACAAATTAAAATTTTCCATGCAAGAAATATATGTATTTTCAAAAGGAACTACCGCAGATATTGAAACAATCAGATATATTGTAGAATCAAATACAATTAGTGTAGTAATTTTTGTCTGAGATCGGTAATACCTAACATTCGTGATGCTTATTACGTTTTTCGCATGATCCTTATATTTTTTTAAAGATTTATTTAAAAATAGTATATTAAAACACAAGTTTTATAAGACCAGTCGTGAAGCACGAATTCAATTTCAAAAACAAGTGGCGTTAGCCACGAGTTATTTGATAGAATAAGTGCTTCAAGGTCTTATGAAACGAGTTTTTATACTAGTTTTTGTGATTTGCCCCTTTTTGCCGTTTTTAAACAGAAAAAATTGTTATTTTAATCAATCTAAGAATTTTTGTAACGGTTGGTAGTGTCTTAATTGTGAAAGTGAAAAATTTATTTCATATTTTTGTTAACTAATATACTATATTCTGACAAATGAATTTTGCGATTATTTTTAAACATTTTTCTTGTTGTTTTTAAATTTAAAGCTTTTTGTGCTATTTGGATGGAAACGTTGGTTGGAGACTATGAATTTATGCTCTTTATCTCATAGATAAAATAAAACCAATCATGTTACTTTTACTTCTTATTTTTTAATGCGCTGTATACACACTACATTACATGAACACAGAATCTAGCAAACATATCTGTAAGCTTGCTATTATTTTTAACCTAAAGCCCAAATGCGTATTTTCGTGGATATAACTTTAATATTTCTTATAAAATGGCGAATTTTTGTTCAAATTTTTATACTCAATTTCACCCCCTTAAAACTCATTTTCAAAAAATCTCTTCTTATAGTGGAACTCTACACCCACTAAGAAAGGTATCTTCCAAATTGCATGTTCATAGGTTCAGTGGTTTAGATTATGCGTTGTCTGTCAGTCAACCAATCACGAAACTGTTTCATTATAGTACTATAAAGATAAATATTCTTAAAATCAAGGGCAAGGGTTTCTTTGGATTTTAAACCCAAAGTGCACAATGAAAATTCAAACAAAAAAATTTGATTCTGGTATTTAAAATTAAAATGAGTAAAATCATGTCATTTACTACGATGTAAACTGTTTTTAACATTGTTTTTTCTTTAAAAATTCTTCTGAATCCTTTATTGTAAATTCTTGGCACCAGATTCTTGAAAATTTTTGTAAAACTTAAAATCGTAATTTTATCAGGATGTGTGTCTTCGTCCTGTTCTTAACCTAACCAGGTTTTGGCGATTCTTGGCATCTACCCAGAGTGTGAAAAAGTTCAGGATTTTTGTCCTTGTTTTCACTGCGAAGAGAAGTGTTCAAACACACCAAACGGTGCACCACTTTTTCTTCACTAGCCACAGTTTGTCACCGAAATAATCCTACCGACTGTGCCAATTTTGTCTGCGTCAGTGACTTAATGGTTTTTTTAAAAGCACACTTTAATCTGAAACAAGATTTAATGAAACTTCTTACGAATGCTTTCGCGACAACTTGCGCGATCAGTTAAATCTGTATAATCTGACAAATATGACTAATCTGATCTGTTTACGTTCTACTTCCATTTATATTAAAATATGGATAATTAAAGAAGGTCAAATTAACACTTTTATTAGCAATTTTTGGTTGTAATATATAATAAATTACAATCAGCAGTAAAATATTCGTCTAAAATCTAAATGCAACAAGAGCAACTGACAAGAAGCTTTCCCTAAGAAAGAAACGCGAACACTATACGAACAGCAACTGATCAAGGAGTTCTTCGAGTACTCAAATTATTGTTTATAATTACTGTAATTGCAGTCCTACTTCAATTTCTTCATCACTTACGTCCACAAACGCAAGAAATAGACAAATAAGCGAATAAGCTATAAACAGCCATTGAACGTTGGAGGGATGGAGTAGAGGTTTCCGAATAACTATGCCTTTTGCAGTCCCTAGAATTTGGAAGGAACCGAGAAATCATGCCGATGACTGTTACTTTTGTTTGGTAGATAATTCGCACTGTTGCCTTAGCATCTTTGGAACAAAATTTTTATACTGAATGTGACACAACATTAAGGCTTCAGGGTACCGAAGCGATTGTTGAGAATTGGTGTACTACAAGTTGCATACTTTTTTTAGACCTGTTTTCAGTGACAGCTGTCAATCATCGGATAGGCATCCGACCTTCGCCTCGGGGTGTCTTGTCCCTTCTCATAAAATGCAAATAATGTAAACAAACTGAATTCCACTATCGCCCACGATAGTTTCTCTTATTTCATAGATTCAAGCAACATACAGTGAAAAATACGTTTTTTATTTTGTTAAAAAAAATTGATACTAAAGAATAATAAAATACTATCATAGTTTTGTAAAAACTAATACACCATTACACCATTTATTTATTGGGTTTTATGTTTTAATTAACCGAATTCTGTTCGCTATATTATGTGTCATGTGCATTTCTAATTGGATCACTTGCATTGAAAAAATATAAAATAAAAAAATTAATTGGTGAAACATTATTGTTCTTTCAGAAAACAGTTTAACTTTAAAGAAGTTACTAGGAATATCTCATTAAAATGATGAAAACTTCTTTAAACCCGCTTTTTCGTCTGATAATTTTATCCAGGTAATAAATTCTGAAAAATACATTGTTGTAAAAATTTATTGTAACTATACCCAGTAATAATTATAGTACAAATAACGTATCGAGAGATTGTAAGATCCAGTCTTAGGGATATAATTTGTTTACGTTACGCCTAGTAAAATAAATAATACTTTTATAATTATGTATTATTTTAGAATTTAGGAATTATTTCTCGTTTTTTTATTAAATTTATACAATTTTTCTATAACTAGCTTGCGAAGATATAGCTGCGTTACTCTTACATTATAGAAATGACATAATAGACATGCCAACAGAAACATACGACAAAATAAAAAATGAGTTCTTGAATGATTTGGCTGCTTGCGATATTTTAAAAATTCTTTTGTTAACAATTGGTCAACGTAATAATGAGCAGTGGGATAAAGAAAGAAATAATAGATTAACGGCTAGTAATTTCGGAAGAATTATTAATATGAAATGTGCGACCAATACAGCGAATGCTGTAAAAGATATCTTATAGCGTGTGGGATTATCTAAATTTAAAAAATTACCCGAACCACTACAGTGGGGAATTGATAATGAAGAGAAAGCAAAGGAGAAGTTTGAACAGATCACAGGTATAAAGCTAGATTCATGCGGCTTTTTTGTTGATAAAGAAAAAAAATTTTTAGGTGCAACACCAGATGGGTTAGTGGGTTCAAATGCTATTGTTGAAATTAAATGTCCATTTAGCGCAAGAAACACAAATATTAAAACTGCCATAGAACAAAAATTGATTAAATACTTAGAAATAGATTCTCAAGATGATAGTAAAATAGTTTTAAAAGAAAAAGATAATTACATGTATCAAGTACAAGGTCAGCTCCACATTACTAATCGCCAAACTTGTTATTTTATAGTGTACACCTCTACAGATTTAAAATATTGTATTATTGAGAAAGACGATAGTAAATATTGGAACGGAAGAATGATAGATTGTCTTGAAAATTTTTATATGAATGCCATGTTACCAGAAATAATTGATTCAAGACATAGTCGCAATTTACCATTAAGCAGCATAATAAAAAAGGATTTGTAAATAATATTTCAAGTTTAGTTTTAGAGATTTTTACATAAACACATAATATGATGATAAGCATTTTAATAATAATTATAATTTTTAATTTGAACAATAAAAGTAAAAAAAAACTTCCTCAGTGGGTTGACACCTTGTCGTGGTGAAGGAGCTCAGTGGTACTATCACAAAACCTGTGCAGAACGAAGCTAAGTACAACCAAAGTTTTAATCATCTTTTTTTATATTTTTTTTAAAACAGGAATAATTTTATTGTTAAAAGTATTCAAAAAAATAGCGAGCGTGATTACTCGTATTTCAAAATCTCATAAGATACGTTGATAGCAGTGTCTACAAAAAAAAACGTAATGCAAATCTATAGGTACCTAATTATTTTGTTAAAAAAATTAATTCCGAAATCATGTGCTTTAATTTTATACCACTATTAGAGAAATCGCTAAAATTCCTATTTGTGCCGATACATTTCTCTGTCTTGAACAAATGCAATAAAATTATTATCTTGTGGGTCACCCCAATGGTGGTTACCTCCAGCGGTGCGTCCTAAACCCGTCATAAATCTTCTTCCAGCTAGCTACGCATTCGAAGAAGGATGCATTAAAAGTTGCCTACTTACAATTTAATTTTTGCTTTATATCTAACAATTAAGAACAGTTAACAAAAATCTAAAATATCTCAAGTCTGTATTTTTAAATTTCCTATAAAATGGTTTTTTTAAATTCTCAATACAATGCACCGTTATCAAAAATTCGTATCAACTTCATTAACAGACATTTTATTTAATAAAAAAATATCTAGGCATTTATTTCAATCAAAAATGACTCTTCGACCTACATTTACTTATAAAGAAACACAGCAAATGTCAAGAAACTCTTCAAGTCTAAATTTGCGGCTAAAAACAGCGAAAACAGTTTACACGTAAAACGTATGCGCCAGCTCCCAGAGGGTCTAGAGCCTTAATAGCCACTTCAGCAGCGACTGGTCATAATTTTGTGCCAGATGGATTAAAAGAAACGCATTTAATAAATCAAGAAGAATAAGATGACCTTGTCCGGGATCTTGGGCTAACAAAATCTGGGTCCGAACTTTTAGCCTCAAGGCTTAATCTGTGGTATTTGCTAAAAGAAAACTGTCAGATCACTGCTTACTGGAGTAGAGATCAACAGTTCGCAAAGTTTTATATGGTGCGCGAAAATCTTTGCTAATGTTCCAACGTAAAAGGTATTTTTAAAGAAATAGAAATTTCTCATGAAACTACGAGTTGGAGGTTATTTATAGACAGTTCTATCAAAAGTCTAAAGGTGGTTTTATTGCATAACGGCAATAAACATACTTCAATTCTCATGGCACACGGTGTGCATCTCAAAGAAAATTATAAAAATGTGAAGAGGTTGTAAGAGATATAAAACTTACCAATGGGAACTGTGTGTTGATTGCAAAATGTTGGGGCTTTTACTTGGATTACAATGAGGATTTACAAAATACTCGTGCTTTTTGTGCCTTTGAGACAGTCAAGCAACATCAGAACATTGTGTGAGACGCAACTGGCCAAGAAGTGATGAACTAGTTCCCGCAAGCATAATGTCATACAGGAAGCACTTATTCCTAGCCATAACATTTTGCTACCACCCTTACAGATAAAATAAGAGTTAGTTAAGCATTTTGTAATAGCCTTAAACCATTCGTCAGAATCGTTTCTTTATACAAAAACAATGCTTTCTGAAAATTTATTGAATTAAAAGAAATCTAAAATAAATATATCATGCAAAAGTTTAATTTATATAAACAAACTTTCATCTAATTTGTGTCCTGCCTGTTAATTTAATCACAAGCCACCATACAACACCACATAAAATCCAGGTTGGTGGGCATGGCAGAGAATTGGTATCACAGACTGCAGAAGTACAATTACACATGGGACGAATAGAAAGTCCTAATACGTCAAAGATTCCCCAACAGTGTGGACTTCGTAACGACGCTGAACCAGATGATGAACCGACATAAACGGCCAAATGGGACCATGACCATCTATTATTTAAAAAAAATGGAATTATTAGGAGTGTGCGAAATCACTAGTAAGAAAGGCGTGTCATGTCCAACAAACGGACTGAATAACATCGTCGTTTAGAATGAAGCCAGAGCTGAAAGATATCAGACGTCAGAATGTTTGTATAAGAAAACCTCTACATATTACCATGATGATAGAGCTAGACACTTTTCCGTTAACACAACGCTGGAATCATTAGCAAGTCGTTATTGGTTTCCGTCAATGCAATGCTACGTTCGGAATTATATCTCATCATGTTTGAGGTGTCTGTACAACAGAAAACCATCAGGAAGTGACCTGGTAGCTCAAATAGCATCGACAAGAAAAATATTCTGATGGATACTCTCCGTATGGATCATTTTGAAACATTTGTAAAAAGCTCCAAGAAAAATAATTATTTGATAGTCGGGATAGACGCCATTGTAAAATTCACGTTCATAAAAATGGTACTCAAAACGAGATCGCGACATGTCTTAACGATTCTAAACAGCATAATGGATATGTTTGGTGTAGCTAGGCGTCTTTTCTGCGACAGCGGAACATCTGCAATGAGTAAAGCTTTTAGGAATGACTGTAAGGAACTGTAAGGAGTGTAAGGTGTAAAACGTGTTTTGTGTGCAGCGGCCACACCACGAGCAAATGGCCAAGTAAAATATATGAATCGCGCTATCCTTACAGCATTATCGTCATGTATTGACAACGAAGATCATTGGAGCAAGCGCTAAGTAGGGTACGATGAAAAGTAAACTCGACGGTGAGTTCTCAAAGATAAGTCTTCCTATGAGTCATTTGGGTACAGACCTAAGCCACAGACAACAGCCACTCCTGCAACATGCGCCAACTGTGGAGGTCCACATCTTTCAAATTTCAGCGGATGCCCCCCTCACCCCAAACAAATCAAAACTCAAAGACAAACAACAAATATTTTACACAAAGTTCAGCCACATTTATTCTACGCTGACGCCCCTAAAAGCTCTAAAACTCAACAAACCAACCGAATCAAACGAAAACACCGCCACAACAAAAATTGAAAGATAACATCTCTGCTTTCCTGGGAGACCTGTTAATTCAATTCTCAGCAACAAACCCGACAGCTCAACAAAAAATTATTTCCTCAATACCACAACCGAATTAATTAATCAAATCTTCCCTAATGGACAGCAACTCCCCTCAAGTCACTCCTAAACTTTACCAACGAACTCAGAATGGTACT